>NW_026087631.1:19359274-19542254 GCF_022539395.1 Myiozetetes cayanensis | reverse complement strand
CGAGCTCATTCCCGGCCGCCCGCCCCGGATCCGCCCCGAGCCGCCAGCGCCCGCTCAGACCCCGCCCGCGGCACTCCACGGCCTCTCCGCCGCCCCCGCAACCCCGCGCTCGGGAGGAGCCTCCGCGGCCGGGGCAGCGCTGCGGCTGCGCCCCATTGGCGCTGCGGCCGCCGGAGCCCCGCCCCGGCCGCCCCCGGCCGCCCCGGCAGCCGCCGCGCCGGTGCAGTCTGCGGGCGAGGCCAGGCCGGCGCCGCTGTCGAGGACGCGCGGGGCGGAGGCTCCAGCGCTGCCAGGGCCGCGCGTTCTCTGCCGCGGAGCTGCGGGCGCGGGCCGGGGCACTGCGGGCCGCCCCCGCCGCGCCGTTACTCAGCACAGCCGGCACTCGCCACACCGCCGGTCCGGCAGCCGGGACAGCGCGGGGCCGCCGGGCGGACCGCCAGGTGCAGGTACAGGCTTGCTTCCCGTGGCGGCGGAGCGGGGGTGGGCGGTGTGGTGGTGACCCGCCGTCCGGGGGCGTGGGGAACCGTCCCCCAGCTCGGACCTGCGGCCCCGCCGGCGTGGGGCGGCCCCGGGGCGGGCGGGAGGGCTCGCGGCGCCCCCGCGTTTGTCTCGGCCGGAGGGTCTGAACGGCGCGGGGAGGTGCCGGCCCCGCCGCCCTCCCGCCGCTGCCCCCGCCTGTCGCCGCCGCAGCGTCCGGGGCTGTTCCGTCGCTCCCGTCTCCGTGGTCTTGGCCTGGACGCCTTTGTTGGAAACGAGCTCGCTGGCTTGTGGACACGCTTGTTAAAGCCTGGCTCTCTTCTCGGGTCTAAACAATTGGTCCTCGTGTCACTGCTGTGGGCTTCTGGAGTCCTTTTCAGATACAGACACCTGAGGAGTTCATTTAGTTCTCTTCAGCCTGGTTTAATTTATTCCCTTATCTTCTGCTGTTGAGGGGGGGGAGTGATGCTGACCTTAAAATTGCTCTCGTGTGTTGTCAATTTGAAAGTTTAAAGTACTTGATTAGGGATTAGGTAGGAAACTTGGTGACTGCGGAAGTCAGAGCGGAGCCCCCGGAGCGCGGAGCAGTGTCAGAGGCGGAGCTGCGGGTTCGTGACCGCCCGGCGAGGGGAACGCGGCGGCGGAGGGGCCGAAACGGAGGGCGGGGGGCTTTAGCAGAGCACATCCATGGGGCAGAACCTTGCTTTGGAGCGTGCAGGGCATTATGCAATCGACTTAATCCTGCAGTTGTCTGTCTGGGACTTTTAGAGAATTAGTTTGTTTTCTAGGTGATAAGGAATGTCTTGATTTTTCAGTTAGTGTTTCCTGTATTCCTGTTCTTTTTTTTCAGCTGTGCCATTAGGTTGGAGATATACAAAGTAACCAGCAGCAAGCGAATGATATCCGCACATTCGCTAACCTAGGTACAGTTTGTGAGAGTAGTAAGGCTGTTTATTTCTTTAGAATCAAATTAAACAAAGTGAATTTTTTGTTCTGTGAGGCTTCTATGTAGGTTACTTTGCTCTTTGAAAACTACCTTAAACAGTTATTTCACAGTATTTCTTGGTATGGCTTTTTCATTATTGAATATACTTCTTTTGTGTTGTGTTCCAGAGCTATTGTGTATTCTTTCTTAATATTCTATAAACTTAATCCTTTTATGTAATACTTAATTAGACAACTGTTGAAGTAGTTAAAGGATGGTCGTATCCTTCTGTTCCATTTTTTATTTAAAGCAGATGTTGAAGTAAATATTTAAAGTTTACATTAGTAGTGACTTGACCTCAAGTTTTCATTGCCTCGTGTTTAATGAAAGTGTGAGGGAAAATACTTTAGAATTTCTTGTTCCAGTAGTATATGCTGAAAAATAATAATTAAAAAAAAAACCCAAACGAATAAAAACCACAACAAAAAACCACATGCAAACAACAGCCAAGCAAAAAACCCCAACAATTTTAATACCTTGCCTGGTACAGTTAGAGCAACACTAAAATTTACAAACCAGTAGCTATATTTACAAGTTTGACTTTGTTCTTGTGAATAGTTCCTATGAAATAAGTAATTTAATTTAACTATACAATTAGAATAATTTGTATTTAATGTAAATATAAGATTTCTAGATAAGTGTTTGCAAGGGTTGGGCTTTTAAGGCTAATACGTAGTGAAGTACTCAAAGATGTGAATAGTAGGTTCCGCCTTCTTGTTATGATTTGCAGAGAGAGAAGGACAGGACTAATTGTTATATGAAAGAACTACATTTGTGTTATCATAGGAATCACAAGGTAAGTATTTGATGCGTTCTTTAAGATTAGATAGATGTTTTCACCTTTTCTGCTGTCAACCTTTATGGAAAGGTTAATTGCCAAAGAATGAATGGAAATTACTGCCTGTGGGCAGTTTTACATTTGTAATTTTATGTGTTACTTCATTATTCATAAGAGGGTGAAAGAGATAAAATTGATAAAATGACCTGGCCTACCTTTTAAAGGCTATCACAGAAGTGGTAGGTGATGCCACTTGGGTCTGTTTTATTTCTTAACCTCTATTGCTGCAATAATAGAAGTGTATCAACTTTCTACAGTTTCTTCCACAGAATTTTCCTACTTAATTAATATGAAGAATGCAGTATAATTTTAAAGGGGATGTATATTTCTCTTATTATGTTCTTTTCATTGTTAGTATATTTTACCAGCGGGAGGAACTGTGTTTGCAGCACAGCACTGGCATCCTTATTATTGATATGTCAAATAGAAGGTGAGATAGTTATGTTGTTGGGATGTGCCAACTTCAAAGTCTGATGATGCTACTGTAATGAGCACAGAGGCTTACATCATACATGCTCAGAAAGTGTTAGACTTAGGCATGCACAACATATCTTAGTCAGATGAGTCCCATTAAAGTTACTCATCCGTACTTGTGGAACTGTATGCTTAAGGTAATTTGTGGTCAGGGTTGTTTTTGCCCTGGTTTCAGTAAGAGTTCAGATTAAGCATACATCAAACCCACTCGTTATTGGAGTGTTTTTTAATGCAACGTTGCATGTCGTGTCTTGTTTACTTTCCATGAATTATATTTTAGTCTCAAAGTAACTGGTTTTGTTGACCTCCAAAGGTTTTACCAAGTCTAGGTGGTGTTAAATGAAAGGGTTTTTGTGACTTTTCCTATAGTTTTTACCATAATAATTTCTGGATGGAGGAATCATTAGGAAATCATGTCTTCTAACCTTAAGATGTCAAAACAATACTATTTCTGAAGTAATGCTAAGTTTAATCCCCCACTGAAGAGTCTGAGAAGAATAACTTTTGAAGAAAGATAATCCATGTTCGGTTGACATTAAATTATAACATCTACTTGATAACTACTAGACTGAAATGCTGATTCACTTGAACTTTTAGACAACAATAGTAGAATTACTCTATACGCCCTGGAGACTCTCTTACATCCTGATTCCATTCCAGATCCTGGGGTTAAGAACACACTCATGTGAATACAATGAATGACAAACCAGTTCCAGTGTAACAGAAACATTGTTTGCATTTAGTTGAAGGTATTCTTCTGAGGAAGTTCAGCAGATGTTTAGTGTCAAATTTGTTCAGTTAGTGATGCTTAGGATCTGCTGTTTTTCTTGGGTCTTCTAAGTGAAGAAAGCAGCACATACGTGTTTTAAAGAAAAGAATTCTTGGTAGCCATGATTCAGATGGAGAAAGATTCTGGAATCAGAATCTTTAGTTTCACTAGGCAGATCTGCCATTGTATTAAAAGAACAATATGTAAAGTCTGCATTAGTCTAGCACAGGGGAGAAATAATACTTCATCCATGGTCTTCAGCATATCATTCTCCATATTTTGTCACAACCCATTTTTAGCACATTTAAGCTATCTTGGGGCACAGTATACCACTTCAGCTGGTTAACTGTGGTTACTGCAGTGCTGCTCTGGGCGTGAATGCTATCAGCCAGCTTCCAGTCTTCTGAGATTACTTTGACAAATAGCAAATATCTTCTGAGGAAGATCATATTTGTAGTGTTGCTGGGCTGTTTATAGTTACAAATAATGTAAACTGTTCTAATTCTTTCTGACAAGTGGATTGGGAGGAAGTAAGAAATTCTGCAACTACCGCTGTATTCAGTACACTGTATACAGTGCAATCTACTGTTCCTGGGCACAGGAACAAGTTCTTTATACCTTACATTTGGAAGTACGTATTCTTTTAAAGTTTTCACCAAAAAAAAAAATCACCCCCTTACAATAAAGTATAATATCTAACTTTACCTTTTACTTTTCTGAAAAGGTGGGAAAACACACTTGGAACAGATCCATTTAATATTTTCTGTTAGAAACAGAAGTATATTTGAGTATTGGGTCATAAATACTTCATGGAGAAAAAACCTATTGAGGCATCACAGGAGTTTCTCTGGACTGTGAATGTGAACTTACTAAGTAGAGATTAAAAAAGTTGCTCCTTTGGTGCTCACAAATGTAAGAGAAGAAGGAACAAAAAAGAAGTGTAGGGTTTTTCCTGTGCATAAGACAGCCTAAACCTTTTGCCAGTCCCTAGGCATCCTCCACAAACTCCTTCCACTTGTCTGGACTCGTGGGTAAAAATGAAATTAGGTGTTCATATAATCTCCTCTTACAGATGAGAAACAGATTGATGGAATAGATGAATTATTCCAAATTTGAGTGACTAATTGTGCTGATTTCATAGATACCCGAGGTTATTGTTACTTTAGCTGGCAGGAGTATGATCCTTTATTACGGTTCTTTATTTAAGAGACCATCTACCTTTTTATGGAAGGTGATCAGTGCACCTTTCCTACCATCTCCTCTAAACTGATAGTGTTATTTCCCGTATCTAAGCATTTGTGTTTTCCCTCTGTTTTGAAGAAAACTGGAGGCTTGGGATGAAAGCTCTTGGCTGCAGCAGCCCCTTTTTTTGTGCCCTACAAAGAGAAGTAGTATTCCCAGAACACTCATGCTGTTTGTCAGACTGTCTTGCTGTGCCTGTGTTTGCTGCTTTGAAAGTCTGCTCCATGTAGCATTGTATGCAGTATGCATTCATTGTCTAACACAGGAAAGAGACCATTCATGCATCCAAAATACAGATAGTTGTTCTGTGATGTATGTTCAAATGTTTTTATAGCAGTGTTCTTGAGGCTTTTTTAAAGAGAAATTTGTGCGGGCATGAAAACTAAACTTGTATACAAGTTAGAGGACAAAAGTTGAAATATGATCTAAATATTGTCAGTTATTATGGTTAGCAGTAAGATTTTATTGTCGAATGACCCTAATATTTCTGAAACAGCACAGTACTGTTGTCATCTGAAATCTGCTTGTTTTGTTCCTGTTTGTAAACTTGAGCCTATCAATCAAAGCTGGTATGTGAAACTGAGAGTGGTTTTCTTCACAGGGACTTGTCAGGAGCTTAGTTGGAGACCTGTAGATATATTTGTCATTAAAAATTTGTTTGAGATGAAATTACACAAGGAAAGAAGTATAAATGTTTATCTTAGGTGTACTGGCTTCCAGCACGGTACTTAGCAAATTTTATTGCTCAGAAAAAGTATCATCACAACAAAGGATTTTTTCCCTGCTGTAAATTAATGTCTGCTTTTAAGGAAACATTTGTGTCAACCAGTACATGGGGTGAGGATGAGGATGAGTTTGTGGCTGGATTTTAGCGTACCAAAGCTCTGCAGTGTTAGCTAAACCACAAGCATCATCTTCTTTTGACTTCTAAGCTTTGGCCTTCATGCACCTTTCATACTCCTGATACTGCCTGCAGGAGCCCATATCTCATGATTACAGTACATATTCTCTGTATTTAGGAAATACCATAGTGATTTTTGGCTACAGAGATCTGCATAGCCTTAGTAGATTGCAACACTGCCAGTTATTTTAATTGTTTTTTAAAACATATGTATTTGTCAATGGAAAGAACACTTTTTGCAATGTCTTAGGATGAGGCCCTTCATTTCCTCTAAAGAAGCTCCAAAACTCATGCTTTTTCTTACCCTGGGTAATCATATTTTACTTTTGAAATCTATCAAAGGGATTTAGAGTTATCGCTCTTCTGCAATAATATGCTCACTGTGAAGTAACTAATAATATCAAATTAGATATTATATGGAAATATAAGTATATGTATTTAAATCTATATTTTGTTGAATGTTTCCACTAAAATTATTTATTATTTTCCAGAGACTTGGTTTACATTTTTAATTATTTTTTCTTTTTCCTTTTTTAATATAGGACTGTAATTAGAAACTGATATCATTCTCTCTTCCTGTTTCAGACTAGAAGATGAATAATCTTTCCTTCAGTGAACTGTGTTGCCTGTTCTGTTGTCCACCATGCCCAGGGAAAATTGCCTCCAAGCTGGCATTCTTACCTCCTGATCCCACATACACACTGATGTGTGATGAGAGTGGTAGTCGCTGGACTTTACATCTCTCAGAGCGAGCAGACTGGCAATATTCTTCTAGAGAAAAAGATGCCATTGAATGCTTCATGACTAGAACAAGTAAAGGTAACAGGATTGCCTGTATGTTTGTGCGTTGCTCACCTAACGCCAAGTACACTTTGCTCTTCTCGCATGGAAATGCTGTTGACCTGGGTCAGATGAGCAGCTTTTATATAGGACTGGGTTCACGGATTAATTGCAACATCTTCTCATATGATTATTCTGGATATGGTGCAAGTTCTGGGAAGCCGACAGAGAAGAATCTGTACGCTGACATTGATGCTGCTTGGGTGGCTCTTAGAACAAGGTAAGACATTAGTCGCCATTTTTCTTCTACAGCATACTTTTCAAATGGTTTTACTTCATCTGCATTGGTAGCTTAAACAGCAGTGCTGTATTTTAGGATTAATGGATTCATATCCAAGCTGATTGGTGTATTGGTCAGTGTTAAACAGGATCAGTGTATAGTACTTACATACTAGAAAAATTGAAATGGGATTAAAGTTAATTAGATGTGTGTGGTTTCACCTTAAATGATTAGACGATAATCCTTATTGTCACAGTTTGGAATCTTCTCAGTTGCGAAAATACAAAAGATGAGAAAAATCTAGAGTAATTGATTCCCCAGTAGCTGACACACTGTTGGGATGTGGGTAAAAGAGAATGTTTTTTCAGATCATTCTATTACCTTTTTTTGTAGGGAGGGACAGTAGAAAAGCTATTATAAGAGAACTTGGTTAGACTCTGTATTTCTCAGATTGTTTCAGAATTCAGACTGGCAGCTACAGCATTTACAAAGATAGAAATGTACTTTTGTTTTATATAGAAAGCTATCTTTGCAAAATATAATGTGGAAGAGGTTGTAATGGATCTGGGTAAATACATTATGGTGGCAACAAAAAATCAAAACTTTGAATCAGTGATGTTATCTCAAATAGAATAAAACTGGACAAGGAAAAAATGCAAATTGGAAGGATATTGTTTCTGTGTTCTAAACCTCTGGTTTTGGGGAGATAAAGTAGTAAGGTGAAAGACTCTGGAGGATTCACTGATACATGTGAGAATCCTAGGCATCAAATAAGTGCAACTTCTTAAATCTGAGAACATTATTCAACATGACTTGTTCCATTCATATCAATATTCTTGTGTTACAAACACCTGAACTACAAAACCTCTTTTTAAAATACTATGCAATCGTAAGAATAGCTGCGCACAAAAAAAAAAAAAATCTCAACATGTTGTGCATTTTGCACCAGAAAGGTGTGAAATGCTGAATTTAATGTAGAGCATCTTGTTTGATCGTTGCAACTTGAGCATCCTGTTTAGTAATTATAGTGTCTTAGAGTAATGACGTGTACGAACTTTAAATCCTTGAACCTGGTAGTTGTTACAGTGAGTTTAGAACTTGGTCGATGTAGTGTTTAAGAGGAGATTATCCCTTTTTAGTGTTTGAAATACACATACTGTCTTGCATTTCTTTTACGTTATAACAACAGTGTGATACTTCTTTTCAAAGTGTATTTTATTTGTGTCTTAAAGTAGGGGAAAACCTTACTATCATAAGCATCATTCAACCACAGAGGACAGATTTTCAACCTCATATATTCAAAAACATGTATACTATGTTGTTAGATTAGGTTTTGGTGTTTATTTTTGTTACAGTGGAAAGTTGAGATATGACTAGATCTATTCCATAAGCCCAGAGCTGTTTGTAGTTGATAGGTGATCTGGAAGTTAGCTACTTAGTCAAATACCCCGCAACAGTAACCAAAAGCGTAATATGGTTTGTGAACAATGTGGGAGACAGTCTGAATTATTTAAATGTACCCGAAAATGGAAGAGAACTGGATAGTGAAGCAATACTTTTTCTATGTCAATTTACAGGCTCTGTTTTATAAACCAGTTTGTAATTATTGTCACTTTTTCCTCATGATAAATGTCTGAGTAGAAAACCTACAAGAAAATGTAATTGCCATTTGAATTCTCATGTGGATTCTTAAACAATGAAGTATACTTTCTCTTATCAAATAATATTATTCATTATTGATAGGACAAGGGCTAATGACTTTAAAGTGAAAGAAGCTAGATCTGGATTGGATATTAGGAAGAAATTATTTTCTGTGATGGTGATTAGGCACTGGAACCAGGTTGCCCAGAGAAATTGTGGGCAACATCCCCCATCCCTGGAATAGTCCATGGCCAGGTTAAATAGAGCTTTGAGCAAACGGGTCTAGTGAAAGGTGTCCCTGCCATGGCCCAGGAAGTTGGAATTACATGATCATTAAAGATCCCTTCCAACACAAATCATTCAATGACTAGAATGTCCCATCTAAGCATGCTCTTTTCTGAGCAGATGTTGCTGTTGGGGGAACCTCTAAATACATATTACCTCTATCTGCATTTCTCTCTTCCATTAAAGAATGACCTCACCTCAGTCCATTTGTTGTCTATGTTTATTTTTTGTGTCGAAACCTTCTGGATACATGGGGTGAAATAGTCTGGAACTAGTATTGAGGGTGATGGTGAGATTTTACTGTAAGGGTATATGAATATTAACATTCATGGAAGTGAATACAGAAAGCTAATTTGGCAGCAGAACAGAAAATGTAAACAGCAGAGACAGATTCTGAGTTGTGTTCCTATTCTTTACCTGCTGTAAGTGTTTTAATAGGAAGCAGTAGGTACTCATATAGAAGCTGCCCGTGAAAGGAGGCAGTGTGATTCACTGCCTTCATCATGTTTGGAAAAGTTATACATTATTGCATATTCATGTGCATGGAACTGTATAAAAGTGGCAAGTGAAGACATTCTTTTTCTGACTGTCATAGCTACCAAGTGTTGAAATGCCAGGAGTCATTTTGGGATACGCCTGTTTTCTGCTGTTCTGCTCTCTGAAGGCCTTTGATGACACCCTAGAAAGGGTGGAAAGGTTTAACCAGCCCCAGGCAAATGCAGGGCAAGTGGCGCTCCTTCAGAAACCTCTGAAGACTTGCCAGAATTGCCTCATGACCAGATTTACCTGTAAGAAGCCAAACAGCCATTTTCATTGTTGTTTGTCATGGACTGACTAATAATTGAAAAATGGAAGGGTAAATCTCACCATCAGACTGATGTGTCAAAGTGGACACGATGTCCATAATTTGAACAACCGGATGTAGGAATAAGATTGAATCTGTTTGGATGCTGGCCAAAAGTGTTCATTTTGAGAATTCACAATTTCTTTTTTTTTTTTTTAATTCGGAAGTAGGTGGGGTTTGTTTTTTTGGCTGGAGGTTGAGGTACTGTAACTTTGTATATTTAGAGAGAAATTGAACTTTTTAGATTGATAGGAAAAAGCTTAATTGTGAAGAGAAATCTTGTCAATAGAACAAGTATATCAGTAGCATTGTGGAGTTTAGAAAAGGCCAGACTGTCATGAGAAAGACAGAGAAGGTGCAGTTTGTTGATTACTGTATGTGTGGTCAGTGAGCTTGCCTCTCACAAAACATAGTTCCTTTTTTCTTCTCCCAGTGTTAAATATTTTATACTCAAGAAGGAGAATAAGCATCTGAGTTTAGGAGGAGCTGAACACTTAGGAATTTTTTTCGTGGCCTGGAATGTTGATAGTTAAAGATGTGGATAATGTTCATGCCTTTCATGTTCTGCAATTTGCAGCTGTAATTTGCATGTTATGTCTATGATGACAAAAGATTCTAAATGTGAATTGAGATTCATCCTCAGGATGTTCCTCTTTGTTCCATGTGCCCCGAGCACTGGTGTCAGTTTTCTAAATGTTTATGTTGCAATATCTTCAGGAACAGTAGCTTCTCCAAAGCATCTATTGCAACTTTTCATTAGTGTAAACCTGAGAGGTGCTATCGAAAATGTATCCTTCTAAGGTTGATTTTACTGATACTTTATTCTATTGTTGTAAATCGAGTGAGTCTTCTAGACTAAGAGCAGTAGTTCAGAAGTAAAAAACTAAATTCTTTTCTGTCTCCCTTATGTATATCAAGGTCAAAATGGCAGGTATTCTTTAAGAGCCTGGCAGTGTATCATGGTAATTCCAGCCAGTATTTGGTTCTTAAAGGTAAGTGAAGTTAAAAAAAAAAGGGGGGGAGGGGAATCCCAAAACAAACCAAACAAAAAACACCTCACACCAAACAAAAAAAAAAAACCAGCACCAAACAAACAAACACAAAAACCCACAAAAAAAACCTATGCTGACACAAGTTATCTAAGATCACTCTAATGGACAATAGTGTTTGTATTAGTCCTATTATCAAGATAATGAGCTTTCAAAGATATTAACAATTTTTACAGTGTCTTTAATCTCTTGTCACCAGGACAACTACTTGCAGCATATAGCTCTGTAAATATCACATTCCTCTTCCTTAGGATGGCCTGTACTTCTAAGACACTGATTAAGAAAACAATATTACTACCACTTTTTCTCTTGATCTGACACTTCCTCATTTGGGAGACCAGGTGTATAGTCAACTGATAATTCTGTACAAAACTTCTTGTAACTGGCATTTATGGGACTATCAAAAGGAGTAGACAAGTTTTATGACCAGGCAGCTTAGCAACAGTTACTTTTTCAAGAATTGTTCTGTTTTAGGCTGTAAAGTCATACTCTTGATAGATAGGAACTGAGGCACAGCTGGACTCTTTCTTTTTCCCAAGGATTTCAGAACCCTGTTCAGGAGAAGGAAGACTAGAAACAACACATGTTGATCTGTTTTCCAAGTTGCTTGGATTTTATTTGGGAGAGGGGATTGATTGGGTTTTGTTTTTTTCTCTTAAAGCAAGAATATTCAGAGGTCTACTTTGAACTACCACTTCTGGTTATTTGCCTCACTCTTTTTCAGTTTTCAGATTGCAAACCAAGTAGTTTCTGCTGGGCACTGTGAGGCAGTTTGCTTGACTGTAGTGGAGAAAGGATTACTTTAATCCCAATAGAGTAAATGCTTTTCTTGGATTATTTTTCTGGTAACCATCATTTATCTATCTTTAGGCTGAAGGATCCAAAAATAGGGGAAAGAATAATGAAAAAGAGGAGGACATAAGTTCCAAAATATACTTTTAGGTTGTGCTTTAATTTCCTGTGCATCTTGTAAAACTCAATATCCAAGGAAATGCAAGTGTGATAATTTGCAGGTTTATTATTTGAGAGCCATGTTGTGTCATAATGTGCTGTGTGCAGTCTGCATGCCATACTAATTATGCGAAGTGTCAGGTATTAATGCAAGTTTTGTTCAGATTTTATGGAAGGGAGAGAAGGCTGTGCTGTACCTTCAGAGTGCACAAATGTGAATTGAGAGATTATTTGTAAAAGGATAGGTGTAAGTCTGTTCTCAGGTGTTCCAAGAGATGCAAAAATAGTGAAGACCTTACATTTGGTTTTGTTTCAAAACTTTCATTTATTGTATTTTTGTGTGTTGGAATTTGGAGAAAATCTTGTTAATCAGAATGTTTGAACATTCTATTCTCCAAGAACTCTTGAGAGATGGAGGGCTGGCTTGTTCTGGGTTGATGATTGAGTCTTAGTGTTGTAGAAGTCTTAATTTGCTCCTGAATAGATTATGACTAGAAACTCTTTCTAGGAAACACTAGTAGTAATTAAGTAGTCATGATAAGAACAAGATTCCTTGAATGTCTCTGTGCTAATACTTTTAAATCTTATATTTCAGTCTAGCAGAACACAATTTAAATAAATAGATGTTAGATGAGAACAGGGGATTTTAAGCTCAATTTAGAAAGTTTATAGGGGTGCCTAATGAGTTCTGCTACTGATATTAGCCTTTTAGTAATACTAAAATGTAATATTGTTTTTCTTGAAGTCTTCCTAAATATAAAATTTTTTATTAACTATTTATTATATACTGATGTAACATATGGGAAATGACTTCTGCCTCATTGAAAAGTACTTGTGGATTTTGGCTTTCTTGTTGGTTGGTAATTTGAATGTCTTGGTACACGTGAAACATCTTTTTTCCAGTGTTCCTGATTTTGAGTCTTTTGGACTTCTAGTGTTTGGTGACCTATACAGTTACTATACAGTTATTTATCCATGTTTATAAGGTCCAAGCTTGCTTGGCCCCGGCAGATGAACCTTAGGATTAAAGGGTGGGCTCAGTTCCGCGCACACTGTGTCTCACCTAAAAAATCCAATGCGCAGGCTGGAAGGTGGAAAGACCTTCCCCGGATCTTCGCTCGCGAAGACTGGCCATTATTATTAATAAGGTACTATGAATTTTTCATTAGCTCTGCTTCCATGATTTTGCAAAAGGTATGAGAAATATACTAATTTGATAACTTCTTTGTGGGTATGGGTGGTGTTATATAGCATTGACAGAGAAGATGCATGCATTTATTGAAGGTGAGGTAATAGGTGCACTTTCCTTCACTTGATACTCATTTCTTTTAGAATTACCATGGCAAACACTAAACTTACCTCATGCTGTTCCACAGTGGCATTAGGCTAGCCTGCACTAACTTATAAAGCTGAAGAAATTTCTAATAATGTACGAGAACAATTGGTGTTTGGGTTTTTTGCTTTAGTTTTGCTTTTGTCATTTGTTTTTTTGAGGGTGGGGAAAGGAGCTTGTTGTCACTTTGGAGGGTTTTCTGGGTTTGCTTTTAATGGAGTGCAGTATCTCTTTCTATTTAAGGCACTTTCTTTCCCAAGTACAGATACACTGTTGTGGTCTGACCTGTGCTAAGAGCACTTGGTTAGCAGAGGTCAATGTATCAGCAGCTCACTTCTGCTGTGGGCGCTATTCTTGCCGGCATAACATTCTCCTTACAGGCTTTTCTAGTGTTTCTTGGGTAGCAACTGCTCCACACTAATGCAGAAATATATATTAAGTCTGATTTGCATAAGTGTTAAATAGATATTTCTTTTCTTTACCTCTGTTAATTACAGGAAAAAAATTTTACTGTGAGGGGGGTTTGACATTAATTTGGTGTTGCATATTGGGCTGTCTTATTTGTGGATTAGTTTGAGAAGACCAAGCATCTTCCATGGAAGGCTATTCCCTGGAATGCACAGTATTCTGACCACTGTCAGTATGAGCATGCTTTAAGTCTCACTAAATTTATGAATGATGTTACCAGCTTGCAGTTTTTAACAGGTGTCAGAAGAGTAAAGCTGACCAAATCTTTTAAGGCTTGATTGTGCTCCATTTGATGATAACCAAAGAGCTAGTAAGGCTTTCATCGGTTTTCTGTTTTAGATCCACTGGAGTTACTAGTAAAGACTTTCAACTATCATGCAAGTCACAATTGTATTCACAAATCCATATTTAAAAAGTTAAACCCTTGTTTCGACATCATTCAGGCATAAGGAAAAAAATTACTGCAAGTGGAGAGTAAATAATTGTGCCTTTTAGTCACAAATGTCCTAGAACAGACTTGCTTGTTCTTCTACCAGCTCCTGTTTCATAGTTGATACCCTTTAGAAGCTTTTCACCTTCAGAAATTTTTTTTCTTGCTCTGTAGTTGTTTTATCTGTTTCACTTTATGTACCACTTTTAACATTTTTAATTTTCTAGGTATGGAATCCGCCCTGAAAATGTGATTATATATGGCCAGAGTATAGGAACAGTACCATCTGTGGATCTTGCTGCTAGGTATGAAAGTGCTGCTGTAATCCTTCATTCTCCACTGACCTCAGGAATGCGAGTAGCTTTTCCTGATACAAAGAAGACCTATTGCTTTGATGCATTCCCAAAGTAAGTTGTGGGATGGGTTTTTTTCCAGCATTTTTCTCTAGTACAGAAGTTTTCAACTAGTAGAATAACAAGTAGTCTGGCAAGTTCTCTAAAATATTTTTCAAGCATTTGATAAAACAATTGGAGAAAAATCAGTGAATAATAACAAAGAGGAACATTTGATTTGAAGTTTACGCAACTTTGTAAACCTAGATGTTTCATATCCCTAATCATTTTCTTGGATATCTGTTAAAGAAGTAATTAGTTTTCCTGTACTTAGTGTGTAAATCCCTAGTTCTAACTATAATTCTAGTCCAGTGAGTTGTTAATCTGTATAACTATGAAGAAAGTCTTTTGCAATATGTTTCTGTAAGACTGTAAAACTAAGTAGACCTTAACTGAAGAAAATTCCTGTCTTGTATTTCAGAACTGTATCCCTGTGTTCATGGATATAATCTTTTTCTTACAGCATTGACAAAATTTCTAAAATAACATCTCCTGTGTTAATAATCCATGGGACTGAAGATGAAGTAATTGACTTTTCACATGGCCTAGCATTGTTTGAGCGTTGCCAGAGACCTGTAGAACCACTGTGGGTAGAGGGAGCAGGCCATAATGATGTGGAACTCTATGGACAGTACCTGGAAAGATTAAAACAGTTTGTCTCACATGAACTGGTGAACTTGTAATTTTCTTTGTATATTTACATGCTTTTTTCATTTCACTGCAGAACTGCACATCTTGATAAATACATAACATAAAACCTGAATGTTGTGTTTTCAAATCATCTTGGTTGCCTTCATTAAATGTACAGGTAATGATTTGTTAACATAATTAATGAAGGTTTTAGTGCCAGCATTATAAACTGGAATTACATGATCCTACAGTCAAACTTGGCAGTTCACATGACTTTGTGTGAGGTTTTTTCCTTCCTAGATGTAAAAAAACCCAAAACACAAGGAGTACTGTAAGAAATTCTAATTATATAAAATCAAATGCTGTAAAAGTGTTGCCAAGTGCTTTAGTGTATCAAAAACAAATTTATAGATATTTTTTAAGCATCTCAAAATGTACTGTGACTTACTCTGTTGCACAGGTGTTATTAAAAACCAGACCTCTAAGCAATTGTTCTGTAAAAATGTAATAGCCATGAAATTCGAGCAATTACTAATGTATGTAATAAGAATAGACAGTCACTGGAAATGATCCATGCCCTGTTATAGGGGAAGAGGATCAAAATAGTTAACTTGTCCCATATTTTTCATATCTTTTGTGCTTAGATTTACTTTAGTTATTTTGTACTTGTGTTGTCCCTTACCTTTCAGGTTAAAAAAATTTACATACTCATGTCCTCAGGAGTCTTAATCTTGCCAAAATAATGCTAGAAGTTATCACTGTTGTAATGCAGGTATCATTCACATCATTGCTACTGAGGCCACAAATTACTTCTTTGAAACTAGTAAAACTTTTTCAACCTAGAAGACTTTGTGGACCATGTTTTTTTTAAAGCCAAGTAGTTTTCAACGTTGATTGTGTAGAGATGCAATGTTTCGTTCAAAAGAACCTGGAAGTTTATCCAACATTGTAATAAACAAATTGCAAGTTTGCAGTTGTCTGATCAGGCTTACTTTTCAATGCTTAGTGAGAAAGCTTACTGGTTTTTGAGTATTGTATGGAAATTTTACTAATCAGGCCTGGATTGGGTGGGAGGAGGGGCAAGAAGAGAATGTTGACATTCTTCTATTAACTCATAGTGAAATAAAGTTGCCTTTCCCTAGAATGCATTTTGCATTAATAAAACTATGAAAAGTAAACTTAATTATATGTACCCTATTTGCAAACAAAATAAGATTCCAACAATACACACTGTGCTTCTAAGGCCTTATGTAGTTTAACTGTTCTGCTTGGTTTTTTGTGATTGAGACTGTTGTATACTTAAATGTAACTTCAAGTATTGTGAAAATTTTAAGATGTGTTGATTAACAGTAAACAATATTCCACAAACTTGTTCTTTTTCCTTAATTTTTTTTCAAAGAAATAGCAATGGTTGCTTGCAATATCAAAATACTAAGCAACTCCCTATTTATTCTAGGAAATCTTAGAACTAAAGCAGTAACCCATCGTTATGAATTGTCAGCACATTTCTTCATCAGCAACAACTGTTCTGATTGCCCTCCCACCCCCAGGCCTCATCTTGCTATTATTTGCAATTCAGCACACAGGTTTTCTTCTGCAAAGGTGCTTATAAACATTCTTCTGTAATGAATTTTAATATTTCCTTCTTCAAAATTAAAAGGATGTCTCGTGCACTTTGGTGATTTCATTGAGCAGAAGAAAATTTTTTCTCAAGCAACTGTGTTCTTATTTGTCTTTTTCATCAAGTATGCTTCAATGTGTTCGGAAATTTAGAGTATATTCAGGCAAAATAGCATTAGACTTGAGGATTTTTATCCTAATATAAAATATTTGACTGTAAGTCAGCTTTATTACATCATATTGAATATATAGTTTGATTTCCTTTTCTTAGTACCTTCCAGCCAGTATGACTGTTCTAGACAGAAATCATTACAATTAAGTGTTTAAGTGCTTTCTGTGTGATGAATGAAGCCTGTTTTGAGACTCCTTCTCAGAAATTCACAAAGAATGTATAAGTGCAATGATAAGTGATACAGATGGGCTGTATTTTGATGGCCTGCAAATTACAGGCAAATGATCAAGTGGCATCGCAAGAACTATCTGACTGAATATTATGGCACCCTGTAATTGAAAGGCAGAAAAGGTGGCAATAGTGGGTTTGCTGCTTTTGTTTCTATGTTTTGTTGAAGCAGAACAAAAGGCCTGACTAACAGTGTTTTGTTCTCAGTATATGCAGCTGTGCTGGATTACACTGGTGAGAAGAGGTTCTGGTCTCATTTGCACCACTTATCCATGATTAATTATTGCCAGTTTGTTCTGATTTGTGTTTTATACCTCGATTTTTCAGATAATTTTTTACTTGAAAGAACTAAAATGGGGTTAAGGCAAAGCCTAGCTTGCATTAAGGATCATATTATATCAGCAAACTTGCTAGTGACAGAAGGCAACTCTGAGCTGTTGCAGCTAGGCGCAAAACATTTGACATCCTGGTTGCCTTGTCCTTAAACCGTCGTTTTAGTGAAACTGACAATGGATGTTGTTTAATGTTATAGATGCAATTGTCTCCTGATAAATAAGAGTTGATTCAGCATTCATTAACGAGACAATGTCTGTATTTTAGGGAAAAAGAAAAGAGCATTTTGTGAACCTCGTGGTGTCATTTCTGTTTTCTTTCTTTAAGAGACAAATATTTGACAGTAAATTGTCTTCTTCAGTTCTGGAAGCCTTGGCAAATCAACCTTTACAACAACTTTGTTTATGTAAAATATGAGATTACTGTCTAAAAATGGGATCTATGTTACATTCACTGCTACATAAAACTTCTCTCTCTTTACTCTCTGCTTGTACCAGCAGAGAATTCTAGTGTATGTTCAGTAAGCTACTCTTACTGACTAATTTAAAACTTGCTTTCCTTTTCAAGTGGTTTGGGGGTTTGTTTGGTTTTGGTTTTTGTTGCTTTTTTTCTCGTTTGTTTGTTTGGGGTTTTTTTTGCCTTTTTTTTTTTAGTGGGGGGAAAAATTACATGTTTACTTTTGGGCTCTTAATTGGATGACATTAGGCAGCAGGGTAGCTCTCCTGTGGAATATTCCAGGTCCTACAGATACTAATTTTTCTCACTGTGCAGTAGATATTGTTATTACATTAAAGTCAAAAGTAAGGGAAAAAGTGTGTAAGTAGGGGACTGATCTATTCAAAACTTTGCAGAAAAGGAGTTGTGGACCCTGTTGGACTACAAGCTGACCATGAGCCAACAATGCAGCCTTACAGCAGAGGTGACCAACAGTATCTTGGGCTGTGTTAGGCAGAGGCTTGATGGCAGGTCATGGGAAATATCCTGCCCCTCAATTCTGCGCTGTGAGTGCACACACATGTGAGCTGAGTCTGGGTCTTGACACTTGAGTGTAAGGAAGATATGGATGTACTGAAGCAAATCCAGTGCAGGGTCACAGCTATGACTGAAGGACTGGAGCCTCTATCATAGGAAGAGAGGCTGAGGGAGCTGGGGCTGTTCATCCTGGAGTAGAAAAGGTGTGTCAGGATATTAATTGTGTGTGAGTATCTGAGGGAGAGTGGGGAGAGAGCTGGACATTCCCCAGTGTTTGAGGGCAAGAGTCAGTGATCACACACTGAAATACAGGAAATCTAATCTGGAATCGTTTTTTTTTCTTTCTGTAAGGAAGATCAAACTCTGTACCTGGCTATGGAGGTCTCATCTTTACAGCTAGTTAGAACTCCTCTGAGCACAACCCTAGGCAAAACTGCAGTAGCTGACCCTGCTCTGAGCGCGAGAGTCAGAGTAGATGATCTCAAGGGGTTCTTTTCAGCCTCTGCCTTTATGTGTTTTTTGTGAAGTGTGCAAATCACTTAAATATTTGTTATTACACATATTTGTACACCAGCTCAGAAGTGGAGATTGTTTAGTTACAAGAATTATATCCATTTGGTGCTCTTTACTTTTGATGCTTTCATTTTTGAGCAACAGAAAGCAACAGAGAAGACTGCTATGGAAAGAGCCCTTTTTCTCTTAATCATAAAGCCATCACTGTTTGATGCACTGCTGCTGAGTCAGACTAATACCAAAATTTATACCATGGACGGTGTCATCAGAGATCATACAGTGTACTACAAATGGAAGGTTGAAAAGCTAGATGCAAAGTATAAGCATGCTATCCTGAAAAGACAAGAAGAACAAAGAAGGTATCTTCAACATTCTCAAAGATGGGACTGTTGCATTCACAACTACTATTATGCTATCTTTGGCAAGCAGCAGAGAAGACTGAATGGAGATAGGGTTATTTTGGGTTGTTTCAGAAAACCTGAGTAATAAGGCTTGCTCTACTTCACCTGAGTAGTGTCTGTAAAACAGAAATGAGAAGTTGTTTATGGGGAAGTTTGTCATGAGCTAGTAACTGTTCATCAGGCTTGCTCTCCATCACTTAAACACATCCAAATAATCCAAATAATCCAAATAATCCAAATAATCCAAATAATCCAAATAATCCAAATAATCCAAATAATCCAAATAATCCAAATAATCCAAATAATCCAAATAATCCAAATAATCCAAATAGCATTTGACACTTTCCAACTGTTAAAAGTTCGTGTGAAAACCAGTAGAGCTTAAGTAGCACCAGATTAAAAGGGCAACCTGATATAATCTTAGAACTCTTGACATATAGAACTTCATAACCAATTTGTGTTGTGAGATTATTAGATGTAAAATAGCCATACAAAGAAACAATGTTTCCCTATTAATGTCCATGATAGGATGATAATAAATTCTATGCTGTACCTTCTTGCCTTTTTTTTTTTTACTCTCTGTTAAAGTGTCTTCTTTCTTTCTTTCTGTGAAAGAAGTAAAATTCTAGCAAACTTCCGGTAAAATGGCAAGGAAAATGCTTTAAGAAAGAGGACAGTGTAAAAGAAGTGGTCTTAAAAACAGATTATCCTGCCAAAAAGGAGGACCAACCGTAAAAAATTATCCCAGCATCAAATTTTTCTCAGAGGCATTAGTAAGGTGTCTTAGTCTAATAATGTATTTTAAAATAATTAGAAAACCTCAGACGGGTTTTGTTGCCTAGAAGAGGTTTTGTGGTTGGTAAAGGAGGCTTCATACAGATGGTTGTAATTTTAAGGCTTCATTTTCAAATTTTTTTGCTTAAAGAGGGCAAATAGTTTTCTAACCTTCAGCAAGTACTGCAGAGAAGACGTGAAAGAGATGTTATTGAAGATGAGATAGTCAATTTACCTTTCTACTATGTTAGAAGCAGCATGCATCAAAAATAGGTAACTATGCTCTGTCTCCTAGAGCATGTGGCATATCCATATGGATATAATCAAGCTGTCACACTGGGACATTTTTGACTTCCCAAACCACAAAGCCACAGAAGCTTTTGCCCCAAGTTTTCTTCTGGAGTCAGGTAAATGTTCGATTTAATACATTCGAAAACTGAACTATGCCGAAGATCCAAGTAAGTCTTAAGCTAGAACAGCATTTTAAGTCATTTGATCAGCAACTCATCTAGTTGTTCAAAGAAATATATCAGCAGTGCAAGTCTTTCTCAAGCACCTTAAGTATTGCTAAGATCCTTGGTTGGGCAGGTCATCAGCTCTTAAAGGTTATATAGTCTAAGTACACTGTAAATGTTGTAAGCTGTTCTGAGGAGAGCAAAGAGAGTGTGAACTAAAAATCACCAGCAGCTTTGTCAGAGCATTATTGATTTGTAAGCACATATGGTGCATTGTGATTTTGCCCCAACCATTTATTAAAGTAGGTTTGGTAGGTCCATTTGGTAGATGCTGAACACTATTCAGTGTGGTCGCTGTTTTAAAACAGCAGTGGTGCTTGCTGCTTTAAAACAGCCTGCCAGGATGATGCTGTTTTATTACATTGGTGGCAATGTTTTAATTCACTAGAAGCACATTCACAAAAGATCTGGGTGAAAAAAACTAAGTGCTAATAAGGAATTACGGTTTTCAGACCTTTCTACTACCCAAGATGGCACTAAGTACATAGTTTACATCTTTATTTTGCATTTGACCAACTCTTTTGTATAGTTAGCAACAAACATGAATGAAAGCTGCTACCCATCAGAGCTTTTGTGGCCTCCCAAGTGGTAGAACGCAAGCCATATGCTTGGAGCCAGAACAGGAGGGTAGACAAAGAATGCAGTCTTGAAAATGTACGAGTTCCCATTCTGCTGTAGCAGATGTCTAATAGATGACCTGACATTATGTCATTTATGATTCCTAAACAAAAAGAATTGGAGTAGTTCTAAAAGTTAGAATGGTATGTAGGCTGTATTTTTTGTGTTTCTTTGTAGTCACAAAGGCTCTGGAGGGTTCTGTTTCAAGGAAGAGTTGAGATTCACTTGTCAGTAACTAGGGCTCTTCAGAGACGTGAGATATCACAAGGCATCATAAAACCACAAAGGCTGACAAATCTGATTATGCAAATTTAAATATGCAGCCCTGAAGGCAACTCCAGAATAATGCAGATAAGGTAAACATTAAATCTAAGTTATGATCATTTCAGACGTTACTGTTACAATGCATCATTGTTGTGCTAAATTTTCAATTACTAACTGTAAGGAAATGCAAGGCATTGTTCATCAATTACAAAATCACATTGTATTTTCCCACGAGTGTCTGATCTGCGACATTTATGCTTGCTTTGTACTGAAGTTTTCATAAACAAGTTTGTTTACATGGGTCGATCTCTTCTCCCAAGTAGCAAGCGATAGGACAAGAAAAAATGGCCTCATGTTGCCCCAGAGGCGTTTGGATTGATTATTAACATAAGTTTCTTCACCAAAAGGATTGTCAAGAATTGGAACAGGCTGCCCAGATAAGTGGTTTAGTCACCTTCCCTGCAGGTATTTAGAAGATGAGCAGATACAGTGCTCGGGGACATGGTATAGTGATTGGACTTGGTGACCCCAAAGATCTTTTCCAATCTTAACAATTCTATGAATTCTGTAGTTGGGGAATAGCTACAGTCACATATGAACAATAGTGTTCACTTGGCAACAAAGAATTATGACTTATTTCTGATTATTGCTTTGTCACTGTTCAACAGCTATTCAAGTCGTCTCTTTTACTGTGTGTGATATGTGAGGACTTGGCCATGGTATGGTAATTTTGTTGTTCTTTTATTTAAACTTTATCACTTGTTCTGAATTGTAATTAGCATAGTATTACTTCAGTGAACAATTGGATTTCATAAATAACCAGGAATCATTAAGGTGTGTGTTTTTAAGCATTTGGTAAGTATTTTTAAAATGTACACATTTCCATATAAGTGTAGGTATACAGCTGTTGAATAATTGTATACTTTCATTGTAGTCAACTGTGATCCTTTATGATAGCTGAGAACTGGATTCTTATTATTAGTGAATGATTTAGCTGGCTGCAGTGCTTTTCTGTGCTTCCCTTTTATGGTTCATAGGAGGTTTTTTTCCTGTAACATAGGTCTAGTTAGAGAACCATTTTGGTTATGATGATAGGAGCTGTTCTGCTGCGTTAGGCTTCCATGAAACATAGAGACATCTGTTTCCACATCTAGATTTTATATCATTGCAGCTTTCTGCACTGTGTAGACTACATGTAGAGCAACAGAATATCGGTGAACAATAAAGGTTTTACTTAAGCAAACATATTAATTTCTTATTTATAAGTTTTTCTGCAATAACCCTGACCTTACTCACAATAAATACATGATTCCTTATAGTTCTTTCTTTTAAACATATCGCATTTACTTGTCTTAGAACATGCAAACAGGTTAGCAACTAATGCAGAGTGAATGCTTTTCTTACAGTAAATTCTCTTAGGAGTGCTTTAGCATGTCAAGTAAATTGTCCGTATGTCCCAGTATTCTGGCTGCAACATTGCTAATCAGAGGTGTGATTTAGGAAGAGGTTGTAGACCTGTGTACTCTGTCTTGTCAGATCTTCTTATGCTCCATCAACATCCTAAATCAGAGAACTAGAAATGCTAAAAGCTGTGTCCAAACCTATACCCTTTAATATCTTTTATATATGATTGTGTTTATTCCCTTCTCAAACTTCTTGATATTGTTGTTTCGTGTCTATAAATCCAACAGTTTCATGACTCATTCTATAAGAAGTACTTTCTTTTCCGTTCTAAATCCATGTCCTAAAATTTTCACTGCTAAATTATAGTCTTCCTTTTTGTGTTTGCAGGATTTGGTGAACAATTCTGCCATCATCTTGCCCAACTTCCCTCTAGCAGGTTTCATAGTTTTTATTTGTAAAGCAAGTGCTCCCTCTCCTTAATCATTTAGTTTTCCTCTGCCATGTCCTGTTTGAAAAGTAATGCATACTTAGTGTGCACTAAGAAACTGTATTACTGAAAATATGTGCACATGATTTCAAATAATCTGATAAAGAGAGTCACAGTATATATTATAGAGAGAGATAAATATTGTTTAGCTGTTGTTGTATATTATTGCCAAGAAGGTCAATGGCATCCTGACCTGCATCAGGAATAGTGTGGCCAGCAGGCCAGGAAAGAGATTCTACCCCTGTACTCAGTGCTGGTGAGGCCACACCTGGAGTGCTGTGTCCAGTTCTGGGCCCCTCAGTTCAGGAAGGACATTGAGGTGCTGGAGCAGGTCCAGAGAAGAGCAACCAGGCTGGTGAAAGGACTTGAGCACAAGTCCTATGAGGAGATGTTGAGGGAGCTGGGGTTGTTTTCAGGAGTGACCTCATCACTCTCTACAACTCCCTGAGAGGAGGTTGTAGCCAGGTGGGGGTTGGTCTTTTCTTCCAGGCAACTATCAGCAGGACAAGAGGGCATGGTCTCAAGCTCTGCCAGGGGAGGTTTAGGTTGGATATTAGGAAGAAATTCTTTACAGAGAGAGTAATCAGGCGTTGGAATGGGCTGCTCAGGGAGGTGCTGGATTCTCTGTCCCTGGAGGTTTTTAAGGTGAGAGTGGATGTGGCACTGAGTGCCACAGTCTAGTAACCAGGGTGGTGTTGGATCAAGGGTTGGACTTGATGATCTTTTCAACCCAGCTGATTCTATGATTCTGTGATTCTGTGAATATTTTTCTATGAATATTTCTGTAGACATGTTTTTGTTGATTTTTGAGACCATTACTGTAGGAAAGGAGATGGCATTCATGAAATGTAGGTGTTCACACTCTTTCTCTGATAGAATAATTAAAAAAATACATTAGTAGAATAAAATATATCAAGAAAAGGAAAACATTATCTCCAAAGCACTTAGATTATTTTTTTAGTATAGTTAAAGCAGTGAAACTATGTATCAGGAAATATTTTGAGGATTAATTCAATGGTCATCTTTCACTTGTTAGTAAAGTTACTTGATATGTACTGTAATGCTTTGATGTAATATTTTTGACCAGAAATGTGCATATAGTTCCTGTAGTGATCTTTTAACTCCAGAAATTTTTCTAAGAGGAAAAAAATTAAGTGCCTTAAGTATCTACATTACTGTTTTTCGGTTTGCACTTCACTGTAACCAATAATTTCTTATGCCATTTTATGTGTTGAAACAGGTTAATAATTTTTTGAAAAGTGCAGCAGCAGGGAAACAACTAAATAAATTATGTCAGACTTTAAAGGCTGTTAAATTGCATGTTGCCAAATTGCTTATTTGCAATTGCAAATAATATGTTTGCTGCTGTTACTGTTTTTGAATTAAGGTAATTGCCACGTGCAAATATGGCCAGTCTTCCCCTGAGTTTAGATTGTCTTGTTCCTTTGCTACAGCTCTCGGATGGACACACCCTTTTCTTCCTGCAGGCTCTCCTTACCTATTCCCTTTTTTCACCCTTGCCCTCATCTAGCTGTCCCTGTAGCAGTGTCAGTGATTCACAAGCCTCTACGTCATCTCAGAAATCTTCCAACCTGCTGCCAGAAGTGGATGAGGCTCCACTGACTGCGTGCCATGTTCTGCATTTCGGTGGTGCACAGGAGCGCATACAAGAAAGGACTTGCTGCAGCAAATGTTCAGCTATTCCCAGTTTCGTAAGAGGAGGTTTTTTGCCAAGCGGAAGGGTAGCCGGAAGGCCAGAGGAAACAGAACACTACAAAGGCATGTCACTACTCCTAAGTATTTCTCTTCCATCTTGTTGTGGGAGAAGAAAACAGGAAAGAGAGGATGTTGGAAATACACAGCTCCACTGGGGAAAAAGAAAAAAGGTCAAGGTTCAGCTGGGGGTAGGAAATAGGCCTGGGGAAGGCCCAAAGATGCATCTGCAGTTCAAATAATAAGAGCTTGTGGTTAGGGAGAGGAGGGCAAAATGGGCAGAATGAGATGGAAAAAGGAGAGATCCTGGGAATAGTGAGAGATTTTGACAGAACTAAACAAAATGAGTAAAAGTAAAAAGAAAAATATGAAAGCAGCTAAGAGCTTTTGTTTATAAAATAAAACATTTTTGAAAGGAAAATATAACTAATCCTAATGGGAGTGGGGAAATTAATAGATGAAGAAGTGCCAAATACAATGAAAGACAGGAAGAAGGAAAATGGAAAAATAAAAGGAATCGGAAAGGAGAGGAAGGGGGGAAACATCCTATGTTACTTCTGGTTTTCCAATTCCTGTATTTTATTTTATGTCCAGGGGAAATCAGTTCATTCTGATAAAAGAATTTACATCTAACAATGGCACATCCCGTGCTCTTATTTACTGACACCATTAGTGTACTAAGGCTAAAACAGTGACGTCCAAACTTTTCTGGTCATGCACCTCTATCAGTAAAACCTCTTTGAGCATGCACCCCTAATAGAAACATATATATTTATATACATGTACTATTGTATTAATGCATTATATACATTATAAAGCATATACAAAAATTTTTAAAAGTATGAGATAAAGATGAAACACTTTTAAAAAATATTTTATTTTATTTCATTTTGTTTCATTTGTTAATGCTATAAACAATATTCCAGCACCCCAGTGGGTTGTTTTCCAGACATCCTGGGGTGTACTCCCCTGTACCACACACACACTTTGAAGACCACTGGGGAGGCCTTAATGCAAAGTTTAAAGCTTTATGATGAGCTCTCTCCAAAGCTGTTGCTTACATTTCTGATGACCTTGGTGATACCACAAGGTGCAGAGCCGCTTGAGCTCCTAAGAAGTGTTTCCAGTACTGCGCAGGAACAGATTCTGATACAGCTGGTTAGGACAGTCAAAATCAAATATATGATCATTCAGCCTGACTACACTTGAATTTTCGAGGTTCTGTTATCTTATATTTACCAGTTATGAGGACAAATATTACAGTTTCAAAAAATATGCACAACTTACTGAAGGCAGTGGCCATGGGTTTAGAAGTTTCTAATCATGCTACAGCCAAAGTAGATCTAAACCTGTTTGATAAAGACAGTGAGTCTGTTATCTTTTTCTAAGATTCTTGTCGAAATAGGATCAGTAAATTGAGTTGTGTGAGTCCTTTGAATTAAACATTGAATCATGCTTTCAGCTGCACAGATAAGATTAGACACACTGCTTCAGGCATAACTTTATTTACATATGCTGACTCAGTTTTCAAATGTGTGTACTGTAACACAGTACTGTGACATTCAAAACTTCATTTATAAATCATACTGGACTTCCTTGAGAAGGGTAAGTCTGCAAACATCTGCCTTTGTTTGTTATTTTCCCATGTGCTTTTCTGTGGAAATTCATATAACAAAGGCTTTGGGAAGGTAACAGCTGTAAGGATGGACTTGTATTTAAAGAATATGTCTTTATATCTGTTTGATAACATTTATGTTTGATGTTTACAAAATTCATTTTCTTATGCCTAGAAGCAGTAGTTTGTAGCAGTAACAAAAGGCAAATTTTGATAGTGAAACAAACTTATGCTAAAACAATAGATTATTGAAAGGTATTTTCAGATTAGGTTACAACTGAAAGCTTTCTGACTTCTTTATGCCCTCTGCTGACTTACAGCTGAATTACCAGACGTTAATACATTTAATATGCTAGCCTGAAGAATCAGATTATATGATACAATCTGCAGTTCAATGAAAAGATTCTGGGTTTGAGTGCTCTAGGAACATAAGAATTCATGCCAGCACAGAAACTGTCAACTTATTCTCTTTAGATGAATTTACTGAAGTTTCAAATATGTAATTGGATTTTAGTGTTTGGGGTTTTTTTCTGACTTCCTTGTCACTTTACATGTTTTTTGTAGGAGTCCATCAACGGTGTTGACTGTCTCTGTTAGTGACTTAAGGACCAGAACAAGTAGATCCCAAAAAGATGTGTTTAATCTTGCTGGGCTTGACCTTTCTGCTAAGAGTATCAGAAAGGACAGTAATTGTTGCTAAACAGACATGGGGGTGGAATTGGACTGAGAAGATTGCTTCCGCATGGTGGCATCAGGCAATTCCTTAGGACTTTGTTTTTACCTCACTTCATAAACACAAATCCATCATTCTTTTCATCTCCTGGACTACTGGTTGAAGTTGACTCAAAGATAAAAGGGTCTGTCTCCTGTTAAGTCTCTGCTACCCTTTAAGTAGTACTTAATGGCTGCACTGTTTGTGAGACAATACTGGCAGAATCATGGGAAGACCATAATGCATTGTGAACTAGAAATTGTATTACCAATGAGATAAACTTAAAAAATAAAGGTTTTTTTTTTATATAGAGCTGTTTGTAGATAGGGTGTTTGGAATTCTGTTCTAAATAGAATGCATTCTGTAAAGTTTTGTGCGAAATCTGTTTCTGAGTGGACGTTTATGAGTTTTTCAAACAAGGAAGAGCTAGTAAATTCTTTAATATACCAATCCAATATGTTAAAAACATATGTTGGAAAACAAAAATTCTTGAGTTTATCCCTCTCCCACAACAAAAAACTAATCCAAGCCTGGGCCTTTTGTTTTACCTCCTGTGTTTTGAACCTGAAATGGGCACACAAGTTATATTGCCAAACTCCATCTTCAAAATAGAAGCTAAAGTACTTAATTTTAAAAAGAAAGCTTAGATTCTGGTGTAACCATAACATTCTAGAAAGAATAAGAGAGTCTAGAGACTGTAAAGCAAACATAATTAAACTTCAAGCTAATGGCGGAGTCATGGGAGCTGACAACACTAAATGTGCTTGAGTTTCCACATAGCCTTATGTGCTGCTTACTTGCAGGACCAGTTCTGAGACTTGTGGCTGGGACTTGTGGCTGTCAAGAACAGGTGCCTGAGGTCATAACCAGTGGGAACCTTGGTGTATGTGACATGGGAGATCACAGCTTTGGCCTCTAATTCACACCTTTTCTGAGTTTAACCCATTTGTAATCTGGACGAGATTTCAGTTCTGCTATTGAAAGATTAAATATGTTGCTGAGTGTCAGCCAGACATCAAATGTATCAGTCACATGCTTTAGAATTGCTCAGTCTATAGTAAGATGCAGCTTATTCATTACTAATGTTATTTAAATGTTTAGAAGAGCTTTAAGACACAGAGAACTTTGTCCTAAGCTTCTGTTCCTTCCAGTTCCTGTGCAAAGCCTAGGAATCATCTTTTCCAGGGCTCTCTTATTCCTTGGCCATGTGCACATCCCAGGGAAAGAAAAATTACATTCCCCTGACAGTTCAATTCAGATCTTAAATACTTCTTTAACTTGAGTTCCAGATCAAGACTAGTCTGAAGAAAGGAGCAGACCTCCTGAAGTTTCAAGTTTTGTCAGCTGTGTATGAAAAAATCAGCACTTTATTCCCAAAATAAGAAAGATAAAGCTTGTAGCTGTCTGCCTTCCTCATTGAGGGAAGTATTTGAGTATGGGTTGCAATCCATGTTTTGATTGGAATATGCCACTAACCAATAGTGATTAGGAGTTATCAGCCACACTAACTTTCCCCCCCACCCAATCAGAAGTAAAGTTATTACTAATATTTCCCTTTAAAATGTGGTTACTGAGTTTCAGGATTAGAACCCATGAGACATACAGGAGCCATTCACATCTCATGTCTTTTATTGTACCAGTCAGCAATCTCTGTTATTAAGTTGATATGCATATTTTGGAACTTAATGGTAGAGCTGCAGGCTCTAAGGCAGATATTAAGATTGTTTGAATATATTTGTATAGTATCTTACAAGAAACTTAGACACTGAATTGTAAATACATCAGATAAAATAGGGTTCCTTTCTTGAGGGATGAGAGATGAATGGTAAACAAAAGCTTAAACTCTGGAGACCAATTAAAACTGTACATTTCTTTAAAAAAAGAGGTCATTACTACTGAATAACCCTTTAGACTTGTATCTAGCAATGAATTCCTGAGTATTTACTATACAGGATAGATGGTCAGGTAGTACTGCTTCAAATTCAACAGTATACTCTAAGAAGAGATCTGAGAAGAGATCCAAAGTAGCAGTATTCGAAGATATTTGTGTCCATTTGCATCTGATTTTTATTCATTATCTCTACATCAAGTTAATGTTTTGCGCTGGGGAAGAGGTTGTACCCTGCTGCAGCACAGATTTCCCATTGGGTCACAGCTTCCTTTAGGCATCCACCTGCTCCAGTTTGGGATCTTCCAGGGGCTACAGGTGGATCTCTGCTCCCCTGTGGACCTGCATGAGCTGCAGGGGCACAGCTGTTCCACCATGGTCTTCACCAAGGGCTGCAGAGTAATCTGTGCCCCAACATCAAGAGCACCCCTCCTTCTACCCTGACCCAGTGTCCTCAGGTCTGTTTTTCTCATATATCTTCACTTCTCCAGATGCAATAATTTACCTATATGATTAGATTTTTATCTCTGGAGAGGTGTATGATTTGAAATATTAATGTCAAAAGAATAAGACATTAGATAACAAATGAAGTTAAATAACAAATACCCTGTTAATCTCTATAACTTTGTAATAACCCTTTGTGCATAGCTGAAGATTCAGCTTAAAGCATCTGTACGTTTGGGAAACAACTGTATCCCACTCTTTGTCTTTTTGGTTAGCTGGACCCTGAACGTCTAAGGGTTTATGTCCAATAAAGAGTGCTTCAAAGAGAGGACACAAATTTTCGCAGTCTCATAGACATTTTTGTTCTGACCAGTCCTGCTCAAGAAATTTGCTGGATGTATGAGTAGCTGTCATCATACACCTTGAAGTTTTTGTTTACTAAGTTTAACTCTTGTCTCCTTTCTTAATTCCTGAAGATTGGAGCATGAATCTGGTGTGTGCACAGGTGGTGGTTTAGTCCAAAGCTTGCGTGAAGCACACCTCTGCAGTAGAGGCTAATGAGAATCTGCTCTGTTGCTTAGAATTTGCATGAATTTCAGTCTGGACCCATGGAAAGGTCTAATGATTGTATCAGGTCAGCACTGTTGATGATTCCTTATGATTGTAAACAGTGTAAATTGATGGCAGGAAACACCATGTTTTATGGAAAATGTTCTCCAGATAAGTAAACAGGCTCTGTGATACATAAACCCAGCAAGACCTCTTCTGTGCAGTCATTACCTCTGATTCTCTAAAGGTTTGGTTGTGAGGTTTTTCTTGTAGGCCACTCCAACTGTAGTATTGTTTTTTCCCAGGATCTCACTTCAACTACAGCTAAGTTTTTCATCTCTGTGCTATAAGTCTATGAGCACCTCTGTGCTATGAAGTCTGTGCTATGTCTAATTCAGAAGTGGAGAAAATTGCTTGGACAGATATTACGCCTTTGTCATGCTCAGCTTGAAGTTTCACTGAGAAAACATTGTCTAAGAAGTCTGAGTTTTGGATGCATTATGTACAAACACGAAAGATGTTTCTAGCTGTAGTCTTTTTTTCACTTGCTTTTTCTTCCTGTGCTTGTTCCTGTGCTTCTTCCATGCAGCTCGTTCCAAGGAATTTTGTGGAGGTAGAACTTAACTATAAAATGTTGGTGTCAGTCCAACTTGTACCTCTGTCTCTCCTAGTAAATATGCTTATACTGTAATAAAATAGACAAGAGGCTAAGGGAGTGGAACCAAATGGCAAGGCTGGTAGCATGAGAACTTGAAGGAAAATTACGAGGTTAGCAGAAAAAAACTTGAGTGACCGAGTAGCCTTAGGTGCATAAAGCGTGGCAAGCTTGCACTGTCTTACCTTGAGTATATTATATACTTTATTAGCTATTTTTTCTGTCTTTTTTTCCCCCTCATTGTTTATCTAAAATTAAATGACAGTGTTTAGGGAGACAAGAGGGAAGTGATGGTCTATTTTCTTCAAAGGGGTAGTGTATTTCAAAGGTTATTATTTTTGCATTGCTCCTGTTTTGTAATTGACACAGAACAGGAACATGGTGTTCAGAAGAGAACATGAACAATCTGAAGGGCAGCTCCTTCTTAAAAACTTACTGATGTGATTTTGATAGCATTTAGTACTTACAGGTTGTTGGGAAATCTAAAGTAAGATTTAGGTACAAAAGTACAGGCTCCAAACAGTTACTGTTCAGAAATCAAATCTTGACATTGCAATGAATACTAAGAAAACATCAGCTTGATATTCAGCTGTGACCAACAAAGCAAAAAGACTTCAGAGATGATTTAGGGAGAAAGGAGAATTTTAAAAAAAAAGCATTTTTTTTTAATCCATGGTGCATATATTCTAAAGCGTACTGCACTTCTCTGTCTGTCTCCCATAAACAAATGGGCAGCAAAATTGGCAAGACAACAATAAATGGTGAAATATGAAACAGCTTCCATATAAGCAACAAAGAAATACATTCTTTTAATACATTTATTATTATATCAAAAAGAGATGAGCACAGAAGAGCATGATGAAGTGTCATGGAAAAGGTGAATAAGGAGTAACTATTTCTTTCAAGATAAAAACTATAGGATATCATGTGACATGAGTAAGTGGAAGCTCTGAACCCAATAGAAAGAGGTATTTATTCTTACAAGAAGCAGTTCTGCTATAGACCTCCTTGTCACAGGACATCATAGATTCTATGAAACTATGTATTTCAAAAAGAGACAGATTACTTTAACAGAAGCTGGTAAAAAGCATGTGAATGGTGACACAGAGCTGCAAATCACTGGAAGATGGGGAAGTGGTCTACCAAGTGTTGATGTGTTGATGTATGTTTCCTCAACCTTATTTTTATATATTTTTACAATCTCTTGTCATCACCTACTGTTGGAAAGAGTCTACTTTGCTAGATGATCCTCTGTTCTATATTTTAATATTACTTTGTGTTTTTTTAAGGAAATGATCTGCAAAAACAGTAATGTTCATAGTTCTTTCACCTCAAGCTCTGTTTTAGGAGCTGACTTTGAAAAAGTAGTCTGATTTTTAGGATTATTGGATTATTTTGGATTATTGGATTATTTTGGATTAGGATTATAGCTCAATCTGAATTTCCAGTTGTTTAATGTGATACATGTTCTGCAGGACTGCAAATACTTCTCAGAGAATCAAAGGATTAAAATCTGTTGAGCAAACAAAAACTTCTTGTTTTTGCACTTGGCTGTTATTCCTATGGACATTTCAATTCCTGTTTTTTCTGTAAAAAAACCCAAAGGTCAGGATGATATCCTATGCAAGGGACCCAACAGATAACTTTTCCTGTAGTCGTGATTACCCTTTGGATTTGTTCTTTTCCAAAAGGAAAAAGGTTCAGTCAGACATCTGGCTGACTGAAAAAGGGTCAGTCAGCAAGCAAACCCCTCTGATTTTACATACACGTGATTGCTTTGTTACAAAACAAGGTAAGCATAACTACTTTATTCTACAATATTACTTAAATGTGTCAAACGTGTTTCTGCTGTATTTAAGAGAATTTTTTATAAAAGAGTAAAATTTTGAGGACTATGCTTTGAATGTGAATCAGAATTGAGAGGCCAAAGCTTTGTACAAAGATTTGCATTAGCCAGTTATCTTCTGCAAGAAATTTGCCTTACTGTGTTTGATGGAAAGTTACATTTTGAACTTGGTTTTAGTGCCATGGAAATTAATATTACCTTGGTGTCCTAAAGCTGCATTTGGCCTGTTATATTTTCAAATACACGAAAAGTATTCCTACTTGCATGTGTTTCTTCTTGGAGGAACCAAGGTAGCAGCATACAGGATTTCAGCACTTTCTATATCTGTTTTTGGCAACAATTTAGAAGCATTATATCTTTGTTCTTTTTCCAAAGGTGTTAATGCTTTTTGAATATGTAATATTCCTGAGCATTTCTCCTCATGAAAATATTTATATTTTCTCTTCAATCAGATACATAATAAATAACCATAAAATCAAAGCACTTAAAATGCATTTCTCTACAGTGAAATTCAGACTCTGTCTTTCTTCAGGATTAAAAGAGAGCAATTTTGTTGTGTGTCAGGCTTACTAGTATGTATCTGCTAATGTGAATGCAGATCAGAAATCTATGGTTTATGTTCTGCTCTTCCTGTTAAACTCATAGAGTTTTAACCAAAATCATTCTCTATTAAGATAAAAACAAAGCAAAAAACTCAGGACATAAATATATCACACAGAAATATTATGCACATAATTTAAAAGCAATGAGATGGAACACAAATGACCACAGATATTTCAAACAGCCTCAAGTAAAGTCTAACAGGCAATTTGTAGGAAATTATTCATTTAACAATTTTTAGTCTACCTTATGGATTGTGGAATGCCTCATAATGAAAAATTTCTGACAATGCATTGGTCTGACTTGCCTAACAGTGTATCTGGTTAGATATTGTTTATGTTTCTTTACCAAACAAGCAACTAGATCCAGTAGTTCTTATTAGATTAGATTAGGTTTCTGGTAACTCATTTATCAATCAGTTTCTATCAATATTTACCTTAACTGCAAGCCAAATTTGGTGTTACACTTAGCCTATAAAATTGACATAAATGTCAACCCAATTCACATTAAAATAAATATTGAAGTGACACCTGTCTCAAGAAGCCTTCCTAAGGAAAAAGTGTTTAAATACAGAAAACAGTCTCAATCACACATTTTTAATAACAGTGAACTAAAATGTAAACACAATGAGAAAGTACTATCTGTGTTTCTTAATGTGAGTGAATGGATTGATTTGGTGTTTAAAATTAAAACAATATGGATTTCTTGCATTTTGTTTTTCATAAAACTGTGCTTCAGAAGTTTAAAAGACAAAACAGAGCTTTGTTTTACCCATATCTGCTTTGTAGTTTTGTTAGGTCTTTACAATTATTTTCCACTATTCTTTTAAAGCCCCAGTTTACCAATTCTCCTTTCACCCTGCAATGCAGCCTATACTCCCTTCATCAGCAGAATTTTTTTGGTTATTTTGCTCATTCACTATCAGAGTCTGATTACAGAGGAGGAAATCAAAAAGCCACTAAAAATGAATAAGTTTTTGTGTTTAAACATTTTCTCATTTTTATATGACCTAGGATCTTGAAATTCTGATGTATTTCTCCATTGTAAAAGTTTTGGTAACAGCCAAAGGGAGGGAGAAGTAAGATAGGTAGAATTTTAGGAAGAACTCAGAAATAGATCACATTTTTTTTGTAAACCTGCAAAAAGCAAATGAGTTGTATATGGGTTTGTTTTGACATAAGGTAAGAAAAAGGCATGATTGTTCAGTGGACAAGAGAAGATGGTACACTGAAAATGTTCCCTAGTAAAACCTGGTTACAAATTATCTCTACATGCCCCCAATATGAATTTTAAACTCCTGCCTTCTCCCTTAAATTTTGTTAACTGCTGTCAACTTTGGTTGAAGCACAGTGTGTCAGAGTAAGAACAGGCTTTTACCAAGAGTAAACCTTCCTTCGGCCTAGGTGGCTTTTGTATTATTTCATGAATATAACTTCTTTTGTTTTTTTTTTTTCTTTTGGCCACACAATGTATTAAACTCCTAGAGAGTTAATTAAAATTCCATGTGTTTTGTATGATAATTTAAAACACAGCAACTATGTGGAAAAGATATTAGCACAGAGTGCCTGGGACATATGCCAGAAAGGCTTAAATAAGGAAAGAAATACGTACATTTGCTCTCATCTCAATAGACCAGTGGCAATATTTTCTAAATCACAAGGATCTTGACAGGAATTCAGAGAATGGATGTAATTTTTACTAGTAACTGGATATACTTAACACCGCTCCCCCATCTGCTACTACCTCTTTCTGCTCAAAATGACAAAAGCTGGCTTCCCTCTCTCTTATTTTGAAATCATTAGACCATAGTGATGCCATCAATAATCTCTTTCAAGTCTATCTTTTGCCATTTTAGAACTTTGGTTTATACACTTGCCCAAAGTTTTATCTGCCGAAACTCAAAGCAGGATGATGGAAGAAGTCATACCAGATGAAGCTGCACTAACTCTTTAGTGTGACATTGGGATTTGATACAGAGATTTCAAATACTTGGGTAATCTCAAAGTCTGGTCTTTTGTATACTTACAGGATTGTTTTATTCAAGTGAATCCATCCCTTGAAAAATTATAGGTGCTCAGTGATAATTCCATTCTGCAACTACCTGAAAAGAGGTTGTAGTGAAGGGGAGAATCTTAATCTTCTCCCAGGTAACAAAGGACAGGATGAGAGGAAACAGCTTCAAGGGAGGCTTAGATTAAACATTTGGATTTTTTTTTTTTTTCCACATAAAGGGTTTAAACTACTGAAACATATTGCCCAGGGAAATGGTGGAGCCACCATCCTTGGAAGTGTTCAAAAGACCTGTGGATATGGCACTTAAGGACCTGGTTTAGTGGTGAACATTGTGGTGATGCTAGGCTAATGGCTGGACTTGATGCTCTTAAGGTCTTTTCCAAGCTTAATGATTCTATGATTCTATGATCCAGTGATTTTATGGATGACACAAATTTGTGAATTGCCTAAGACTGACAAGTATGTGTTGTGTGGGATGTCTAAAATGTTCACACACGTGTACACTCATACACACACACACATATGCATATATATTTATATATATTTGTACACATAATGCAATATATTTAGCTTCAGACTACTTTAAGTATGTAGAAGTTATTCTACTTTATGCTCCTATATAGTAGTACTAGCAAAAATACCCACACAGATATCACTGAAATGAGCTTTTTTCAGGCTTCTGGCTGGAAATGTTGATCAGCAGTCTGTGTTCCTTCACTGTGTACAAGTACATAGAAAAGTAAATACTCTCTGTTCTTGGACTCCTATCTGTCCAGTGGATAAGCAGTGCTTTATGTAACAAAATTGTTTGAGAAATACATAATAATACATTTTTAGTGTCTTGTTCTATTACTTAATGAGTTCTGGAAATATATCCTTCTGCTAAAATCACCAAAGCACACCTTTTGTGGAAGTACTGCATTAAGTGAAAATAATTTCCTAAAGAAGAGGAAAGGCTTGATCCCCAGTAATTTGTGGAATACAGGAACTACTACAAATTAAATTGCTTCAAAATTTTATTACAATTGTCACTCATTGGGAATAATTCAGTATTATTTTTTGTATGGGATTATATGACGAAGGATAATTGAAAGGGTGTTTTCATATTAAAAAAACCCACCAACCTTGAGAAGGTGAGACACATCCTAAAACCGGTACAGCTACTACTTATTTGCTAGAGTTTCACAGCACATGAATATCTCTGCAAATAGAGAACTGAATCTTCATTGTCCACTTCATGGACATACATAATATTACATATGTCAAGTGGATGTCCATTTTAGTCACAAGTGCCAGGCTGATAAAAGATAAACTACCCTTCAGTTTAGTTCCAGCCAAAGTAATTGCAAATGTAAATATTTATTTTGCATGTGTATTTGTCCAAAAGAGGCAAAGTTTTACAATCACATCTGTTAGAAGGATTGTGCTCCTGGGAACTAAAACAAAATTAAGCTAAGAAGGAATAAAAACACAGAGACATGATCAAAGTGAAGATAAAACTGTCTCATTCATACACCTAAAGGCTTTCCTCACTGTGGTTTAGTGAGAAGAGCAAGTTAGGAACTGTCTCAAACCCCTTTTGTGTCTATACAGAAATATCTTTGTTTTGAATAAAGTATTACTTTAAATCTCAGTCCTGAAAGTCGCGGCCTGAAGCCCAAGCTGTGCAGCAGAGCTGCAGGCACAGGCCTCTCCTGAGGTAGTGCAGCTGCTCATTCCCCCGCGGTCCCTGTGCACGGCAGATGGTGTTCTGCGGTGTCGTGGTTTGCAGTGATACCGCCCCGAACCCCGCAGCCCTGGTAAAATATTGCAAGCGATGTCCAAAGATTTGTGATCTCCAAGATTTCAGACTAATTAAACTGATTTGCAGTCTATTATTTAGGCGCTAGATGTCCCCATGTGCTGCAAGCACACGCGGGCTGTGCTTGCTGGTCAACAAAGAGGAAATCGCTGGAACCAAAGCTACGTGGTGCAGTGTTCATAGACATATAACCGAGTTACCACTTAGTTATCACCTGTGTGGAATTTTCCCAAGGAAATAATTATGTTGGCAAACGCTAGCTCTATTTCCCGACGTATTTCATTGGAGCGTCTCGAATCAGATGAGGGTGCTTTTTAATATTTTTTTGTTTTCCGATTTGTAATGAGTTTGGCCCAACCTCGGTGCACGGGAAACGGTGGGAGGTCCGAAGGTTATAAGACAAGTCCATTGTCAGATCTACATCAAAGCTGTCAGCCTGGGAGGCTGAGCTGTCCTGATGCTCCGGGTCCCCAGCAAACGCAAGTCGTGGAGCTTCACAGTCTGATTTTCTAAACCAACTGATGCTGTTTGCTGTGTAACAGCTACAGGCACAGGTTCCTTGAAATTCAGTATATTTTGCGCTCAGATTGATTTTACCCAAATCAGATACTAAAATAAAAAAAATAAAAACAAAACCAAAAAACCAGAAAAACCCACCAAAAAATCCAACCAAAAAAGAAACAAAAAACAACCCACCTAACCAGAAAGCGCTGGAATCAGATTTTCCAGTCATCTCTTTCCCCAGATCAGACTGCCTGGACTACGACTGCTGTAAGTAACTTTGTTCTCTCTCCCCGCTCAGCTCGGTCAGCGTGCGTGTACCGACAGCTGCCCCGTTCCTCTGCCGTCTGCTAGTGTCCCCTCCGAAGCGCTCCATCCCTCCATCCCCCTCCCCCGCTGCCTCTGAGGAGGCAGCGCACTGTCTCACCCCTATGCCTCCCGCTTCTTCACCTGCTTTCGCATATCGCGGACCTTTCACAGCGCCCCAGCACTATCTGCGAGCTTATACTGAGAACTTTTTTCTTTATTTTATTTTTAAAACTCGGACATGGGCATTTACCGCTGTGTCTGGTATTTTAGTTGTAAATCAGCTTCTCTCCGCCGAGCCCGGAGGAGACCCGTAGGTCAGATCGTAGCCCCGGGTGCTGCAGGAGGCGGATGGGCGGACCGGGGGGAGGCAGTCCCGCGGGGACACCCCTAGTGGGGCCGGGAGGACGTAGTCCCGCTAGGAACCCCTCCACCCGGGCCGGGAAGCGCCGTGCCGCGGAGCGCGGAGCGCGGAGCGGAGCAGCCGGCGGCGGGCGGCCCCGGCGGGGCGAGGGGCGGGCGGGCGGTGGGGCGGTCTCGCCTCGCCCCCGGCGCGGGGGCGGTGGGAGCGAGGAGGCGGGGCCGCGGGGCGCAGCCGCCGCCGCTCGGGGCCGGGAGCTGGGACTCCCCGCGGGGATCGCGGCCGCCACCAGTTGCGTAAGGGCGGCAGCCGGGGCGGGGAGCGGTGGGACTGGGCGAGCAGCCGGCGGCCTCCCGCCGTGTCCCGGGCGGGGAGCGCCATGCCGCCGCCCTGAGCGCGCCAGCGCCGGGCCCAGGTGAGAGCGCGCCCGGGCCGGCCGGGCCGGGGCCAGCGGCGGGACGGGACGGGCTGGGCCGGGCCTGCCGGAGAGAGCGCACCGCCCGAGTGCGGACCGGGCTGGGCTGGGCTGGGCTGGGCTGCCGCGCCTGCCGGCGGGCTCCGCCGCTCTGGCCTCTTTTGTTCCTGCGGCCGGCGGGAGGGGAGGGAAGGAAGGAGCGGAGAGCAGAGGGAAGGACGGAGCGGGGGCGGCTGCAGAAGCAGCAGCCGGCGGCGGGGCGGGGAGGGCCGGGCAGCGGCCGGCTAGGCGAGCCCCCGGGGCGCTCAGGCTGTGCCCGGCAGGTGTGGGCCCCGCGACCCCTCCGCGGGCGCTCGGCAGGTGCGGCGGGGCCGCGCCGGGCGGGCCGCGGCTTTGTTGGCGCGCCCGGTGGGATGCTGCTGGAGTCGCAGTGGGAAGCGGCTGGGCTCAAATCAGCATCGCAGCAGGGTCCGGGTGGGACTTGGTAGGTATCCCCGAATAATCGGGTTATGGTGGAGTGCCTTCCTGGTGACTGATAACTAGAATCTGTTTTAGTTGCCCAGAGGCACGGAAGAACCAGTGGAAGTTGTACATCATTCCAGCCCTTCCAAGAAAAGAAGGTGTGGGGTGATGAATGCGCCGCGATTTTACTATATCACAGCTTAGGTGAGGGCTGTGAGCTGAAGATGCTGTCCTTGTTTGTGCTCTACATGTGAATTAGTGGCATGAATTCTTTAAAAGGGGAGAGATTTTATATTCCTGAGTAGTTATAAAAACAAAATAGCACCTGGGCCTTGGCAAAGACTAAATGAAGATAAAGCAGGACTTAATATTTTTGTGTGACGTTAGTCAAGTTTTAATGAATCACAGAAAAAATGTGAAATGATGTGAAATGGCCTATGGGTAGCAGTAGGGAGGAGGGGATGTTCATCTTTGTTCTTAGCATCTGTAGCTCTTCGACATGCTTTGTCTACATGAATCCTATGCAGTACCTGCACGGATGTAAAATCTTCTGCCTGACCAAGTTTGTTGTGCCTGCAACTCCTGCGCTCTCCCTGCTAATACAGCATCCAACAGTCTGTATGCCAGGGAAAAAGTGTCCAGAGGAGTAACAGTTTTATGTAAAGCACTCATAACGCCCCCATCATCAAGGAGATTTGAGAAGAAAAAAAGGGAGTATTGGGGGGAAGAGGACAAAGATGAGGGGTGTTGTAAGGTCCATGCCAAAATGAGTGTCTTCTAAAATTCAGCATATGATGTGAAGAGTAGCTGAGGAGTGTACTGTTTTGAGATGTGGATAGGTGTTTTTCAGTGGCAGACTGTAGGGTTTTTTAATTGTGAATGTTATCACTTTCATCCCCTCAGTATATTGTGGGGAAAATGGTGGTGAGGGTTGGCTGGAAACTTTTAGCCAGTTCATCAGGCTTGTCACTATTTGGTGGAGACACTAACTACTAGAAGATGGTGGCCCCTGTGTGGAAAAGCCATTGTTTTCAAAAAACCCTGTGAAATCCACTAAAGGTTTGCCAGCTGTAACAGGTCCTGTGGGTGGAAGAGTTACATTAGTGGCTCAGTTCACATTTCTTCCAAGTTGCCATACTAGGGGATGGAGCAGGGGTACAAAAAGGTTGTTTTTCCTCTAAGGCATGAATATAAAAATAGATAGAGCACAAGCTGGGGGACTACCTTGGTTATTTTACAGTTTGTTTTTCTTTTTTAAATTTGAATTAATACATGTTTGAGTAACTTGTACTTTAAAGGAGGTTAGGAGTTTTATTTCCTTGAGTGAAATAAAAGGGTGCGGTGTGGTGGGACAGGTGCTTTTCAGTGTGATTTAAATACTTCAAAACAATATTCTTATCACCAAAGATGCAAATTAATACCTGTGTGCCTTGGCCAATCTGGACTAGAAGTGTTCTTCAATTACAGACAACTTATTAATTTGCTTTTAATACAAAGCACAGTCATTAACTTCCTTTATTACATGTCTATTGTGTTTCAGAAAAATTCTATTAAACAGTTTTAGCATGCTTTTTTTGTGTGTTTTGAGGTTAGTCAGTTCAGCTTCTTGCCATGGAAGTCTTGTTTGCAGAAGATGAGCAGTGTTCTGGAGGCCATTATTTTTTTCTCCACGTGAGGAAAGAAAGATGGGTGTGAGATACATCAAGAACCTTACTTGGTGACTCAATTATGTCTGTCTTACCTGTTGAGTAGGAGGTAGCCCTTTTCTTCTTTACCTATGAGATGGCTCTGCCCACTTTCTGGAGCTCCATCTCCTCTTTGTTTTGTCTTGTACAGGAGCTGGGGGCAACTGGGGAGGAGAAGAAGCTTGGTCTCCATTGTTTGATGGGACTGATGCTGCAGCCTCCACAGCTGTAAGGCTACACCCCTGCTACCCCTGTCCCACAGCGTAAGGGGCTTCTTGGCTGGTGGGCCGCGTCATGCATGTCTTCAAAGAAACTTGTCCCACAGCTCTTGCGGTGACACTGTTCTTCACCCGTGTGCTTGCACCAACGATTTAAAAAACCTCAGACAGATCTGGTAAATCTCACTTTCTGTATATTAAAAAGTTGTATCATAGGAGTATAGTCTTAAGTATACCAGTAGAGTTCATGCTTACTATTACTAAGACAGTTTTGTAGAATCATCTAAAGTGTGCATCAAAACATAATTAAAGTCTGTATTGTAAATTGCAGTTTCTTGGTTCAAATCATGATTAGACTTGGTTCATTCTCAGCTTATTTTTACTAGAAGCGATTTCACTATCGATTTAGTGGAGGTAACTTTGGCAATTGTTTGTAGATATGGGTGTAGAAATCCACTGAAATGCACTCTTTGAATAGTAAAGGAGAAAGAGTAGAAAACTCTGTGCTTTTATAAAGGGTGTGAGGGAGAAAAGTGATGTATTTGCCAGTATTGAAATGAAACACTGAAGGCATTAAAGAATGCATACTTTAGAACTTGTAATGGATTTTATTCCTTTGGTGTGAAGTAGTTTAATGCAAGAGAACCTGCTAGCAGCTCTTATATCTTTTTGGTGCCTGGGATTAAGAAGAAGGGGAATGTGAAAAAAAAAGTGGTGCAGTCCTGCAAGTTGACCATCTATACCTGGCAGGATGTTGCAGTACTTAGCGACTGGGTGCAAAGTTCTTGGAGTTTCCTAGAATGGACTTTACCACATGTAAGCCAAAATAAGAACGTAGCCACTAGCTCAGCAGAAGGCATACTTAATGGTGGATTACAGGTCTTTGTTTTGCTCTTTGAAGACTTACTTCTCTTTTGGGATATCCCAAATATGTTAGTTGTGACTTTTATAAAAGGGGAATAATAGAACATGTTTTTTTCTTTTCATAAGATTGTACAAAAGTTTCATGTTAAGTCAGTGTAAATTTCAGTGTAAGTTAAGTCACTGTTTGTTTTTCACCAAGCTCTCGACTCACATAATTCTGTGATTCCTGTGATACCTTAGAGCCGCAGAGGATGTTGGCATTGAGATACACAGGAAGTTATTCTTAGTTTATCGGTAGAAGCTCTTTTCACAAGTCTCTTCCTTTGAAGGCTTTGTGTTCTAGTGGATTTAGCTGGTATGTGCTGTGCCATTCTGCTGAATGTCACCATTCCTACAGCTAAGTGAAAACTGTACCTGTGTATCGGGTACTGCGTATCAGTCTGGCATGTAAATGTAAGCTGTCAGGTAAAGGTGTATTTTGTGCTGATGATGTCAACAGACAATTGCAGTGGCTGAGCTGAGAAGGGATGTGATCCTTACAGGAGGAGAGGTGATTTTGGAAAAGTGAAGGCGGAAGACAGTTAAATGAGATCTTAGAGCATAGTAGAAGAGTGGCCACATCGTATCAGGCTTTGTGTCCATCCAGGCAATTGCCCCATGTCTGACAGTGCTGAGGAAAAGGCATCTGATATAGTTACTACATAATGATACTACTGCTTTCAGCCTCAAACGGTTTACTGCTCAAGGACTTCTTAAACTTGAGGCAGTATTATTTATCCAACAGCCCTCTTACTGAGACTGACTTTTCTGCAACCTTTTTTGCTCTCTGAACCTATGTAAAGTCTTAGAAGTCCGTAGCATACAGTACTGAGTCAGGCTCAGAAACCTCTCTGTCTCAGCTTTTTTTTTTTTTCCCCTTGGAAGAGACATGAACTCATTTGCATTCTTCCTTCTACTCCTGACTGTATGAACCTGTGTCATATATCCTTTCTCTTAGTCATCCACCACCAGGATGAAGAATCCTTTGGGAATTCAAACAGCTAAGACGTGCTGATGTCACAGCTATGTTCTCATTGGATGTGATTTGGAGCTATTAATTAATTTTTTTAAGGCAAATTCATTTACCTTGGCTCATACAAATGCAAGACAACCTCAAAGAATGTGGCTGTGCAGCTGCAACAGTTCAGCTTTTCAAGCAGCATTGTTTTGTCTGTGGTTGATGTACAATTAAAAACAGTCCTTCAAGTAAGCAGAATAAGGGGTGACATATCATTTACTGAAGATTGAGTTGAACTGGAAAGAAAGAACTTAACAGCTTTGCCTAAGAAGAAAGATTATTGTTTTAAATATAATTTAAATATGACAGCCCTCTGATTATAAAGTGGTTCTATCAGTACACTCGGGAGTATTTTTGCTTGTATCTGTTGACCAAAGCTAAACATGGGATCTGACTGTTTTCCCCATTGCCTGTTATCTTCTGTGCTGTCATATATGCTTATAATCTTAATTCTCATAATCTATTTATGAGAACTTTTCTAATTTGAAAATAAGAAAATAGATATCTAATCTTATTTTCCTCCTCTTTGGAGGACGATTGTAGGCTTGTGATTCAAGGTAGTCCCAGAACTGGACTTCACCTCTCTGAAGTGTATTACCATTACACAGAGAACTTTCTGCAGTGAAGTCCTAAACTGTGGCTGTTTAGATGGGATTTATGTTTTTCTAGAGACTGCAGATAGCTGTAGATTCCACTTCTCTTTGTCAATATGAGAAGTAGTTCAAGTTTTTTGCTGTTTTGTTTTGTTTTTTCCTACCATCATATTCAGTTTCTCTAAGGTGAATGCAGTAAATCCATCACTTTTGCATGAAGCTGTTGACTTAAACAGAGCTATTTATTTACTTAAAAGTAGACTTGTACTCAGATGCATCACTGAGCTGAGAAGAACGAAGTGTTTTCTGAACTAACCCTCCGATGTCCCCGAGAGGCTAGTGATTACTTTTTTTTCTCATATTACAGCCTTGGGGCTGAAATAAGCTGTGATTCATGCAGCAAGCTAATAGCAGATGGGTGATTAAAATGCAAGTTTCCACTCTTATTCTCATAGACAAATTATTAAATCTTTAATTCCTGAAAATATGAAACAGTAAAAATTGTTCCATTCATGTTGCTTATTTTGGCCCATGCGCCATACTTCCTAGTGCACCCTCTTGCATCTGCTGTATTTAAGTTGTCGGTCGATTCACTTGTATGCAAAGAAACAAGTGATTTCTACATGGTTTCATCCAGCAGAACATGCTATTGTTTTAACAGTGAATGAAAACCAGAATAGAGCTCTCCGATTTATAAGTAATTTATAGAGGTTAACTGTATCAAAAAGAAATACAGGGAGAAAAGTAGAATTCACTGTAAGTGTCAGGTACCATTTTAGATACACTGACTACAGTTTACTGTGGCTTCTTGGTTATGTTTCTTCGTTTTAGTTTGCAAGATCTGAAAATACTACAGTTGTATTGGAGGAGACTGAAAATAGCAGTATCTTCTGGTCAGTTAAGAATTCTTGAAAGCTTACAGGATAATGTTTGGGAAAAAAACATGTCCCTGCAGTTTCTGCAGTAAAACACATCTCTGCAGAAGTACAAAAATTCCTAAGTTTTATACATGAACTTTCTGCAAAATTAGATATTTCATCTGCTGCATCAGATGTCAATAAGATGTCAATAAGAGTTTTTACACTTTTATTTTAAGTCAGCTGGGATTTCTCAGGCTGTCATAAAAGTTCTTGTGATTTCCAACAGTTACTTAACTGTATTAGTGTGTTCTACTGTGTATATATTCTTTCCAGCTTTTGTACACAGGTGGAAAAGTGGGTTCCTACAAACATTGCTGTCTGTGGTCACAGTGAATAGGTAGGTGTAATTTCAGAATGAGGAAGTAGCAGAAAATGTGGAACCAGATAGGGAAATGTGGAAGCAGATAGGAAAGCATGTGGGCACCCCTGTATCTACTATTCTTAATGGTGAGTTTGAGATTTGTTGAACCGGGGACCTCCAGGGCACTTGAAGCATTGAATTAATATCTCCATTGTAGTTGACCAGGTTGAAGGCTTGTAAAGATGTGCATGTCATACTTCAGGGGTTTGCTTTGTATCACTTTCTGTTCAGTAATTGTAGCTACTCAGAAGCTTTTTAACACTCAATTCTTGTCCCTTTTTTCTTGTGTCTCTCACTGCACTTTGATTTCATACCAGACAAGTGCCTCTACCAGGAAAGCAGGAGTAACCATTGCAGTGCTGTGTTGCATGGGGGAATTTTTTTTTTTTTTAACTGGTGTGCGTTGTTTTCCTCCGCTCTTCCTCAGCCTTTTCCTTGATGGAAATTATATACTCTGAAATTAGACATTGTGGTAATAGATCAGCACTAGAGCTGGTGGTGTTTGATAGCCCAGATCAACAGAAATGTGTGATTTCTTCTGGTTTCTCTTTTGTTTTATTTTTAAGATATATGATCCTTAAAACATACTTTAAGTGAAACATTAATTTCTTTGCACCGCATAGAAGTGGAATATTTTCTTGACAAAGTTTTCAGAAGGTGAGGAGTGTAGGAGTTTTCTAGCATGTTTGATGGATTTTATTTGACAGCAGAGAAGCATGAAATATCTTGGAATATTTCTCACGTTTTGGGTGGTGTCAGGTAAAGTTTTGAATTATCTGGTGAAAGAATCAGATTCCTTTCCAGGAAAACAGCCCCAAAATGAGTAATGGATAAGCATGGCACTTCTCAGCACACAGTCACATCTTAGGAGGTTCAGGTGTTATTCCTTGGATGTATAGTGCATATGTTTCTAGTTTCTGGCAGTGTGGAACAACATAGGCTTTTATGAGTGTGATAGTGGCACAGGTTAAAAGTGGTGAAGGAATTCTTGAGGAGACTGGAGATGTTGCAGCATGTTCAGCAGCTCGTTGCTGTCTGCCTATTGGGGTTTGCTGTCCACACAGCTGAGATGCTCTGTAGGCAGATCCAGACTTGCAGGCATTCACTGTTTTCACTTAGATGCTGTGCAAAACAGAATTTGTATTTTAGGTGGTTTAAGCTGAGTTGGCTGATGTGATCAGTATGAGAAGTACTTGCTTATGTTTTAGGAATGGGTGCATGAGAAAAAATCTGGATTGTGTGGAGTAGCACTACTTGCAAAAGAGTGATATGCAAGTAGTGCAGTCATCCAGTAGGTAGATTGTGATGAGTAAATTGTGAGATGAAGCATCTGAGATATTCCAGCTGAGTCTGTGCATAGGACAGTCTTCGCTGGTACTGATGAGCTGGAAGCACATGTTTAAGTGTGGCCCTGACTAAAAGCTGTGTTGAAAAATGGATTTAAAGTCTTGCATGATAACCTGTTGAAGGCTGAAGTGCAAGAAGTTTGGGAATACTGAGACAAGGGCATGCCTGAATGGCATGACAAATAACATATTTGTACAACATATTTGTATAACTCTTCAGTAATTGGTTGTATATGGTACAAGAACTCAAATATTGTTGAAAACATTTTGAAGCAAGCTGCAAAGTAAAATACTGCATCATTCTCTATACTACAGTACAGTTGTAAAATTGGGTGATGTTCTTGTCTGAGATTGTACCATCGGGAAGAGGTGCCCAGATGACAAGCTAGTTTAGGAGACCACAGCAAAGGCATAGGTTAAAGGGAAACATGGAGAAATTTAGGTGTATGGGAACTTGCAAGGAAATGTGATATTTAGGTAGTTCAGCAGTTTGTGGGTTTTGCCCTGTATTTTACTCTGTAAATGAATTTACAGAGAAAAATTTGTATTTGTGCTGTATTTGTGACATACAGACTGTATTTGTGCAATTAAATAATCGCATTTCTGGGGCACAAGTGGCCATACAGCCAACTACAGTGCCTGCATTTTTGTGGTGCTGTTTGAAGGCTTCCACCGAGTGGAAATAAACAAGCCAATAATTTGAATTAGTTATCAATTTGTCTTTTAAAAAAGCCAGTAGCTGCTCTACAGGATAGAAGAGATCCTTTTTCAGCTAGAGAATTTCAAATAACACATGAAGAGGGAAGGAAGTGTTGCAATGGTCACTCCTGTTTTAATGGAACACTATATGGTAGGTCTCTAGAGTGTGCTAAGTATCTCCTTGTGGCTTTGTTTCATAATTTTTATTTTGAAATGGGCAACAAAGCAATTCTGCAGTCTCTTTCCCACCTGTCTTTGGGGTGACCTGTGTTTGCACTTGAGTGTAATAGTTGGAAAACTTTTAGGGTTTCCAAAATGAGGTTTGCAAGCAAAGCAGAATACTTTGTTCAAAACAAAATATGCTTGAAATATGACACAAGTGTTTTTAATGTCTGTTGTAATGAATGATTTTTTTTTTTTTCTTTAGAGGTCTGGCAGTACTTTGAGACCTTGATAGGCAAAATTGTGGTAAAATTATTTTGTAAAACTACATCAAGTTTTGCATAGGCAATTTGAGTTTAGATGATATAGCTGAATAATTAACAAACTCGTTAACTCTTTGTGTCATGCTATAATGAACCCTGTAGTCATTTCGTTGGTTTCACTGATAAATGTTGTAACTGAAACCTTTTAAGTTTAAGGAGTTAGGGTTTTAGATCACAAAATAAATCTCAATGCTGGGTCAGATTTCTTAAAGCTTTTAATCAATAAGTTAGTCCAGTATTTGTTTCAGCTAGACTGTCTTTGAATTAGCTGAAAAGCTCCTTCTCTGCTTAGCTTTTAACACCACTTTTAAAACATAGAAATGATTGAATTTTCCCTGCTGAGAGATCACAAGTTGAGTGTAAAAGCACATGTGGTGAATGCAAACTGTTCCACTGCTCATAACACACTGGGCAGTTAAATCTGGGAAGAGAAGATTATGTTGGGGAAATAGTTTAATAACAGAAAGGAGAGTGGTGAAAATCAATTTGCTGTAACGAACAGGTGCGAGAAACACTGCTGGAGGACTTGAAATAATTTTTGCACTCTGGGATAGCTACTGCAGTTAATGTTTCAGTGCCTTGATTGTCATTGTGTATACATCAGGAGATGCATTGTCTTCCATAAAAGGCTAATCCAGCCTGTTCAATAGTAACAATTCTTTTGCCTTGAAACAGTGAAGTATCAGATTTTGCAGGACGAGAGACAAAAGGCTCCTTTGCTACTTCTCTGAATAAGATTACAGTTATCACATTTCTCCTTCATCAACATGCCCTTCGCTTCAGAGTAACTCTTTGTTAATGGAAGAGAAAGAGGATCTTTATGGTCTTCCATTATTAGTAGTTTTTATTTTCCTGATTCACATTGCTATTTAATACACATGACTTATGCTTCAGTCCCCTTCAGGATTTAGTTAAAAAGGTTACCTTTCAGTTAACTGAAACTTGAGGAGCCTTCTCAAAAAGTTCTATCCATAAGAAATATTAATAGTAATGAGAAAAAGAAATCATACCAGCTTTGAGAGTACTTTGTAGAACACTGTTGACTGGAAAACCTGAGATAACAGTCAAATGCATGTTTGTGTCTCTTAAAGCAGAAAAGCATAGTGGTTTAGAACTGGTGGTGAGGATAGGCCAGACAGTGATGGCACTGGTAGTCTTTCCTCACTGAGTGCTTCAGAAGAAAGATGGAAGCAATACTAGCAACTGAAATAAAAGCTTCTGGGTGATAGGTACATTGATATGGAGCAGTCATGTTGCTTCCAGGCTTTGTGTCCAAACTGAAGCATCTCAGTAGTGAGGAAAACCACAAGGTTTGCTGAATGAGATGCAGATGGCTCTCTTGTAGGATCATTCCTGAGGCACCTTTACTAGCAATTGAATCCTGCTGTAAGTAAATTAAGAGTCCTGTATGCTTCAGCTCATTAAGAGCACTGAATAGACAGCATGAATAGACACAAAATAGTATTTGGTATTTTGTATATTTAAATGCATTTTGCTACTTCCAGTGTGGAAGGAGGGTTTGTCTCTTTCAGCTTATTTTTCAGAAAGGAAAACAGTGAGGAATTTGTTCAGCTCCTGTGCGCAGAAGAAATACATTTAGGCATTCTTTGCATAACTGTGGGGAAGCAGGGGTTGCTAGCGTTCTCATTGTTCAGCTTATTTCTTAATCGCAGAATACAAGTTAACTGTGAAAACACTCTGTGAAAAATACCTACTGGAACTATGAAGAAATGGTCTGTGCTGTACTGGGTTCCCACACCAGATGCTTTTGAGCTTAATTTTGTTGAAGACACGTATACTATTGTTTCATACTGTTAAGTGCTCAGTAGCAACTGAGTGACTGATACTTTGTACATAGCCACAACTTCAGTGCCTGTTCTTCTTTAGAAATGTGGCTTAAAGTTGCCTGTCATTGTTGTTATTTCTTTTTTCCTTTTATGTATTTTGATCTGTGTTCTGAAAGCCTGTCTCTTATCTCTTCCCTGTGTGTATGTGTGTGCGTGTTCCAGTGACTTTATAACATGCAAGACACTGATGCCAGGGGGAGCTCCCCTGCATTCCTCCGGCCTCAGAATGGGAGCAGTCACAGGTCTTCGGGGTACATCCCAGGGAGAATTGCCCCTCTCCGTCCCCCGCCACCCTCACAGAGCCATGCTGCAGCTGAATTTACCTCGGCCAGACAAGAAGCCCGGACAAGACTTCCATCCCTACCAGTGGAGCAGCACCGCCGACAGGCAGAAGCCAACAGGCATAAAAATACTCTTATTTGCTTTGCCATTTCTAGCCTTTCACTTTTTGTTGCACTGGGGATTTTTTTGGGAATAGCTTCAAAATACGCTCCAGATGGTAAGTTTTTTTGCAAACAAAATCATCCTAGAAGTTGTACTACCTGTGATCATAACTCAATGATTCAGCATCAGGATTAGTGTTGAAAGTTAAGTGCAAAAATAGGACACTTATGTGCACTAATATGACACTTATTGCACTTAATATGCACTTAATATGACAGTGCAATTTTAACATTGAAGGAGGCAGTGTTTGGGGCAAAGATCAGCTCCTTTTTATGTTATCAGTGTCGTTTTTATTATGCATGATTTGATTTACTTACATGAAACAGGCATAGCAGTAAATAAAGATTACTGGTTGAGGGGAAAAAGACACGAATGTTTTATAAGCGTAATTATTTTTGTCTGCAGAAGTTGTCTTGTCAGTTCCTAAATTGTAGGCAAAATGAAATCCTTATCTGGGTAAGCAGTTAACTAAAGAAGATAATGAAAAAGCATTCAAGTAAAAACATTTAAAAACCTGGGAGAACCTCTACGAACTGTATGTGTTTGCTGTGTTTTTACACAAATTGGGCGGGGCCTTTTTTTGATCTATTAGCCTTGATTTTTTTTTTTTCTCCAGCTCATTTTAGAAAACTGAGCAACTTTTGTGGAATTTGGAGAATCTCTGAGGTGTGTCAGTGTCTGTAAAGCATGAACAACTGATGTGATTAACTGCTGATCACAAAGTGTATGTCACTCTGGCCAGTTACTCCTAAGAGTTGCTGTGAGGTGCAGTTGGTAGTATAGTTTGGAACATAGGTTGTTTTGGTTGTTTTGCTTGAATTTTTTTGGTATTTTTAAGGCAGAAGTCAGGTTTCTAAAAGCTAAACAGGATTTTGAATTGAAACTGTTGGCTATTGTAATAGCGTACTTAGACTTCTCAGTAGCTTTTGGTGTAGTAATTAGTAAGATGCAGTTTCTAAAGTCAATGCAACACAGGCTGAACAAATCAGGGAATCAGTTGAAGATTTCAGATGACAGTACAAAATGAATGCAAACATCCATCTGGACTGCTCTTGGTGGTAGCTTGCTATTACAAGCAGATTTCTTGGGTGAAGTTACTGAGTTTTCTTAATAATAATGAAGGAAAACAACAAAACCTTCAGGAGTAGTAAATGGAAGGTTATTCCTGTGTTGCGATCTGGATCACTGGTAATGGGTACATCTACTAGTACTTTGGTTACAGACACATTCACAGAAGTCTGAAGGGTGCCTCGCCCAGCTGACTCGTGAAGTACTTGAGGATGAAGTCATGCTCCTCTCAGTGGTGCTGAGTTAATGGACAGAAACTGATGCACAGTTAATGATCAGTTAACTGATCCACCTTAATATGAGAAAGAAATTCTCTGCTGTGTAGGTGACCATGCGCTGAAACAGGTTGCCCAGAGAGACTGCAGAGTCTCCCTCACCAGAGGTATTCAAGAACTTTCTGTGCTGTGAACTCTGAGATGGCCCTACTTGAGCAGGGAGATTGGACCAGATGATCCATTGTGGGCCTTTCCAACCTTACCCATTCTGTGATAATGTGAAATCCTGACACAAGAGAAACTCCTATAAGCAGCAAGGAAGGTGTGGTTGACGTGTAGTTGTTGGAGCAACTTCCCAAAAGTTCTCCAACAGGTTGAAACGTTAATACACTTAGTTCCAACACAAGCACATGCAGTACTGCAGCGAATGACATCAGTTCCAGTTAGGTGTGTTCTTCCTCAGCGCTAATTGGAAATGCATACTGTCAGTACTTATAATGGCTGTTTAAAACGCAGTGGAGGGAATGTGGCACTTTAATTGTAAGTAAATCCTAAACCAGAGGGAAAATAATAATCTGCATTCCTGTTCCTGCCTGTCAACTGGTTTCTTTTTTCCTCCTTGCTTTTATCATCCTGTCATCTCTTCTTCTAAGGAGTCCTGAACACAGGAAATCAGAAAGAGCACTGGAAATGCAGTTTTCTTCCCCATTTCCCTGGGCTTGTGCTGCACAGTCAGGATGACAAGTGGGGGAGGTTTTCAGTGAAAAGTTCTACTTTGCCCTTGCAGCTCTTGACTGGAGCTTGCCCAGGATAAACAGGATCCTCAGAAAATTCAGCTGCCCAACTGTGATAAACTTATGCTGAGCATAATATAACACTGATAACTTTTTCCCAGAGGCCTTAAAAACTCCAGACTGGGTGTCTAAGCAGGTAGAAAGTAACTATTTTACTATATCTTGAGAACTGTTTCCTGCCTGACTTTTCTCCTGCCAAGTTTCATGTGCTGGCTCCATGGAAAGTTCTAGAGTTTATTTTTTGTCAGGGTGTTTTCTTGTGGGTGGAGTGGTGTATTTTTCCTCAGTGATTTGCAAAAATTTCACTTCCTCCCCCCCTGCTATTAGAAGCAACAAAACCTTAAGGAGAGTTGGCCCATTTTTACAGAAAGCAGAGACTTGACTTGAAGTTTTTACATGAGTGGCTAAATTTAGCAGGTCATCACTACCTACTGGTTTCTGATCTATTCAGTTTTCATTTAACCTTAACCGTAGAGGCAGTGACTGTCGTCTGTAAGATGTAATCGATAATTTTGGAGGTAACATTGGTGAAGTTTTAAATACTTGATGTTTCCATGCAGCCCACTGCAATTGCTAAGGGAGAATTTCAAAATACTTCTGCTTAGCGAATCTGTTTGCCAAAAAGTTGATCCACCATGCCCCAGAAGCACGTTTGTGTTCCAGGAGTGCCTGTTTCTGATTCTGATGGCATTCTTGATGGATTGTAATGTACCATAGATATTAAAATTCTATTTCTTTTTAGTTACTGTGGTATACCTCCTCTTTCTGACTCAAAAGAAAAATCTACAGTCACTAGATCAGCTCCTGTGAATCACATTAAGCAGAAGTCATCAGGTTGCTGACTCATGGTTTCCTCACACTGCCCTTTGCTACCAGCCAGGAAATAAGTGTTTCTTCACAGTGCCTGTGTGTGTGGTATCTGGGGAAAAGGGGTTAGAGACTCTATGAGTCAGGCTGCAGGCTTGCCTTTATCTGGTGAGTGCTCAGCAGTCTTGCTAATTGCAAAGCTTCTTGCTTTTTGGCTTTACCTTATTGAATTACATTTTCCAAATGCTATCTTCATAGAATCCTCTCAAAAGATTTCATTTTGGTTTTCTTTTTGTATTGCTGCTTATATGTCTTTTGCCCTTTCTGCAGTTTGCTAATTTTTCTGCACTGGTAGTGAAATCTTGTGTATGTGAGTTTCCCAAGTTGTGAGGGATTTGATTAGTGGAGAGTTAACACTGAAGAAAAAACATTTCTGTCAGCAAAACTAAGGCTGGCTTGTGAAACTTGTGGCTAGGTTTTGCTTTCTTTACATTTTGCAAGAATGGACTATTGCTAATAGCTTTTTTTCTCTGAAGTTGCACTTAACACGTGTGGGTGTTTTTCTCCAGAAGATAGATTGTGAAAAGGCTATTCTGACTGTGACTTTCACTTGGGCTGCTAACATGTTTATTTTGGTGTCTTTTTAGTTGTCTTTTGCATACGAAAAAATATTTTTCATCTGACTTTTGGTAACATATTCCAAGGAATATACTTTCCTTTTTATGTGGTATGCTTGTGCTGCTGCATTACTCAGATGCTTAATATGCTAAAGACGTGTGTGTTGTCAATACTACATTACTGTAACTTCATCTGAAATCACACAAGCCTGTCACTTCCTGCTCCTGCCTCTCCTTTTCTGGCCTTGTAGCTTGGTGTTATTGCCTGTGTTGTGCCAGACCTTCAGTGGAGTTTCTGCAAGGATTGCATGTGTCTCTGCTCCTGTGTGGTTTGTAGCCTGATACTTAAGCCAACTTCCTAAGGGATACAAACCAATAAGTTTAAACCCAAATGTCTTGTCTCCCAGGAAACTTCTCTAACCAGTTAGATATTAATACTAAATATAATAAGGATGTATTGTCCCTCTTTTATCCGTTACCTGCAAACCTACACTGAAAGAATTGATTTGGGTGCTTGAAAGCGATAAGCCTTTCTGACACAGGGAAGAGACCTTGAGGGAGGTGAGATATTTTACAACCATGTCAGTTAGCCTTGGTAGCTGGCCTAAGACTTCCAGTGCTCAGTGTGACTGCTCTGCATCTGAATGCATCCTGCTTGCCTCTTCTCATCTATTACAGGTGATATAGCAAATAAGAAAAAATCAGATGGAGTTCAAAAGTATCTATTGTCAACAGTGTGTGGTTTAATACAGTGTAAGAATGCCTTTCGAGCCTTGAGAGTTTAGCCACCTTTCAGATGTCTTTCTGGCTACTCAGATACAAACGGTAGTGTCAGTGGCTGCAGTGTTGTAACCATGGAATGAGGTGGGAATCCTTTGTGGGTGACTGGCTCTCTTATTTTTGTTCATCCTAATGATGCCTTGATTGATGTGATGGTGTTTTGTTTTTGAAAAGTTATATTTCACATTGTTTTGCAGAGAATTGTCCTGATCAGAATCCTCGTCTTAAAAACTGGAGCCCTGGAAAAGATCCTGAAAAACGAGTTTTTATCAAAAAAGGGGATTTGTTTCGTCTGAACTCAGATGCTACAGTACACTCTATAGTTATACAGGATGGAGGTATGAAATAGCAAGATAAACACCATGCTTCAGTGTTCTGCATATTTTTTACTTTTGTGATTACATAAAAATATATTGGAAATTTAAGTTGCAGCTTACTGACCAGTTGCTGTGCTTTTACTTTTTAGCCTGCTACCAGGTCAGGTATGTCATTCAAAAGATGAATGAACACTGTAGTGTGTTTTCAGTGCAGCAGTGATATAGTTTTCTGTGCAATATATAGTAAAGAAAAAAATTTGTTTAGTAGCCTTCTTTGTCCAAGATCTATTTGTCTTCTGTTGATACCTGTTGTATATTAGTAAATCCTACTAAAATGGCAGAAAATAATTAGGAATAAACCAAGCAAATTCTTACAAAGATAAATCACAATTGGTAACAGTTACTTTACCAAATATTCATAAATAAATATAAGAACATAACAGCTTAATTCATGGTTGTGGAAATAATAAATCTGTAATTTTTCTGTTGTTCCTATTGCAGAAGTTTTTTGAGTCTATCTGAATTTTGCTTTGACACATAGAAATACTTTCTTTCCTTTAGGTTTACTTGTTTTTGCTGATGATAAAGAAGGTTCTAAAAATATTACCTTGAGAACTCGATTTATCCTGATAAAGGATGGTGGAATGCTTCATGTTGGAGCAGAGAAATGCCGCTATAAGTCCAAAGCAACTATTATTTTGTATGGGAAATCAAATGAAGGTGCTGATATGCTAGAATTTGGTGAAAAATTTATTGGTGTGGGCCCTGAAGGAACACTGGAGTTGCACGGGCACCAGAAGGTGTCATGGACTTTTCTGTCAAAGACTTTGTATTTCTCAGGGCTGGCCTATGGTCCTTATACATTTAAAAAGAATTTTTCCCGAGGACTAAATGTTAGAGTGATCGATCAGGACACAGCAGAGGTTTTGGAAGTGCTGAAGTTTGATACTCACGAATTTTCAGAAGAAAGCTTGAAGCTCCAGAACTTATTGAAAAATAGAAGTCCTGGTCGCATTATTGCTATTGCTGTAGGAGATTCGGCTGCTAAAAATCTACTGGAGGAAACCAGAGTGACTATTCAAAATCTTTTGGGAAGTAAGTTTGTCAGAGGATTAAGTTACAGGTAAATAATTTATTTTCCCTTTTGTGCTAAGTAAAGATGAGATGCAGATTTGGAGGATTCGTTAAATTGACAGTCTGTTCATAAAGTTTTCAGAGAATTCTCAAGTTTTGCATAGTGCTGCAGTAATAGTACTCAGTGATATAGTGCAGAGACTGATAGTTACAGATATTTGTGTGACAGGTTTTATTACTTACTTGTAATTGCTCTCTTTCACTGTTCTTTACAGAAATTAAAACTGGGTGCAGCAAGCATTTTTCTCTCATTCTAAGACACAGGTGGGAAAGAGCTTCTAGGTGGAGCTTTTAATGTCTATGACTTTAGAGAAGCAAGGAATGGAACTAAGTGATCTTTAAGGTCTCACCTACCCAAGCCATTCTGTGATTCTAAGGGATGCTAATCCCGGGTATCAAATGCCGTCTTACTCATACTCCTGCGCTGTTGAAAGTACATTACTCCTCCACTGATCTGCAAAGGAACTGATCTTGGAATTTTTTTGTAATTGAAGTGCACTTATAAGGTCTTTCTGTATCTTTTGACCATTCTTTTCAGTTGGTCAGGATTTGGGTGGTGAGATGGTAGTAGTTATAACAGGAATTATTAAAGCAGGAAACTTAAACTGCTGTGCTGTTCATTTAGTTGTTGCAAAGGACTTTTTGCAGTGCATGTTTTGAACTTGGCTTGTGCTGCAGAGGGTTGTTCACAGTACTCTGGGCACACAAAGCAATGTACCCAGGTGACCAAGAAGGCAAATAGCATCCTGGCTTGTATCAGCAATAGTGTGACCAGCAGGACCTGATTGTCCCTCTGTACTGAGCACTGGTGAGGTCACACCTCGAGTTGTGTGTCCAGTTCTGGGCCTCTCACAACCAGAAAGACATTGAGATGCTGCAACTTGTCGAGAAAAGGACAATGAAGCTGATGAAGGGTCTAGAGAGTAATGCGTATGAGAAGCAGCTGAGGTAGATGGGGGTGTTTAGCTTGGAGAAAAGGAGGCTCAGGGTAAACCCTACCACTGTCTACAACAATCAGAAAAGAGGCTGTTAGCTAGGTGGGGTTGGTCTCTTCTCCTAAGCAGCTAGTGACAGGACAAGAGGACTTAATTTCAAGCTGCATCAGGGGAGGTTCAGGAATTCAGCAGGAATTTCTTCATGGAAGAGATTGTTAAGCATTGGAATGGACTGCCCAGGGAGTTGGGAGGATGTCCAGGTACCCCTGGAGTTGCTCAAGAAATGAGCCGTGATCTAGTTGACAAGGTGGTGATTGGTCACAGGTTGGACATGATGATCTTCGAGGTTTTTCCCAGCCTAAATCATTCTAGGATTCTGTGTTGGTGATACAAGGGAAAGTAGACCCAGTCTCCTAAGTGACTGTCAGTCCGTTCTTCAGCTTCCATTGAGGTGGTGTTGTATAACCTCGCTATATTGTCCAGTATTTTCCAGGAAATTTGTCATTTAGTTTTTCTGTTCTATTCTTATCCCTCACTAGACCCTGACATCTGGATTCCTGTTAGTTTCCTCCCTAAGCTTTGGCAGAGGCAAGCTGGCGTGTCAGTCAGGATGGCATGTTCTGACCTCAGTTCCTGTCAGGAACACATTTATGTCACTGGCTGTGTAAGGGTGGGGTCATGGGTTGGAAAGCACTTGCAGTGCTGTCTCTGAAGCAGTTTGGTCAGAGGTGCCAAGACCTGGATGTCCTGTAGAAGAGCACCACTTCTGAAAGCAGCAAAGCCCCTGCGGCTTCAGGTTGTTCAGGTTGTGGTGCAGCCTACCCGACCTGTCCTGAGAGGTGTAGATTTGTGGGGTTTGTCTCTGCCTGTGACCTCCACACAGTTTGTCTGAAATGAGGAGCTTCTTCATCCTGCAACTGGGAAGAAGCAGCCTTTTTCCTTCTCTGCTGAACTGATTCTTGTCTGTTTTCCGTAGTCAGTAAAGGCTCTCTAAGCACATAAAATTGTTTTGTTCTGCTGTGGAAGATGGGCGAGAAGCTCTCCCTGATGGCTCACTGAGGGTCGTTTTGTTAAACCTGTAAAGCTAGTGAAGAAGATTTCAGCATGGAGGTGAATACTCCATTACATCCCTCTCTCCTTCTACCTCTTCCTGCAAAATAACATGCATCAAAATATCTTTATCTTTATTTTAAATGTTGATATGTGAAACATTCAGATTGTTTGCTGCTGCTGCTGAAAAGCTGACCTGATATGTAGTATTCCTATGAACATGTTAATGAATCCCAATCAACAAAAATAGCAAGAGGGGACTGAAATAAAGGCAACAGGATCTAAGGTTTAATATCTGGTTTTAATATCTGCCTTTAAATCAATCATTAGCAACGGACTGTAGTCCAGATAGCTGACACTGTTTTCATTTAGAGTGAATGATTCAACTTTAATGATGCAAAATTGTCCAGCTTTTTAATAGATGATCTTGACTGCTTCCTCTATACACATGATTATGGCATTACAGAGGACAGCAAAATAGACTTGTTTTTTTGAACTTGGTGGCAGCTTTCTGTGGTGCACTGAGCAGAGCCATAAGAAGGGCAGTACATCTAGGGCAGTTCACTGCTCTGTGCTGGTGCTCAGCCAAGTAGGTGTCCAGTTGAGGGATGGACCAGGGAGGGATGAAAAACAACAACCCTAGGTCTCAGGCTTCAGAAATTTTGATCTCTTGTGCAAAGGTTGTGTAACAGCCTGTGGTTCCTTTTCTGGATCTGAGCATCCTGAAAGATTCAGAAGCTATTACCTGTCCAACACAGTAGCCAATGCCAATGGATGCTGTTGGCTGTGTCCATCTCTCCTGGCCTGATGAACATGTGGTCCCCTGGGAGGCGTGGTCACTCCTTTGGGGTGCTGCTGACTGACGGCAGCAGGCCATGGCAGGAATGTTGGCACTGGCTTCTGGTCTTCCTGTGCCCTACTAATGCTTTTTGGGAATAGGATCCTGTGTTGCTTTTGTTGCTCATCTCTAGTGATTTTGCTTTTGGAAAAAAGTGTATCCTGTTGAAAATTTTACTAAAAATGTATATGGAACTCTTCTCCAGTGACAGCTCTTTTATTTGTGAATTTATATATAGGACATCCACTTATTATAACAATTTTTCTTTTCAATGAAGTCTGCCCATTTTCATCTACATTTTGAAGTTGCGTTTTAAAATTAATTTAGAAGAGCAGACAAAAAAGTTTTTTGACTTTGGTGCTCCTTATGTTTTCCTGTTTTTGTGAAGAATTGTTAAGGGCCATTATATTTAAACATTTACTTTTGATTTTCACAGGCAAGCCTGGGCTTTAGTTGGTGTTATAGGTGGTGGAAATTCTTCCTGTAATGAATCAGTGAGAAACTATGAAAACCACAGCACTGGTGGGAAAGCTCTTGCTCAGAAAGAGTTTTTCACAGTGGACGGTCAGAAGTTTGTTGTGAGAGCTTACAGCGAATGGAATGATGGTAGGAAAGTGTTTTCTGAAATGCTACAGTTGGAGAAGAAGAAAAATATTGTATATGCTTTTTTTTCTTTTTTTGCTAGAGCTATTGGTTGCGATTTAAATTTTTGAATGCTACTGTAAGTTGTTTTTTGCTTGCTGTGGATGAAATATGAGGACACAGTTCTTCAGTGCTACCTCTTTTCTCAATCTGTTTGTATAGAGTATCTGAGCATTATCATATTGTGTTAACTTTTTAGTATATCTAAATAGAGATAGGAGTGTTATAAATGCTGATTTTTTTAAAATTTTATTTTAGTATTTTTTCAACCATGTATATTTTAAATCTAAGCTTTTGAGATATTGATTATGGTGCTAAAAAAGAAAACTTGATAGAAGCCAAGAGAAATGTTTTATTCTTGCTACAATTTTCTCTTGCTGTTTGAATGCTGAAGTTTAGGCAGCTGTTCTCATACAAAGTTGAATCTGCTATAAAAAGCTAGAAGGCCTATCACTTATTTTATCCTTTAATCATTTTTTAAACTTAAGGTATCTTTGATCTGAGGTTTTTGTGGGTAGTTATCTCTTTCTGGTTTTAGAATTACTAAGCAGTGTAGCGTTTTCCTCACAAGAATTTTTTTATGGTAGTCATGTATTTATCTGTTAAGCAATTAAACCATTAGGTACTACCCTTTTACTGTTCATTATGACCCTATGAAAATGTACTGACTTGTATTTAGGTGGATTTTTTTAAAAAATATATCTTTTACTTATTGGTGCTGTAGAGTTAAGTTCAAGCGTTAGCAGAAGCAGCTGAACTTGTGCACATCCATCATAAGCCAGTGAAATACCATATGTGTGTAATTTAGTCTGCCACATTGTTCTATTAGTTGTGCTTAAAAAAAAAAAAAGTTCCTCTACTTTTTTTTCCAGGGCCTTGATTACATCTGCAGAGTTTAAAATGGCAAATGTCACTTGAAACAAGCAGAGGTAGCTGGACCTACAAATTGTTGCCATATGATATTAGTTGTTTGGTTTGTTTTTTGTTTGTTTTTTTTTTTTAAATCACAGATTTTTCCTGTTGCTGTTAGTTCTGCCTTTTCCCTTTGTTTCATTTGAGAGCAAATAAATAAGCAGGCTGTAGAGGTATGTCACACTAGCTTGTTTAAGGTCAGAGTTGTAGTTTAGAGGGCTTTGGAGCTTGCGAAATCTCATACATATTTTATTAGTATCTACTTGAGAATGGTTTCATATGAAATTGAATATAATCTTACATTGTGTTTACTTTTTTTCTTTTGAATTAGGTGTCCCAGTTTCAGGCTTCCAGGTGGAAGCAGTAGGTGGAGTAATACTGAATCTTCTGGATGATGCTAGTAGTTGGGAACCTGGAGATCGGATTGTGGTTGCAAGCACAGACTATTCAATGTATCAGACAGAGGAATTCACCCTTCTTCCCTGCCCAGAATGTACCAAGCATCAGGTTAAAGTCAAAGGTATGAGAGCAGTCCCCACTTGAAGGCCTGTGTGAAATATATATTTGTGCATGAGCAGTCCCCTGCAATGGCAGCAGTAAAGAACAGCCTTTTCACATATCTCTGTGTGGCTTTGTTGCCATATACACAAATGTGCAATTCTCCTTGCTGCAAAATGACTCTATATAATGTCAGGTCTGCCTCGCAGCTTACTGTATTAACTTTTCTTTCTCATGTCTTCCCAGGCTTGTTGAATGCCTTAGTTTTTTCCAAGAGGATTATGCTTGTTTTCCTTCTTTTACTTCTTTCTGTCTTTTCAGAAGTTCTCTTTATATGTGCTTAAATAGCTGTTATAATTATTACCATTTCCTTTGCCTTTAGTGTCCTTCCCATCTTTTGAACTGTTATCATTATAACTTTCTCTGTTGTTATTAAAAAAGGAGAAATTAAAAAAAGGAAGAAAAAAGAAAATTGCAATCTTTGAACCTGCACCTTTTTAATTTTTTCTCCATTTCCTCAGTCTCCTCTCCACCCCTCACCAACAAAATGGTTATAAAATAAGTGTCCCTTCCAAGACTCTGCTCACACAGGATATCCCTGAGTGGTTGCAATCTGTTTTCCTTTGGGTGTGATGCACACCAAATGGTTGTGTGTGTTGTTGGCCATTTCCTTTTTATTATCTGAGTCATTCTGCTTGACATCACAAGAGCTTCCCAGGGGACTGGTTTGCCAGCTATGCTGACGCCTGTGTTTTCCTTCTGCTGCTTCACACCAGCTCCATGCCCTCCTTCTTGATGGTCCTCCAACTTCTCATCTGGAGCTTTCCCTCTCACCCCTTCTGGTGGGGTGCAACATCAGTTAGTAGCGCAGACTAATGAGAAGTGTTTTTGCAGTGTTAGTCTTTTAAAGGTTTTTAAAAAACTTGTGTTCACAAGATTTACAATATCGCATAAAATACAAAATCTTGGTTCTTTTTGAAAACAAATCCTATCTAAACTATTTATAGATCTTTAAAAGATGTTAAAGGAAGTGAACTTGCCCATTTGTTTGGGTTTTTTTCACCCTCAGGATGAAAAACTTTGTCACAGTTGCATATACAATTTTAAAAAATCCCCCCAAAACCCTACATATTAGTTCTGTGAAGAAAGAATTTTATGTGGAATGGTAAACTTGACATGCTGAAGAATATTTCATTTTTTTTAAATAATTTCCTGAATTTTTTGCTAAGCTTTTAGCTAGTTTCACCTCTTTGTAGTAGGAAACCTAAAAAGTATTGTGTTGTAGAAGCCCTAGTTGCTCTTTCTTCACTTGATTTATATTTGATAGTCAAATCTAGGGGAAAACAATAGGTAAGCCTTCAGGGAGAGGAGTGCAGTCCCATTTGCAGACATCGTTTGTCTTTTTAAATCCTCAACAGCAGGTACAGGGTTAATATCATTCTTAGTTTTGCTTCTGTGATAGTTTAGGGTTTTCCTTCTGTAAGCTTTGAAGGGATAGTGACAGTCTGTATTCAGCAACTAATAAATACATTTTTTAAGGTTTACATGACTAGATAACTTTCTCATTTCAAATAAGACATTGATTGGGTTTAGGAAGAACAGTAGGAAGAACTTCTCTTTCCTAGTATTAGTTTATGAATACTCAAAATAGCTATCTAGGAAAGAGGAAACTTACGTAGGAAAGCAGATCCTTTTTTGTTTTAGGAGAGGATGAATACAGTATTTTTCTAAAGGTGTTTGGGCCTCATTTTCAGTTCTTAATTTGTCTTTGAGACAGATTAAGTAGCCAGCATCTTTTTTTCTTTTAGAGCAAGTGTGTGTCTACATTTCACTAAAAGTTTTTTAAATACGTGTGATTAATTTAAACTTTTCTTTGTTTTTTTTTTTTCCTATCCTGTTCACAAACTGAAATTAAGACACATTTGCACATTTGCAAATAAAATGTTGATATTTGTTTAGGATTAGTTTCTTATTAATATAAAAGATACATCTACTATAACAAAAGCTAAGAGAACAGTGTGGTAAGAAGAATGCCTGGGTTTTGTTGCTATGTTTAACTTGCTTATTTATATAAGTTGGTTCTGGTTTTAATCAGTGACGACTTTTTTTCTTTTTTTCCCCCCTTCAAAACTTTTGTTGAACAGAAAATCCTCAGTTTCCTCATGTAGGAGAAGTTATTGATGGAGTGGACATGAGAGCAGAAGTTGGAGTTCTTACAAGAAATATCTTAATAAAGGGAGAGACAGAAGATACCTGCTACCGTGAAAAGGAGTGTCAGTTCTTTAGTTATGATACGTTTGGTGGACATATCAAGGTTTGAAAAACATTTTAAAGTAATTTTCTGTCATGTAAAGGCACATTAAGGACAAAAAAAATAATGTTAAACTTTAATGTATTTGAAAACATCAATTCACACAGTTACTTTGTGTAGAAATGACTTTGTTCTCAGCTTTCCCAAAAGTAGAGTTTGCTCCTCAAGACTTGTTCTGCAGAATTGGAGGAAGGGATATCAATGCACAGGTGTTATAGAAATATCCAGCAAGTATTGCAATGTTTTGTGGCAGGTGTTAAACCTTAAAAGTGATGTCCATGTATGTGCATCCAGTTATATTACAGAATAAAGTTTGATCTCTCTCTTATCTCTTATTCCTCCTTTCACTGCCTTCTTCCCTCCCCAAGTGTTGAACACTGAATCCTAAATATCTGCCTCATCTGAAACTGGTCACTAGAGAGACCTGGAGGGAAAAGAAACTGTGTTGGACCATGGGGTTTTATATTTAATTTTTTTAAAATTTGAAAATACTAAGGTTGTATAAAGGAAACTGCTTCTGATTTCTTGTATTGTAAACATAAAGCTGAGGGAAAGTAGTATTATAGAAACTAAAATTTAAACTTGTGTTCACTTACATTTTTAGAGGAAAGGTTTGAGCAGCAGTGCTTCACTGATGCTAGAGAAGTTTGAGGCCTCATATTTTAATTGCTAATGTATTTGGGCTCATTATGTGGTCATCACAGTTTAAATCTCTTTCTAATGTATTTGAATGCAGATTTTAATTTTACAGTGGTGGACATAATAGTGAGAAAGAAAATATGCCCTTTCCCTACTGTGTGGCAGCTTTTGTTTTGTAGAAGTAGGTGGACTCAAGGCACTTCTTTGTGTTTAAGATAATGTAATGAAAGAAGATAATGATAAGCTGCAAATCTTGCAAAGTGTGACCTTGTTTGCCACAAAAGTGTAAATACAGCAGACCCTCAGATGTCTGGAAGCTAGAAAACAAACATTTTGAGTCATTAAAGTTGTTAAACTTTTTCCAGGAGGCTGTTCAGAGTAGTAGATGGCCACTGCCAAACCTAGACTTAGCACCACTAAAAACATTTTTTTGTTTTTGTTTTTTATTTTTGTTTTTTTTTGTCTTAGCTCCTTGCAGCTTGGCTGTTGCACTTGGTTTATGTTTTCATAGCATCACCTGCATTATTGGTACAGACCCATCATGATTTCACTTTGTACCTAATAGCTTTACTGTAAAGTTGTATGATTGTGAGGGCAATTCCTTATCTTCCTTAATAAAGAAATTCATTTTTAAGTGCTGTGTCCAGTTTTGGGTTCCCGTTGCAAAGATGATGTAGATGGACTGGGGTGTGTCCAGGGAAGGTGGTGTGTGGCAGTAAGTGATGATGAGTGAAGAAGAGCTGAGAGAAGGGATCACGTTGCTGTCTCCAGGCACTGGTGGGGGTTCAGAGAAGCCAGAGCAATTCTTGGAGGTGTAGAGGACAAGAGGCAATGGGACCAGGCTTCAGCAAAGCAAATAATGCTTAGATACTGGGAAAACGAAAGGGTAGAACCAATTTACGTCTCTGTGGCTGAGGGTATTCTCTGAGCAATGTGCCGAGCAACTATCTTAAAGCTGACCCAGCATTGAGCTTCCAATTGGACTAGGAATCTCATGAGGTTCCTTTCAATCTATTATTCTGCAGAGCTGGTTTTTATTCAACTAAGCCTGTGCCAGGTGGACTACACTGGTGCAGCTTCAGTACAGACAGATTCTGATGTGGGTGACTTCTCTATTTGGACAGCACATGTAAAGAATATGTAATGTGCCACCTGATAAAGACCAAACAGTAAAGTGTGGCAATGTGTCTGGTGAAAATTCATCTGTTTTAGCCATGAGGAAGTTAAACTTTTTAACTTATGTGTGAAGGATACTATTTTGTGAGGCACTGTGTAGAGCAAGACTGTAACGATTGTTCTAACTTACTTTGTTATCTTGTGGCAACTGTGTCCATCTAACTTCTGTATCTCTGGTGTAGATGATGTATTAATTTAAAATTTCCATTGGTTAAGAAGTAAATAATCAGTTATTCACTCTGGACTTCATATTTTTAGATTTTGAAGAATTTTTCATCTGTTCATCTCTCCTACGTGGAATTGAAGCAAATGGGCCAGCAGCAGATTGGAAGTTATCCTATTCATTTTCACCTTTGTGGGGATGTGGATGAAAAAGGAGGTTATAGTGTTAAAACTTACCTGGAGGGTCTTTCCATTCATCACTGTTTTTCCCGATGTGTGACTATTCATGCAACTAATGGCTTGCTGGTAGGTGCAAGTAGAGTAAAACATACTGTGTTGGAATAAATGTTAAAGAGCACTTAGACTCCAAAAGAGTTCCCATCCGTTTTGCAAGTTTAATATTCAGTGATGTTTTTGTTATTTCAGTGAATAACCGAACAATTGCAAACAGTAATTTATTTTTAACAGCTCCCACCATTCTGTTTTTTCAGATTCTTCCAGGCAGCTAAGCTCTCCAGACATAATAGTGTGTTTATAAGGGATAAAAAAAACTGAGTGTTTTGACTCATCTGAACTGCTGATACTGAAGCTTCACTGTGCAGATGTGCCAAGATAGTATAACTATATGGTATTTGTCAAATAAATCTCAGTAAATGCTATTACTACTGACATAATGAACTTGTATTTCTGCAGATAAAGGACACCATTGGCTACGACACACTAGGTCACTGTTTCTTCATAGAAGATGGCATTGAGCAGAGGAATACTTTGTTCCACAATCTTGGGCTAGTCACAAAACCAGGCACTATTCTACCTACAGACAGAAACAGCAGCATGTGTATTGGTATTAGGGATAAAGTGTATGGAAACTATGTCCCAGTGCCAGCCACGGACTGCATGTGAGTATGTCATGGTGAAAAACTAAACCCAAGCCAGCTGCAGCATGATCTGCTGATGATCTCTCAAAGAAATACAGATGGGAACATTTTTATCTATGATTTAGTGAACACAGACACCTTAAATATAGTTCACATAGTGGTGTTTAAAAAATAAAAATAAAAAGTAGCATTTAGTCTTTTATTAAAGATAAAGCAAGTTGTTTTATAGGAAGATTGCTGTTCCTTGTTATACTAGTGGCCTTAAAAGACTATTGAACATCTTTACCTTTGTGTAAATGTATGCATATTCTCAAGTAGTTCCCACTAGAGACAAAAGTGATAGTTATTTCTTGTGAAAGCTTCTTAAAACAGTTTATCATCACATGGGATATTTGCACAACATTAAATGCAATATTGGGCATTGAACTATAAAAAAAAAGGCACTTTTGTCTTCTAAATGTGGGAGGTTTTGTGATTTTTATTGCATATATGAAGTAGTGACTTCACCAGTTTAGCTTTTCCTGATATGCTTGTTAGCAAGGGGAGATTTTTATTGGAGCTAGAGCTTTTCTATAGTAACCTGTTTCTGAATAATATTTCAGGGCAGTTTCGACATTCTGGATTTCTCACCCCAACAATCATCTTATAAATAATGCAGCAGCAGGCTCACAGGTGAGGCATATTGGTGTAATTCATCACAAACTATTCATGTCACTGGTATCTGTAAAATCTATAACACACTGCCGGAAGTGCATATATTTTTTTTCTTTTATATGAGTATGTTCTTGTTATGTTTGACAGTCTGTTGACATTGAAGGTGCAGGGTGTGTCTAGACATACAATTGAGAGATACCAAAAATCTTTTGTTCTGGCCACAACAGAGGAGATCTCTTCCCCTTAGTAGTTAATAGACCTGACAATAGTGTCAGTGTGTATATGTAGAAATTCTTTTATTTTCGCAGAAAATAAAAGTGCATTTCAGTTTAGTGCATTTCAGTTAAGGCTTCTGTATTTTCTGGAGGTTGTCATGAGTTAGTGACAGCTCTGCAAGGTTTGTCTTTGAACTGTAGTCACTGGAATGAAAAAATGACTACAAAAGGGTGTTCATTGTGTAAGAAACAGCTAAACTACTTTTTCCTGTCAGTGTTTACTCATTTGTTTCCAGTCAGTGACTGCTGGTATGGGTTTGCTTGTTGTTAACCTTATATTAGTGTAACTATCTTGTAACAGCTGCTTGCGAAGTAGAGCTGAACTACTCTGTACATGTTGTGGAGGAGGTGGGGCTGGAGTCTGTTCTGCTTCTACACTGGAGGAGACTCTGAGATATGTATGGTTTTGAGTGGATTTTTTAAAAGAGACCACTGGGATGGAGAATAGGAGAGATTGCTGGTGGTTGTTGGCTCCAGTGCTGTGTGTGTATTTTTAGGTACAGATAACATAATAAACTGTTATTAATAAATAGAGTAGGATCCAAAATATTTAACTGAGTTGAAATATCTAAGATATAAAAAAAAAATTCATACAAACTCTACACTGTAGAGCCTTTGCTGGTACAAACTATAGCAATTCACAAGCAAATAATTCCATTCCTCCCTCCAGCTCCTTCATTTCGCAATGAAGCCTATTGTAAGGGTGTATTGGCAGTAGATGTTTCTTTTGTTTTGGCTGTGTATGAGAGAGAGGAGGGAAGAAAAAAGCCACCCTTTTTGTATTTCTGAATGTTTTCAAGCGCTTAAGAAGCTTTTAAGTTTATTTAACAATTTTTCAAGCATCAAGATATATTTTGGATAAAATTTACTGCCAAACATAAAGCTGTATTTAATTATATGTGAAGTAAGGTTTTGGTGTTTTTTATTAATGGAACATCCACATTTGCTTTGTAATGGTTAGTCACTAGAAATGTCAACGTGTGTCATGACAGTGGATGGGGAATATTGCTGTGAAGCAGAATTTCCAGGTGATGAAAAATGAGCATATTCCCAGAGTGAAATGTTTGAAATCTTAAGCCAGTGTGAATTGGCTTTATCCATCTTTCTTGAAAAAGATGATGGAACATTCAGTATGCAGTGTTTTTTTAGCTACTCTTCAACCCTTTAATGTGCTTTAAGCAATTTTTTTTAATTATTATTTTTTATTTTTTGTTGTTGTTGTAAAGGCACAGAGCATATGGTCTGGCAAAACTTTTCCTTTTTGTAGGTATCTGTTATGCAGGTGTTGTCATGGTACTACCCCTTTTGAACACAGATGTACTTGAAAGGGGAAATTTTGTGGGTCTTATTTAACAGTCTTATTTAACAGCTTCCTTAAGAGCAAGGATGTGGAAGTAGAGAAAATGAACAGATACTGAATTTTTTACTGCTGTTATTGCTACAGTGCTCTGAACTGACCGGACTTCTTGATATGCTTTTTTTCCCACTCTTCTGAAAGCTCTTGTGGATTTTTTTTTAATGTGCTATTTAAATTCTGATGTGAGCAGAGATGAACCACCTTTAGTCAGGCTGTAACAGTAAGGAGAGAAGGAATGGTTTTGACTGTATTTTACTGTGAATAGTATGATTTATTACTGAAAAAAGGAAAATCAAGTGTGTGGGATGACATGTAACCGGAATGCAAAACTTACATTAGCTTGGACACTTTTTCTTCCTTAAGTATTAGAAGATCTTAAATGTACTAGTGTTACCTGATTTCAGTGAGAGGCAAAATATGTTTTAGTGTGTACTTTTCACTACAATATAGACTAATTTGCAAAATCCTACTTTCTCATTGGGAAGTTGTTTGGAAACATTATTTAAAAAAATATATTCTGTTGGGTGCTGTTGGTTGGGGCTATGCTCTTACTTGCATTTTTACTTAAAATGTCCAGGTTCAGCTTAGCATACACTTATTTTGTGAATAGATGCATCAACACTGATAGTATTATCAGAATAACTTATAAGTAGTGTTATTCTCTCCTTAATTGCAGGATGCTGGAATATGGTATTTGTTCCACAGGGTTGCTACAGGAGATTCTCATAGTTTAGCCATTGAAACCAAATCAGAGCTTACACCCCTAGGAATCTTCTATAATAACAGAGTTCATTCTAATTTTAAGGTAATGTATTATCTCATTTAAAAAAAAGAGTGATGTTCTTTATTTGCAAATATTCTGTATTAGGATTTGTCAGTTTACATTTTGAGCTGGGTAGATGATAGATTTTTGCTGTGTTTGAACTGTATTGTAGAATGGTTTAGAATCAGTATGCATATTTTTTTTTTGCCATGTTTCAAGTATTCACTGTGTTTTATATCCTCATAAGTATCAAGCAACTGAAACCAATTAATGCTTCCAATGAAGTACTTTTTCTCAGAAGTGGCATTTCAGGTGCTACTCTTTGTAGCTTTGTTTTCTACTCTGAAAGCTGACCCTTGAAGAATCAAAGTTGATTATAGTTGTAATTCATCTAATAGCTTCCTGGAGTAGCTGTGGCTTGTTTTTCTGAATCTCTAATGTACAGTAACTCAAGTGTTTGCACATGGTGACACAGTGTCTGGCTAGAAATTAAGCTTCAGTGTTGCCTTCGGGAGCCCAGTTAGTTGCAACTGTTCTTTCTTACAGATTCTCAGCTTAGATAGAGGAATTGATGATTGTTTTATTAGCGTGACTTTCATACCTTTTCCACATTTTAACTAAGTGAAGTTAAAGTCCTTAAAGTATTTCATTTGGAATCTACCCGCTCTCTGTGTGTGGTTATATAAATATAATGACGTTTACAAAGCCACCTAAACTCTAAATCCTTATTGGTGTTTGCAGTTGCCTTATAGACTTTTTTTTTGCCGAGTGAACTGATTTTGCTTGACAGTTGGTTGTCTGGGATACAAAGAAATGATGCAATGTTTTATGGAGGTTGTGTTAATGATCTGTTTGGGACTGCAGGGCATTTTCTTCAGATTGGAATGAAAACATACCGAATACAAAACTGCAGTAGGAAGAAAAAACTTTCATCTGTATAGCTAGTATCATCTTTAAACACAGTGTGCTGAATTTCCATGTTAAAAGAGAAAATTCCACTAGCAGGTCTAACAATCTACATGCGCATGAGACTTATTTGTAATCATAATTTGGATCAGAGGTGAAAGTAGTTGCAGGTATTTTTATGGAATTCAGGTTAAAGAACATAAATGCTTCTTCCTTTTATTTTCTGAAGTAAATTATATCATACTGGATTATAAATTTCCAACCTGATGATTGCTTAGACAAAAGTACTCTTTAATGGTGAGAGTAGTTTAATTTTAAAGTGAAATACAAAGGATTTTTCATAGAGAATAATTTGAATTCACCACAAGATTGGATTCCAGATTTTCCAGAACGCCATCTGGAAATAAATGTAAAATCTCAAATAGATGTTGTGAAAAAAATCCAAAGTGAACTTTAATGGTTTTCCATTACTTTTTTTTTTTTTAATCCCAGATAGTTTATTTCCTCTTCCTAAATTAACACAGACTGGTTTATTATATTATTTAGCTAGTTTTCCCATAGACAAAATGACTATTAAAGCCAAAGTGAGAGATCTAAGATTTTCTGATTTGTGTATGGAATGCAGTGTTTAAATTTTATAAATTCAGTGTTTGTCTATCTTTAATTTTGGATAGTATGAATTTTCTTTCCTTGCTTGTTTCAGGCTGGTTTGTTCATTGATAAGGGTGTTAAAACAACTAATGCTAGTGCTGATGATCCCAGAGAATATCTTTGTTTGGACAACAATGCAAGGTAAAGGACATTTTCTTTCAAGTGAGTGAAGTTTTGAGGCTACTCTTACATTCACGAGGAAAAACACTTGTAAAACAATACAATAATTTATAAATTATAACAAAACAATAAATTCATATATTTTCCCTCATTTGTTCATGTTTTGGGAACAACAGGGATGGGATGTCTTAAAGGATTTGGCTGTTTCTTCAGAATTCTTGCTCAGGGTAGTTTTCAGGCTCCTGGAAGACATTGTTTTAAACATGCTCTACTGTCATGCTTAAAATGTTTTCTGGAATTGCTGCTAAAAGGAAAGTTTTCCTTTCAAATCTGATCATCTGATTTATTACTCAGTTTTAACTAATTGCTAGGAAAAAAGCTTCTGTAGTACATCCACTTGCCTTTCCTACTGCTGAATGCTTTCTGCCATACATTCTGGACTTCAAGGTGCAGCTAAAGAAACTCAGAGAGACTGAGCAAAAGCCTGTGAGAGTTACTGGAAAAGAGAAGTTTTAGATTCTTACTTCATTATACCCAGAAACATTTCTTTAGTAATAAAAGAGCTAGAGATGCATCTGGATTTAATTTCTATCATTCCAGATGTGGAGTGGACTTTGCCCATCAGATGAGCATGAGCGTTTATCTTTAAGGCTTACTTTATCCCAACATACACGACACATGTGAAACAATGTTTTCTTCTACTGAATGTCTGGATTTTTCTCTCTCCCAGGTTTCGACCTCATCAAGATGCAGACCCTGAAAAGCCCCGAGTTGCTGCCCTGATTGATAGTTTAATCTCTTTCAAAAATAATGATCATGGAGCCTGGGTCAGGGGAGGGGATATCCTCATTCAAAACTCAGGGTAGGTACTTGGAAGCAAACGGCTGCACGATGTTACAGAGTTTATGTAAGTTACATTAAAACAGGGTTGTGAGGAGGATTACTGGTTAGCTTGAGGAACTTCTCAATATCATCACCAGCTTTCACACCATACTTGAAATATACAAGTTTATATGTGATTAGATGAGAACCTGCCTTAAGCTGCAAAAAAAAGAAACCTTGTCATAAAAAGAGTTCTAGAAGCTGTAGAGACAGTGAATTTAGACTGAGGTATTCAAGGTTTCCCTGAAGCTCTCATGTCCTGTTTAAAATGTGTAGAAAATTCTTTGATTAGTTTTTAACAACAACATTTGTAGAAGAGTTAGGTGTGTGGTGGTTCTAAGTTCCATCAAGAGAAAAATTCAGGCTTTTCTTCAGTGCATAGCAGGATATGCTCTTACAATAGCCATTGTAGGGTAATCCAAAGAAAAACCCTGATGTTTTGAACTTCTTTTTAGGTTTGCTGACAATGGAATAGGTTTGACATTTGCTAGGTGAGTACTTTGTTTCTGTGTTTTCTTCCATGGAACCTTAGAAAATCTACACACATTTATTAAAATTAATGGGTATACATTCATAAGGCTGTAGTTTCATTTCTGGGCCTGGTTCTATTTCCAGTGGTACAGATGAAGTTATAGAGGCTGTAAACTGGCACAGCTGCCAAAGCTTGCACTTTATTTAACCCATATTTGATTTACATCGTGGTTGGCTGCCTCTTCACCAGAAGTGCTACATTTATGCAGGTGTTCTTGGTTTTGTATGATTCCTTAGGCAGTTTTTTATTTACCTTCTGAACAACTGAAAGTGAATAATGGAAAAGAAAGGGGATGAGCATTTAGAGGGGGTAGAGTCTCTTTGTAATGAAAAAAACCCGAGTAACTTAGATAGTAAACCAAAATTGTTGCCATTTAGGTTATGACAAACTGGTTCTAGGATTGCCAAATGAAAGAGTGCTGCATTAAAAAGGGAGTTATAATTTTTAATGTTCAGCTCTCTGCTGAACATTTCAGAGAGTGAGCTCTATTAGTGTTTGTTTATAATACACAGATTTAATAATTAAGTCAAGTAGGATTGTTACAGACGTAAAAGGAGGGCTATGCCTTGGTGTATTCATCTGCTGGAGAGTCTCGGCTGAAGACTGACCTCTGTTGTTGCTTTGATAGTGATGGGAGCTTCCCGAATGATGAAGGTGCCAGCCAGGAGGTATCAGAGTCACTGTTCATAGGTGAGAGCAAGAATTACGGGTTTCAAGGTGGCCAGAATAAATATGCAGGAACTGGAGGAATAGACAACAAGACACGCACTCTGCCTAGAAATCGGTAAGTATATCGTGAGTGAAGGAAGTAGAAATACAAGAAATATTCTCTATATCAAATGTAAACACTTCTTGCTTGAGCTGTGAGAGATTAAGACTCCATTGAAGGTGATGATTTTTTTTTATAATGCTTTGTGTGCAACCATGTCACTCACCTCTTTGCTGAGGCAGTTTCATCTGATGCTACTGCAGGTCACTTTCCTATAGCAAGTTAAGATGTTGTACTTAAATGACACTTCTGTCTTAAAAAACTTTTAGATCTGGAAGAGAGAAAGAAAAAAGCGTTCAGGTAAAAGAATTTCAAAGGTCAGTTTGGGGCTAGGGACTGAAATCTGTCTGTAATAAATCACAATCTGTGACTATGATCCTTTTTTTTTTTTCTCATTGACTTGCCCTGAGGCTTGTTTAATGTAGGGTCAAGTCCTTGCCACAGAATAGGAAAGGAGACTGTTGGTGTTTAAGTCCATCTGGAAATTAGGCCCCACGAGGCTGCTCCCACACTCTCACCCCCTCAGGTGAGAGAAACATAAGACAGAGATCTTGAGTTGAGATAAGAACAATTTACTGGAAACGGAAATGAGATAAGAAAAAGAACAGTAACAGCAGCAATATTAATAACTAAAGTATACAAAAAGAGGGTGATTTACATGAAGAAAAAAAAAAGTGGTCACTGACTGACCTGATCCATAACCATGGAGCTCCCAAGACAAAGAACAAAATTGCTGACAGACCATCCATCACTGTGTCTTTCCCTCAAGCCCAAGACAATGAAAAACAGTGGTGGACAAACTCTCTGGTGGGGACCAGTGTTATGCCACTGCTCCATTATGCCACTGCTCTGTTCCCTGGAAAAAGGGGAACAAAGAAGAGTCCCTTTCCCTTGCTCCCCACCCGTGATACAAGATGGTATTGAATAGCACAGTGTCTTGGCCACACCCACACAGATCCAGGCTCCATCCCCTCGTGTCCTTGGTCAAAACCAGGACAAAAGGTGAGTTAAGTTTAGGCTACCCTGTTTTTTTGCTGCTTGGCCATTTAAAAGAAATAAGTTAATGTGGCGCTGATAGTTGAGGCATTCAGTCTAGTTGAGGGGAATCACAGAACATTTGAGGTTGGAAGGGACATCTGGAAGTCATCTTGTCCAATTCCCTTGCTCAAGGAGTGTCACCTAGAGTTGGTGTTCCAGAGCCATGTTCAGGTGGCTTTAGGGCACCTGCAGGGATGGATTCTCCACAGCTTCCTTGGGCAACTTGTGCCTATGCTCAGTGTGCCTATACTCACAGTGAGAGTTTCTCTTGGTGTTTAGGAGGAAACTCCTGTTTCTCATATTGTACCCTTTGCCTTTTGTCCTGTCACAGTGAGGAGCCTGACTCCATCTTCTTTGCACTCTCCCTTCAGATGATATTACACCTTGAGATTCCTGCCTAAGGCTTCTCTGCTCCAGGTTGAACAGTGTGACGTCTCCCAGTGTTTCCTCCTATGGGAGATGCTCCAGGGACTTATCTTTGTGGTCCTTTGTTGGACTCTCCAGTATCTCCATATCTGTTTTGTACTGGGAACAAGCACTGTATGTGTTGCTTCACCAGTGCTGAATAGATGGGAAGGATTACTACCCCCAGTTTGTTGGTAATCCAGTGCAGCCCAGCATACCTTTTGCCTCTTTGTGGCAAGGGTACGTTGTTTGGCTTATGGTCAACTTGGTTTTCACTGGCACAAGAGGTGTTACTCCCAAGGTGCAGGACTTTGCGGCTTCCCTGTGTTGGACTTCATGACGTTCCCATCTACCCATTTCTCCACCTGTCAGGGTCTGTCTGGATAATAACACAACCCTCTGGTGTATGAGCTGCTTCCCTCAGTTTTGTGCCCTGTGCAAACTTGCTGAGACTATACTTAGACTAATCATCTAGATTACTAAGGAAGATGCTGAACAACACTAGATTGAGTACTAACCTCTGGGTTACACTACAACACACCTCCAAGTAGACTTACTGCCGTCACCTTCTGGGCCCAACCATTCAGCTGGTTTTCAGTCCATCTAGCTGTCCACTCATACAGCCTGTACTTCATGTGGATCTTATGGGATCCTTAATATGTCAAAAATCTTACTGCAGTTTTGGTAGACCTTGTACACTGCTCTACCCCCAGCTACCAGGCCAGTAATTTCATCACAGAAATTTTCAAGTTGGTCAGACATGACTTCTTGGTGAACCCATGCTGATTACTCCTGATGACTGAAAATGGTTTCCAGGATTAGCTGCTCCATCATTTTTCTGGGGATCAAGCTGAGGCTTACCAGCCTACCATTCTCTAAGTGTTCCTTCTAGTTAGAAGTGACATTTGTTTTCCTCCAGTCTATAGTCACTTCTCCCAGTTGCCATGATCAGTCAAAGACCAATTGATATTTTTTTCCTACTATATTTTTCATATTGGAAAAGGAGCACATTTGCCAGTGGACAGTGATAGCTCTTCTAATAGGAAAATTAAGAGTGGGGGATTTTTTAATTCATTAGAGAAGTGCAGAAACCATATTTCCTTTACTAAGATCTGTCTTGTGAGTCATTGTATTAATATGCTTTCTTGATTCCTCTGAAGGAAATTCAGATTCAGGCATATCATGGTTTTTGTTACAGAATGGTATAAATATTTGCTTGCATCTACAGGACATTTCCAATCAGAGGTTTTCAAATTTATGATGGACCTATTCACCTTACCAAGTGCACATTCAAAAACTTTGTGCCAACTCCAGACAGATTTACCAGTGCAGTTGGATTCCTGATGAAAAATCCATGGCAGATGACACCAAAAAATAATATTTCTCTTGTGAAGTTTGATCCAAACGTAAGTTTATTACAAGTTTTCCTTTAGTATTATAAATAGTTTTCTTGTATTTAAAAGAAGCAGACAAAGCCCTAGGTCATCTTTTCCATTCATCCCTGCTCTGCAGTGTCTCTCTTGGTTGGCAGTCACCCAAGGTGTATTCTTTGTCTCCTGAGCAAAAAAAAACAATACAAAAAGAGGTAGGACACATTACAATAAATGATTCATGGCTTTCTGGTAAAGCTGAAAGGAAGATTTAGTAAGATTTTGTAAGGTTAGGTATATCCTTAGTAATGAATTTTCAGTTGCAAATGTTAATACTGTTCAGAAGCAAGAGCTGGCCTAAACCCATTACTAAAAACAGTGTGTCTGGCTTGCAAGATTCCACTGTCTTTGCCATAAGCTTTTTAATCAACTGTCAATTTCTGTGTTTATGCAGATGTGCAAGTGGTGGTCCGTGCTTCACCTGTGGGAAAAAAAATTAAATTTTTAATTGTTGTTTTCAGGTTTCTTTGAAAGCCTTCTTTGGAAAACCTGGTCCCTGGTTTGAAGAAGGAGATCTGGATGGTGACAAGAACTCAATATTTCATGATCTAGATGGTTCAGTGACTGACTACAAGGATACCTATGTGGGCAGAATGGATAATTACTTGATTCAACACCCCAAATGCATTAATGTTACAGAATGGAATGGAGTGGTTTGCAGTGGGAACTATGCACAGGCTAGTACTCTTGGCTTTCTGTTTGGGGCAAATCTACAATATGAACTACTTACAGGGTCAAAAGTAGTACAAGAAATATGAAATTACGTCTCTTTAGATTTCAAAACGTTTTATACTTTTTGAAGTTCTTTTATGTATATTACACTTTTCAGCCAGCTGTGTATCATGTCATGTTTCTTTCAACACACGGGCTGGGAGTACATTGTTAGATGCTGCAAGCTAAAAGTAAATGTGGATGCTTGCCAAGAGTTATATGTTGCAGCCCTATATGCTAAAACATTTTTACGTTGGAGGTGTTGTCTTCCACTTGGATTCTGTCTGCTTTTTTTTTCACAGAGTGGATTTTAAGAGTTTATTTGTTTGATTTGTTTTCTGGAGATGTTAAATACATCTTCTGAATACAAGTCTCACAGATTTGATTCCCATTCTGGTTCCTGGTCTATGTGCTCAAGTATCATAGCTGGTTCTTTTTTTTTTTTCTTTTTTTTTCTCCTCCCTCCCTTTTTTCATCTGTCAAATGGGCAAAATCTACAATAGTTTTTCAAATAGTACTTCTATTCAGGAGATATTTGTGTATTACATTACAAATAATGTATTACATTACATATCAAGTTGCAGCATTTTGCTCAATAATGTACTGATTTTGCTTCACTATTTCATTTCCTTTTGCACACTGTCCAAATCTTCCACTTTTATTTCATCCTCTTTAATATCATATAGGTTTATGTCCAAACCTGGAATGGACAGAATCTTTCCATGACTATCATCCGAGATGAGTACCCAGCCAATCCCATGGTTCTTCGAGGTATTAATCAGAGAGCTGCCTTTCAGCAATATCAGCCAGTAGTGATGCTCCAGAAGGGCTATACAATACATTGGAATGGAAAATCTCCAAACGTCACCTATCTATATCTCATTAACTTCAATAAGTATGTTCACTTTTTTCATGTGTGTGCTCAAAAAGGGACAATTATTGTGTGTGAGAGTTTGCAACCATGCAGAAGACTGAAACTGGGGTTGTTTTTTTTTTTCACTTAATTACAAATACTGAAGTATGAAAAGAGAATAAGCGGCAGACCTGCACCTGAAGTTAAATATTTGTCCAATGCACTGCCTTTAAGAAAAAACCTTTAGAGAAGAAAATGTGCAAATAGTGAAGTTGAGCAGAATTGGAGTTGAATAATTTATCATGCTTGATTTTGTTGTCAGATAAACTTATTAAATGTCTATGAAGTATAAAAAAAAAGGTTCTGAGAGAATCAGAGTTACTGTAACATTTAATGAAAGACTGTGCATAGAAGGAAAGAATCATAGAATCAGCCGGGTTGGAAAAGACCTCTGAGATCATCAAGTCCAGCCCTTGATCCACTACCATTGCGATTACTAGACCATAGCACTAAGTGCCACATCCAGTCTCTTCTTATAAACCTCCAGGGACACTGAAGACTTTATGTAGAGAGGGGAAGAAAGATCTTCTGGTTGAGGATTTGGGAATTTTGGTGTTCCTGTTGCTTGTTTTTTAAATGATCTGTTTGCTCTGTATTGACATCTAAATTGTTCCTACAACAATTCATACATTTTATTTTGTTTTTAGGAATGACTGGATTCGTGTTGGTCTTTGTTACCAACCAAATACAGATTTTGTTATAGTTTTGGAAACCTTTCAGAGGCGGTCATCTGCTCTGTCAAGCAAGGTGGAGCGCTACCTGCCTGTCTCTTCGATGATGGAGCTTGAAAAGAATCGATCAGACAAGAAGTTTTACTTTGACAACAGTACTGGGTAACTCCTTGCAACTTGACCCTACTAGAATAAGTTGTTTAACCTTAAAATGTCCAGTTAGATAGTGTTAAAAGCAACTGATTGAGACACCTGCATAAGAGGAAAGCTGTAGTGATGGAACCTAAAGCCTCTTCAAAAGAATATTTCTCTTCTTGTGTCTTTACATCTCCAAAGTGCAGTGGTTGTCACTGAAATACTTTTCAAGAGAACTGCAGTTGCCAGTGATATTTCCTACCCCATGTCTGGGGAAAATGTGGTATCTGGTGTGCTGCAGAGCAGTGCCTTTCAGGAGCTAATTTCTTAGTCTTGAAGATTTCTGCCTTTTTGTTAAACTGAACATTCTAGAAATTTCCAAGAAGCTTTCTCTTCCAAGAACATTTAAAAACTGCATTTCTGAAAATACTAATCTGTTTGCAGCTGTCTCAAAAGAACATAAAAAATCTAGTCTCTTTTTCAAAAGTACTTCTAACAGTGGCTACTGAGATCCTTCTGAGAAGTTTTAAGATGTGGTCACCTTTCAGTAAATGCAGTCCTGTGTACATCACTTGTGTGTTTTGCAAACATCGATCTTAAACTTTCAATTTGTTCTCTCATTTATTCTGTTCTTGTCTGCTACTGTATTTGTAGTACATATGCAGATGAATGTATTTTTTGAAAAGACATTTATGTTCTTGTCTAAGAGCTGTAGTGATAAGTTGAATATGTAATAGAAGAACTGCCAGTCTCTGTATACTGTGAACATAATGGACTATTATGCCCTACATTGCATTTCTAGACATTTGCAATAGCACAGCTTTGTTGTCCAGTGCTGGTTCATGAAGCTGAATATCCAAACATTTACTGCTGCATGTCTAGAAAGATCTTATGATCAAAAAAAATATTTATGCTCTGCAATTTGGTTTTGTATCCTTCAAGCCACTGATTTGAGGACTTTGCTTCTTTGCGAAGCATCTGCATTCATATCAATGTCTCCTTTAACTGTTTGAAAATTCAGGTACATCATTGGAGACTTCCTAACTCTAGTAAACTGTAAATACTTTGAAAACATTTGGATATCAATGCAGAAGTGAATATTGTAGTTTCTCTGTTTCTGAAAATCATGAAATATAGCTATTAAGGTTTAATATAAATATCTCTATTTCCACCAGTTAATTATTTTTCCCCTTTTTGTGTAGATTACTGTTTTTATTTCTTCAAGCCAAATATAATAGGGATGGTCACAGTTATTGCTCATCTCAGGGATGTGAAAGGATCAAGATTGTGACCAAAGATTCAGCAAAAGGCATAAGTAACTGCATGGCAAAAGCTTACCCAAAGTACTACCAAGGACCAACTGTCATAAAGCAGATGCCAGCAAAAACTACTGTACCATGTACAAAATGTGGCACAACTCAGGTAAAATAAAATAAGCAAAGCTTTTCATGAACTGTAGAATTGGTGATGCTCTCTACTTACTTTTAGTCCAAATTTTAGTCTTTCATCACAGAGTACTGAATTTACCAGTTTGCACTGGCACATTGTTAATCTCTGCATACCAGAAGGTGTGGAGTTCATCGTACTTTTTATTCTTTTTGTCTTTTGTTCACCTTTCACGCAGTGCTACTGAGGGGGCATAGGTAGATCTGACATCTTACACCTCAGTATTGTCTGTGCTCTGTGTACGATGTAGAACAGGTTTGCTGCAAAGATCTATGACCAACCTTCTCTTCTCTATTTTTGGATCTCTACTTATTAGCATGAACTTGAAGTTGGATTACTAGTACCATAAATCCATAAATAATGACACTGACATATGGATACTTTTGCTTTGGAGCATGGGCTATCTGTTGTAAACTGACATGATAAAATGTTGAAGACACATCAATATATATGTAATAATTGTTTTGTTTGATTTCTAGATGGTATTCACCAGTGATCCTCATAAAAACTACCTCCTTGTGCAGATTAATTCATGTGGTGCAAAAGAGTCAAGCAGGGGTCAGCAAGCATTTATATCTGTAAGTATTCTTTATGGTTTTCTTCTTAAATATCATTTTAGCAGTTTGTATTATAACAGTTGTACAACTCTAAGTAATGCTTACCTCAGTTTTCTTCACTTGAATAAAAAGATTGGTTCATTGTTTAAAAACCAAACAGTCAAAAAGTTGATGTTTTACCTCAGAAGGCAAGGCTTCAAAGCTCTATTGTGTATTTGAATCCTTTCCTTCTGGAGAGAAAAATGTTCCATTAAGGAAGAGTTTAAAATGTTCAGTTTCATATTTAAGTCTGTGTGGGTATATGTTTATGGCTGGTTTTGGAAATACACAAAACACACAGCCTAACAACCTGTTTGTTTAATCCTGGTGTTGAAATTGTCCTTGTGCTAACAGATTAGAGAGTTAAGATAATGGGTCATGGAAGTCACTAAGTTTTGCTAAAGTCCTCAAAGTGGCAATTACTAAAGAATCTGTAAGGTTTCTATATTTGTTCTGATGTGACCCTAATAAGCCTAGTGAATGTAATACTGTATAAAAAGTAGTTTAATTTGACTTCTCCATTCACATGCTGAAGGAGGCTTGCGTGTGATGCTGAAATAGCATTTGCAGACACCCTTGCACCACAGAGGTTAGTCTGCATGTGCCTTTCATTCTTCGGTGTCAGTGTGTTGGCTTGGTTGAATTATCCAGGGAGACAAATGTCATGTGAGTAGCATAACCTTGGCAGCTGCAAACTTCTATAGGAATGTGTGTGCCCTATCCAAAGCAGTAAGGGCACTCACTAGCGACTGGGCTGTTTTAGGGACCAGTTAACTGTACTGTTGTCCAGAAGTCCAAGTGGTTCAGAATCTGAATTTTATCTTCCTGAAGCAGGAAGAATGATGGAGGCAGGTATCAAGTCACCCGAAGTGTGCGATATCTCTGTAGAAGCTAGGGACTTAAGACTCCTGTGCAGTTTCAGAAGTCCACTGGCAGCATCCTCTCAAGGAGAAAATTGAAGAGATGTTAGGGAAAAGCAAGTATTTGTAAGGAAATTAGTATACCACTTTGTCTAAACTAGAATACAATTAACACCGAATGTAGTAGAATTGCTCTTCAATTCATAATAACTTTAAGAAAGGAAGAAAAAGAGTTTTTTCTCTCTCTTTTTCCTCCCATTCAGGTCAATGACACCATGTTTTCCTTCAAGGATAATGGTATACTTACTGTTATAATAGATGCATGCACTGGCACAGTGTTGGGAAACAAATTGTTTTCTGGAGTAGACATTAAGCATGTACATGGATATTTAAAATCTGGAATTCCACAAAGGTATGCATAATAACCATTTATTTCCAATATGTCCTGTAGGCTGTAGCTCTGCTCTCTGATGAGGATTTAAATAATGGTGTCTATACAGGAGCACTGAAAGTGAGCAAAACAGATATCTAGGTTGAGGGCAAAGGGCAAACACAGGTGCATTTTAACAGACAGTTTAGCCTTATTTAAGAAAATAAAGCAAATTTTGAACATTTTTGATTTCTGGTGTTGCCTGTCTTTCACCATTTTTTCTTAACTAAACATCATGTAATAACACTGCGTAAAACAATAACTTTTTATTTAATAAGGGCACCATCAAGGACTATGTGAAAAATATCATATTGTTCTCTCCTTTTAGGGAGAAAATTGCTTATCATTAAAGAAAGATAAGGAGTTAGTGTCAGGAAAAAAAGTCACCATGGTAATATACTAATTAGGGATCAATATCTAAACTTAATTTTTTGAAACAAAATATTAAACTGTGTTTAAATATCACTTTACAGTGATTTTGAAGTTACATTTTAAAGTTTAAAAATTAAAAACTTCAGTACTACTTTGAGAAAAGGTTGACTGTTTCCATGTCATGAATACTCTTAAAGAAGTGGACTATGAGGGCAGCTAGTTGTAAAGGCATGTAGCAGAATATTAAAAAAATGTTGTGTTTATAACGGCTGCTGTCTCTGCACTGTTCCTGCTGCAGGTCTATCGTTCTGCTGAGCACAAGAGGTGATTTAGAAATTCCTAATAATTTAGCAGAAGCCTTAATGTCCCTGGGGACAGCGAAACCACCTTATCTTCAGAGCAATGGTTGGTGGAAATTTTGCACGTTTTCTTTGACACCACCTTAGACTGTGTGTTTATGTTGGCGTGGTGGGTTTCTCATGGGGTGTGTGAAAAGGATGCAGCTGGTGGTGAGTAGTTGCCAGTTTACACTGGTGTGGGCTGCTGCATGTCAGCTCTTGTTGGGAAGGGAGAAACATCTTGTCAATGGGGCAAAAAAACCTTCCCCTTGCTCCAGCAGGCATTGTGTGAAGCAGAAACAGAGAAATGACTAGCAGTTCTTTGTGCCTGTGGATCGTACAAAAAGAGTCCTGGGCTCTTTTTTGTGAAGCCTGTATTTTGTGCCTCACCCACTGAATCTATTTTTAAGCAATCTCCTGTGCCTGGCTAGTATTTCCTGTTCTAACAAAATTTGAAGCTAGAAATGAGAAGCTCTTGGAACTTTGAGGGATGATCACTCCATAAGCCACACGGGGTAGCTCTCGTCCGTTCAGAGTCTTGGCACAAGTTGTGGTTCAGAAAGCAGGTTTATAACTGTCCAATTAGCTGTGTTTTCAAATTAAGATTTCTGAGTATTTCATACTGAATATTGAAAAAGGAAATTGCAAATCATATTTCTTTGTGAGGTACAAGTGTAGCTGAGAGTGGATTAATGTTCTGAATAATGTGGGGGAGAGAATTTTGAAGGAGCATGCCCTTTTCTTCCTAAGTGGTCGTTTAATGTGCTTCAGTGAGCTTGGCTGGTTTAGTAATGCTGAGCTGTTTTTGTCACAGGAAGCCTGGCCTTCCTGGGCTTCAGAGGAAACTTTAAGCCATCCTGGATTAAGCTGTTTACTGGTCCTGCTGGGCATGGGCTCGTTCAGATAGAAAAGTATATCCCTTTACAACTGGAAGAATATGGCTGTGCCAGAGCAATCAAAAGCCGACGGAAAGACCTCGAGCTTCTGAAGAAGGCTACAAGATCTCGTTAAAGACTTAAGATGTACATAAAAGCTGGGGAAAAAATGTGAACTAACTTATTTTTTAATTTATGGCATTTTGAACTATATTATTATCCACGTAAATCATGTTATTGTCTGACAGATGTTTGCCAGCGTTGACTGCTTGAATGCCAATCTGTGCACCTTCTAGTTGTATAAAATATTAAAGAATTTATTAGTATTTGTATAAACAGGTTTCAGAGATTTTTCAGATGTTTGTATTTACTGTAAACAAGTTCCTTCTGTTTATTACTTCTTTTGTATGTAAGACGGTGTTCATAAAAGCCTTAAATTTTTAATAACAGGTGTTGGAGTGCATCTTGGGTTACTTGAATGATTTACATTAACGCTTCCATAAGCAGCTTGAATTGGTCATTATAACTTACACATTTTCCCTCGGCTGTTTAGGTGGGGTTTTGGGCGTTTATTTAGCAGTCGGCTTAGTTACATTCTCAGTCTGCTTTCTAGGGTGTTAAAACCCAATTTCCCTTATGCATGTAGCTGATTCAAGGGGTTTTAACTGCAGTAAAATTTTTGCTTTCCTGTGTGAGAGATGGAGGGGGGAATTCAGACATCCGGCCTGGGGCTGGGTGAGGGTTGTGTACCATGCAACACAGTTTTACAAGGCTATGTGTACCAGCATAGCACGCAGAACAGGAAATTACTACTGTTTTTTAGTATCATTGTTTATTATTCCCCCTGAATACACAGGTGTGTCTGTGAAAGTTACTGTAGTAAGTAGTCTAGATGTTAAGGCTGCAGTCTCGAGTACAGCTTGGCTTCAGCTTAGTCTTTTAAAGCTTGTAGCTAGAAGGGCAAAGCTGAGATACTGTTATTCCCAGTTTGTTAGGAAACTAAGTTTCTGCTCTTTCAGTGATATTTTTTTTTTTTAATTATTTGTTAAGCTATCCCGGCTTTAACTTATAAATAAATGGAAAGTGCTCTCAGTTCATTCAGGCATAAAGCTTCCGTTCATTCAGGTTATATCTTTTGCCTTAACTTTAATCCTTTTAGTATACTCATGTTGTTAATTCTTATTGACTTCATATTAGGTCCGTTTGATTTCTTTTGGTTTTGTTGCAATTATGTGGCCTTTTGTGCAGATGATGTGAAAATCATTTAGAAGAACAGGGGCACAGTTGCCCTTTTTCAGGATCCTGGTCTTTGAAATTAAATTTCGGGGACTGTAGAGATGCATTTTGTAATAGGGAACAGTAGGTGCCATAGACCTAAAATGTAACCCTAGTTCTTATAAAACTGACATAATTATTTGTATATTTTCTCATTCATTTTACATGTATCTACCATTCAAAGACTCTTTGTGGGTTGAATTCAAAATACAGTGGCTGTTGCAAATGAGCTATAGGCCTGTCCTCTCCAAAGAAGTTGAAAAACTGTGGGGATTTTTTTTTTATTATTATTATTTTTTGTGTGTGTGCTTTAAAGGAGAGGAGGCACAGTAGCAGATCTATTATTCTGGTCAGTTGAAATATGCTACCTCAGTGCTACAATTTAACTGCCTGGTCTAATGTAGTTTCCTAAGTGAGAATGGAGGGGAAAGGAGCACAACAAAAGAGATGAAATCAACAAACAGATTACTGACATTATTTTTATTGTAAAACCAAGCCAAATGGATGATTGTGTATTTTGCAGTTGCTTTGATGTTCTGAGTACAAGTTTTTCCAGTAATGTTTAAAAAAAAAGAAGTCATTTTGTTAGGGGAAGATGTGATAAGTCTTTGACTAGCTATAATGTTTGGTGTTATTAATGCAGGGCAATGTGATTTAAATGCTCTGAGTGCAGTAGTGGTAGTGTTTGGGGATTAAAATGGCTTTAAGACTTCCTCTGTTTTGTGGGTAAAGCTCAGCAAAGAAATAATGATGAGGTAGTGACCCTCAGGCTTGTGAAGTTGGCCATTATTTATGAAATTCTGCTGTTCTAAGCTGTCTAGTAAAAATTGTCCTTGGAAGTCTCAAGAATATTCTGATGTAGAGCTTACTGATGAACAATTTGACATGAAGTATTGTCTTTTGGTGTAAATTTAAACATTTGATAAATAGCATAAATAAATTCTTACATCTGACAAGGCAATAAAATTTTAGGTGTCTTCTATTCTTGTATCAAGTGATTTTATAATATGTGCCATGTGAATAAGATAAACTATTTTATTTCAAACACCAATTCATCTATGAAATTTATGGGGCATATCCTACTCTTCTTTCCCAGTATTCCTAACTTGTCTGAATGGAGACTGATGGTGACTGAAGTTATGGGCCTGTCTCAAAAATCAGGCATCTCTAAGTCTGAACTGCTGAGTGTAGAGTAATTTCAGCTTGCAGGGGTGAGCAGTGCAGCACTGTTATTGTCTCAGAGGCTTCCTGTCCATGTCTTTAACTCTCTGGTGGGGGAGTAAAGAAGATGAACTGAGCCTATTCTCGATGGTGCCCAGTAGCACAGAACAAGAGGCCATGGACACACACTGAAATACAGGCAATTCCACAAAAACAGAAGAAAAGTTTTTATAGTGAGTGGTCAAAGCACTGGAACTGATTGCCAGCGTGGCTGTGGAGGAGCAGCTTTAACTAACCCTGCTTTTGGACAGCTTGTGTCCTGGGCCCTCTCTAGCAGTGCCTGCCAGGCTCATGCTGTGGTTGTGGGCAGTAAAAATCACTGATGTGCTTGGCCTCTCTTTTCAAGCACTCCAGCCACTACAGCCTGCAAGGGCTGAGCCACCCACTTTTCATGTCTGAAATCCAGGGAGACCTTAGAAGTGAGGCATCTCTGCCCCAAACCCATTCCAAAAGGTAATTTTCTCTTCATACTCAGTCTTTGTATACAAATAAATTGATTTCCATTCCTTGCTCAAATGGTGTTTTCCTACAGTAAAGAAATTAAAAAACAAGTAACAACAAAAGAATAAATTAACTACTTGGAGCAGGTAGCAGATCAACAAGACCCTCTCTCTGGGCAAAGGCATTGCTCCAAATACACTAGATGAGGAAAGGGGACACCTATCCCTAAAGAGCCAGGCTGATGGCAGGGACATGCTGGAGGAAAATACAGACTTAATTCTGCATATTGTGGGACTGCAGTGACAGTTGAGGTCCCAGATAACTTCTGACCCATGACATGAAAATAAGTTTTCCTGTTTGGGGCAAGTCCCATGATTTCCTCTCCTCCTCAACTCCTTTTCACATAGGAAGAATGTAGATCTAAGGATAGTCATCCAGCTCTGACTGAAAAGCCCACTCAACTGGGTTTGATGATAGCTGTATCTTATGGTACACTGGTCAGTGAAGGTCTTGAAATGGTTTGTAATGGTTGTAATTGTTTAAGGTAATCCTTAGCGACTGAACATCTATGAAATGCCATGAAAAACAGTAGCCTTTGAACTTCAAAATGGCATTTATGTGAGCTTTTCTCAGTCATTACTTTTCTACCTCTTCTGGTCATACTTGTTCTAGCACTTTAAGGAAAGGTTCTGTCCTTTCCTAGAGTTCACAAACATTTTTCTTTTCTAATGCTTTATCATTGTCCTGTGTCTTGGGCTAGTTGGAACTCTGAGATAATACTCTGTATTGAAGTATATAAGGCTACCTTCGGCTTGAGAGAATTTATGAGATTTTTAATTTTATGGCCTGGGAATACTGCAACTTTGCAGATTAAATTTGTACTAGGAATTGTAACTTGCTAAAAGAAATATTTTAGAGAGAGGAATCATTATTGCCGCCTCCCAATACTTAAAGGTATGGGAGAGCGAAGAGAGTCTTGCACAAGGGCACATAGTCATAGAAAAAGGGGGAATGGCTTTAAATTGAAAGAGAGTAGCTTCAGATCAGATATTAGGAAGAAATTTTTCACTGAGAGGGTAGTGAGGCACTGGAACATGTTCCCCAGGGAAGTTGTGGGTGCCCCACCCTTGGAAGTGTTCAAGGCCAGGTGGGGCTTTGAGCAACTTGGTTAAGTGGAAGGTGTCCCTGCCCTTAGAAGGTGTCCTTGCCCTTGGCAGAGGTGATTGGAACGAGATGATCTTTGAGGTCCCTTCCAACCTAAACCGTTCTATGAATCTATGAATTTTGGGAGAGAGCAATCTCGGAATCTCCTGACATCCTGAACCTGTACGGAAAAAATTCAGAGACTTGCACTCTCCTTGAAAGGTTTGCAGCTGTCACATTGGATGTACTAGTGAGAAATTGGTTTGGTCAGATCACAGAGAAATTTCGAAGTAATCAATCTGTGTAAGCTTTCTCCTTAAAGGCCAACTTTTAAACTTTTTTGATTTCTATTTTATTTAAAAGTACAAAGCAGACTTAATTACCTTACCTTGGAGGCAAATTCTCTGTTTATTTTATTCCTAGTTGAATGGGTTGACAGGTGAATATACTAAATTATATTCTTTTTCTGAGGAAATGTTCTTAAAACATGTGAAGACCTCTCTTTAAGTATAATTTATTCTAAATGGAAAATATAAACAAATTGACATTTCGAGATTATTTTTGTGAGTGCAAGTTTCTGAGTAATAATGCTGTGACAGACCTGCTATAAACAGAAATATAACTGTCTCTTTCCATGCAGAATTTCCAGTGGCATTTTCAACAGATACACTAAAATTATTTCAGGGTGTGTTTTGTATAATTGGTAGCTTTTAGGGATGGATATCAGATGATGACATGTCATCTTTTTAATATCTGTGATGTTCTTCGGCAGAAGATGGTTCATTCCATCTGCAGGGTGTGAACTATGATCTAATACTTTTCCTTCAACTCTGGTGCAAAAGTCATAGAATCAGAGAATCAGAGAATCAGATGGGTTGGAAAGAACCTCTGAGATCAAGTCCTACCCTTGATCCACTACCACCACAGTTACTAGACTGTGGCGCTGAGTGCCACATCCAGTCTCTTCCTAAATACCTCCAGGTATTTAGGAACCTCCACCACCTCCCTGGGCAGCCCATTCCAATGCCTGATTACCCTCTCTGTAAAGAATTTCTTCCTAACATCCAACCTAAATGTCCCCTGGCAGAGCTTGAGACCATGCCCTCTTGTCTTACTGATAGTTGCCTGGGAAAAGAGACCAACCCCTACCTGGCTACAACCTTCTTTCAGGTAGTTGTAGAGAGTGATGAAGTCATCCCTGAGCCTCCTCTTCTCTAGGCTAAACAACCCCAGCTCCCTCAGCTTGTCCTCACAGGACTTGTGCACCAACCTCGTTGCTCTTCTCTGGACCCACTCCAACATCTCAATGTCTTTCCTGAACTGAGGGGCCCAGAACTGGACACAGCACTCCAGGTGTGGCCTCACCAGTGCTGAGTACAGGGGAAGGATCACTTCCCTGCTCCTGCTGGCCACACTGTTCCTGATCCAGGCCAGGATGCCATTGGCCTTCTTGGCCACCTGGGCACACTGCTGGCTCATGTTCAGCTTCCTGTCAATCAGCACCCCCAGGTCCCTTTCTGCCTGGCTGCTCTCCAGCCACTCTGTGCCCAGCCTGTAGCGCTGCAGGGGTTGTTGTGGCCAAAGTGCAGGACCTGGCACTTGGCCTTGTTGAACTTCATTCCATTGGAATCAACCCAACTCTCCAGCCTATCCAGGTCCCTCTGCAGAGCCCTCCTGCCTTCCAGCAGGTCGACACTCTCCCCTAGTTTGGAGTCATCTTCAAATTTGCTAATGGTGGACTCAATCCCCTCATCTAAATCATCGATAAAGATGTTAAACAGGACTGGGCCCAGCACTGATCCCTGGGGGACACCACTGGTGACCGGCCGCCAGCTGGATGCAGCCCCGTTCACCAGCACTCTCTGGGCCCGGCCATCAGCCTTTTCTTAAACCAGCACAGAGTGCCCCTGTCCAAGCATTGAGCTGCAGCTCCCACAATATGCTGTGGGAGACAGTGTCAAAGGCTTTGCTGAAGTCCAGATAGACACATCCACAGCCTAGCATATGTTCTCAGTAACAGCAGACAACACTACAGTTATCTGTGGTCTCGTTCCTATTTCTGAGAAATTATTCTATAATGAACATCACTCAGTAGTATATATTTCACACTTCTGCTTTTTAATTTTTTAATAGTGTAATACAAATTTCCCTATGGCAGCATGCTTTGGTTAAGTTTTTTTTTTTAACTTTCATCTATTGCTATCAGATTTTTCTGTCTTTCATGACTGTGAAATGCAAAGTATTAAAAGATATGAGTATCTATAATCACATGAATCTTAGCAGCATTCCCAATTGCCATTGGGTTTTTTTTGCTAGTGAGCAGAAATATAAGAATTCATGTCGGGCTTTAATAGCTTGACATGAAAGAAAACAAATGAAGATACAAGAAAAATCTGTTCAACCTCTTTTCTCTACAAACCATTCACATCTTTTTTCCTTTTTCTTTGTAGGGAGATGGTTCTCCTCACCACTTTCCTCTCAGTTCTTAAGGGCTGGGATGCTGCCCTCCTTAAGTATCTTATTGCCACCGAATTTTCCATTTCTGATATTTCCAGTGTTTTACTGCCTGTGAATTTCTCTCAGTAACTGTCAGTCCTTCTTTTCCATTAAATCTATTTCCAAACTATCTTAGGGAGTGGTTGCACCTCTCCTGTTTTCCAACCCTTTTAGTGTACCCAGCCTGACTTGATTTTCAAACTGTCTCTTTGTGGTGGTGCATCCCCCCGCTGCCTCCTTGAGCTGCACTATGATTTCAGAAATGCTCAGTGGGCCTCTACTTTGACGCAGAAAATTACTGTGACTAAAGCCAACTGTCTTGTTGTTGACCACCATAAACAGTGGTCCTAAGTGAGACCCTTTGAACTTTCCTGTACTACAGTGCTTATGACAAGAAATCTCCCTCTGGGTAGGCACCTCAGAGCAAGCACCACAGTCAGAGGAGGCCACCAAACACTGATGCCCCCACTCCTTGAGGCTCAACCTTTCACATGTTGAGAAGGTGCAAAGGCATCCCATGTGAGCACTGAACTTGAGGGGATTTTTCACAGGTATATACCTTGTAACTCCTTTAGGTCTGTATGCAGGCAAGTGTGAATATGCTATATCAAATGTACTATGAATGTTGCTCTCTTAAATTCTCAAGTATGTTAGATTTGTAAGGAAGTTAGACCTGTAAGTGAGTTATTGTTGTGCTTGTAGTAAATTCAATGGAATCATTTGTTAAATTATTTAAATTAGGCTGTCTCTTGAGTACTTTTAAGTGCTGTTAAAACCTTTAGGCCTAAACTGTTGGTCAAGTCCAGGGCTCAGTTTGGCAGGGGGGTCCTCTCTGAACCCTGTAACTAAATGGGAGTCTCCCTTATTCCTTTTAATCCTTACCCTTTCCCATCCTTACCCCTTTCCTGTCCACACCCTCTATGTATGTAATTTTAGGTTGATTCCATTTTTAGATTGATTGCTTTAGATTTTAGTCTGATTTTTCTCTGTGTGCTTAACTGTCTAGTAAATAGTAGAGTGAACTTTGCCAATGAACTCTGTCACGCTTTCACTTTTATATTGAACCTGCTTTTACTGATGCCTTTGCCAGTGATTCCTTGAGCTGCCTAATACACTCACTTGTGACACTCCTTTAACAGAGCCATTAATCAAAATATATTTATTTCTTTAAATTCTCTGGTCCCTCTGACTCACATTGCTACACGTAGCAACATGTTCAAAGTCACAGAGATGCATAGAAATATCTTTGGCAAATAGGCATCAGGTGTGGGGACACTACCTGTGTAACAGAATCGCAAACTGGGTCAAGTTGGAAGGGACCACAGTGGGTCATCTGGTCCAACCTCCCTGCTCAGGCAGGGTCATCCCAGAGCACATGGCACAGGATTGTGTCCAGATGGTTCTTGAATATCTCCAGTGAGGGAGACTCCACAGCATCTCAGTGTCAAACTGAAGGAATTAACAGCTCATAACTTGTGCAAAAATGTTGACCTCCCCTACCTATTTTTGGGTGCAGTGTTGCCTGCTGTGTATCAAACAGGCTCTTTATAATCTGTGAGTCGTAGGTTTGAATTCTTCCGTAGCTATCATGTTGAATGAAGCAGATTAAACACTTTAGAGTCCTGATTATGGAATTAGAATGAGTGTCAAGATGAAACTTAGAAATGTTGATATCCACTCTTTATAGAAATAATTGGTTGTTTTTTTCTTATGATACTTCATTACTTTCATGCTTAAGTCAGTGTGCACTCGTTCCCCCTCACATGTCCCTGCCCCAGGCAGTCCTACAAACTCCATGAAATCGTTAGTAGTGACAACATAAGCTCAGTTTTCAAAATGAAGCTAATAAGTGAAGTTCACAATAGTAAACATATGCTTAGCAGTTACTGATTATACAAGTAGTAAAACAGGGTCTTTAGTGAACAGCTGTTTCTTGATTTATATGTGCTTAATACATGAGTTTGTAAACAACTGCGTTACTCTATTTCCCAAAGAAGGTCCTAAATTACAAAAATATGTGTGCAAACAGTTCCCTTCTTCTCCTGTGAAAGCCTGATGCTCAGGATCTATGAAAATGACATTACAAATCGCCAGGAATTTATACTGAAGTTGTTAAGGAACATTCATTGCTAGAGGGATGAAGTTTCAACACAGAGCTTAATAGAGAAGCAAGTGCTCTGTTAGGAGCACAGTGTGGGGTAGGTTTAAGTCAAAATCATGTTTTCTCTCTCACAGGTGGCTATACACACAGTACAACCAATATGCGAATCCACACCTGTAGTTAATTCAATTTTGGTCAAGGACTTAAAAGACCCAAACATGCTGTGTTTTGATTGTAAACATTAAGAATTCTGAGAAATGTTATGCGAAAGTAATGACGTTGAACAGAGACGTCATTTGCTACAATATACCTGCAAAGTGAAAGTACAGTTGAAGTTTCTCACTAGGCAGAGACACAACAATATAGGTCCAGGCAAATCCTTATTTCTAAAGGCAGTCATTATCCCTTTTAAGTTGTCATCCAATAGATGTTTAACTTGTGAACAATGAACTACGTGAGCTTAAGGTCATAGGAACAAGTGTTTGAATGCAAATGTGAGGATTTGTTCATATTTGTTGCAGAAGTAATTTGGCAATTTGTGCTTAAAGAGAATGTACAGCTTGCATGGACACAATTGTACATATTTTTTTGGAAGACAGAAAGCCAATCATATTGGTAGCAAGAAAATGCAGTCCACATGTACATAATACATTAGGAATGGGATATCCAAATCTTCAGGTCTGGTTTTGGAATCTAAGGCAGTAGTTGTATATAGAAATAATTTAATTTCCAACCAAGTCACCAAAGCTTCTTTTGTTGGGTGTGTAGAGACTGTCCCAGAGAAAATGTGAGGGGATCACAGAACACCCAGAAAGAGAGTTGATTTAGCATGAAAGAGAATGAGTTTAGGAAAGAAATATCTGTAAATGCTGGTATGACTTTTCTTTTTCAGATAAAGTATGTCACAAACAGGAATAGGTTTCTGTGCAGGAAACAGCTCTTCCGTAAAAGGGGCCAGGGAACAGAGGGTGTTAGGCCAAGGCAGGGGCAGAGCAAGCAAAACAAGTACAGTGGCTACTGATTTCCTTCCTCTGTCATGCCACAGCATAATTTATTGCAGAGCTACAGAGTTGCAGTTGCTCTAGCTTTCAACACAGTTATCCCATCTGATTGCAGAAGGAGTTATGTGTGCGCTCATCCTAACAGATCAAAAGGTAACACCTATGGAAAAACAAATTTAGGCAGTTGAATATATTTGTTAGCAAAATAATTTTTCTGGAGATATTACCAGAAAAAAAGGAAGTTCTCTTCTGAAGGAAATTGTTCAAGGAAAGGTTGGCATGAAGCTATTGAGTGCTTTGACCATTGGAAGTTACAGTTTTGTACCTCCAGTTAGGTAATGCTCATGAAGCAAGAAGCTCTATGATGTGGAAAACCAAAATTTACTCCTACAGATTTTACAAGCACTGCCAACAGATGCAGAAAAAGCCCTCTGTGCACGTTTTGGTCTCACACTCAGAGGAAACATACACAAGGTCTCAGAAAAGTGGAGGTGTCACACCTGCCTGGCAGGAGCCAGCAGACAGAGAGAGAAAGGATGTGGCTGAGCAGCCCAGAAATAAAGAAAATCTGTAATCAAATATTTCTGAAGTGAAACATTTTCAAGTGAGGCTTCTTTGAAGCACTTTTTTTCTTGAGCCTTTAGGACCGTTAACTACTACAGGGTGCCTCAGACCTTGGGAGGCTTGTGCTTATTTGCAAAAGGTGTTTTTTGTGTGTCTCAGCTACAGCCTTTAATGGTGAGTAGACAGGAGCCAGCCTGGGAGAGGTCACTTGCTGGGGTGTTTGCAGCTCCAACGTGCTTGGAACCAGAAGAGACAGTAGCAATTTTCTACTTGGCACCTGTCCAGCAGATACTGCATTTTCTCAGCAAGATTTCCCTGCTAGGCAAAGCAACAAAGAAAGGCTTGCCATCACATTAACTGGTTAAGGTGAAGCTGCTATGATAAAAAGAAGGTCACTTTAATTAATGGGTTAGTGTGAGCCTCTAAATTGAAGTCATGATGGAGGGAATTAGAATAACCTTTGGGTGAACCTAGCTGGAGTTTAGTTGAGCTTCGCAATAAGAAATAGAAAGCGTGCATTGTCATGGACACAGATTAAAGAGTATCTTGGACGGGAGCACTGGGGAAGTGAAAGAAGGATTAAGAGACAACATAAATTATGTAGAAGAGATTTTTCTTAGCTCCCACTTCAACCTGAGCATTAAATTCGAGATGTTACTCAAGATGTCTCCAACAGATGTCCGTCTTCAAACAAAAACCTGAGAGTAGGCTGTTTAGTAAAATCTGAGGCTGTCTCTCAGCATGAGTGAGGATCATGGTTTAATCAACAAGCAGAGGTGTTCTCTGATAGCTCTGCCATAGCTCTCATGCCATTTTATATTGTAATTTAATAAAAAACAACAACAGAACCTCAAAAGCCGTGGCCTCATGAATAAAATATGGCAACAATGCACTGGAGATTGAACTTGTTTGGGAGATAAGAGTCTGGTTATCTCAGTTAGATAGGGTTTGGTTTTGTGTTTTTTAAAACTATGCTTCTGTCAAACATTAGTCTGTGGACCCTGAAGAGCACATATGCATGGCAATAAACACAGCTTCAGACTTTCAGTATCAGATGAAAGGTACAGATGGAAACAGAGGGCAGTAACTGCATTGGGATGTTTGCTGACAGCTGGTAATTGCAATAGCAGCCTGCTCTGAACATGCTGTAGAGTTGTTTATTCCTAACCCACTGCCTACATATCTTCTTTAAATACTGTGCAGGGGCACAGGCCCCATCCATTTCCTGGCACACCATATCAGGAGGGGCATCTGAGTCCTTTCTTCCTTGCCTGTTCTAGAGTTCTTCCTCCAGGAAAAGGGTTTTTTAAACAGATGTCAAATGCATAAAACCCATTAGCTGACCTTAATTCAGCCTTAAACATCTGTTAGATATTCTTCTCTCTCCTCTTCTTAGTCATTGTGGTTTCCCTCAACCATTAAGAAAAAAGGCTCAAGACAGCAAGATTACATTTATTACTAACCCTTCCTTGCAAGGGCAAAGTTAACCACCAGTATTGTTAATCTAGAAAACGTTGATAAAAATCAAGCTTTTGGACTTCTTGCTGCCTATTTTTGCAAGACTGCTATGTTTACATTTTCTTTTCTCTGTGGGAAAGACACATTTATGTCTACATCACTAAGATCAGCAGTGCTGTTGAGGAATACATTTAGTGCAGGCAGCTCGATTTGCAGCCTGCAGTATGAGATGCTGGCTGAGCTCTGGGTGGCAGGAGCCCCATGAAAGAACCATGAGCTGCTGGTCCTTTGCGTAGAAATGGACACAAAGATCCAGTAGCACCAGCCAGGTGGATGGACAGTGGGAGACACAGCAGGAGCCAAAGACTTAGGGGTAAGAGTTGGACTGTGAGGGGATAAAAGCCCAAGGGTTTCTTTGTTTGGGGTGCCTCCTTGGAGGCCCCACCTTGAGCTGTTTGTGTGTTACTGGACCATGAATAAGTGGCTTTATGGAATGAGACATCTGAGCCTCTGCCATGGGAAATCTGTGGTCAAACCAGTAAGGAAACCTGGTCTAATTACGTAAGAATGTGTGGGGACCCATCGGGTCACTGGAGCCACCCGCTGCAAAGGGGCTTCAGCACCAGCAGTGAAAGTCTCTGGTGGTGACAGCCAGCAAGCCTCGTGAATGGTCAGACTGTTTTCTTAACTCTTATGTGTTTTTTGTTGTGAGTTGTGCTGCACAGTTTTCATAGCAGAGCAACAAAGTCGGAAATAAAATGTGTCCCAATTACATTGCTGTGAAGGGAAAGCCTAAGGTTCCAAATAGCTGTTCAAAACTATTTTTTTCATTTATATTTGAATAGGAATTATTCTTATGCCAGTTCGGGGTTTTTAATGTTGTTTATTTTTTCATGTGGGTCTTTATATTTCAGCAGAGGGCACTGTGACCTTACTTAGAATTCAGTCCGTTAATTGGGTCACTTGAGAAGGGAAAAATATTGTTCTGTTTTTTAGCATCAGTCCTTAAATCACAGGGCTATACATGGAGGATTTACTTATTCTCCATTTTAGTCACTGCCTCATCATCATGACTAAAAGAGTGAAAGCAAGTGAGAAAAATAAAATAATGTCCTTACTTTTCTGTAGGGAAGAATTAGCTAAATAAGGGCCTGAACTTATTTCCTCTGGGGTACCATAATCTCCCACAGTATAAAAATGTACTGAGTAGACATTTTAACAGTACAACGTAGGCATTTTAAGAAGGAATTTACAACAGCTGCTATATCAGAGGATAACATAAAAAACCACTTCAAAACTCCCAGATCTTACTGATGTCTTCAAGTCACTGAAACATAACCTGCTATTCTGTGCATTAACACTGAGGCAAAACCACCAAACCCACCTCCACTGCAGCTACACCTGGGGAGGCCAGGGCAGATCATAAGACCGACATCCCCACTTCCCTGCAGAAGCTGATCCAATGCTGTGATCCTCAGCCAGCCCCTGCCTTTGTTTTGGGCCTAGCTCTTGCATTTCCACACCAGCATATGGGCTTCTGAGGCTTGTTCTCAGCTGCTGAGTGAGTAGGACTCAGCCCTAGGAATTTGCTGAAAGAAAGAGGGTGTCTGCCACTTGTCACCCCACCAGGCCAGGATGCCTGGTGTTACCGCAGCTTGCTCCAACTGCAGAAATTTTGATGATGAGTATCTCACAAACCACAGTGGGGAGGCACAGGAATGAGGGCAGAGATGGCACAAGGTGTTGCCCAGTGGTGTGATGTGGTCATCAGCATTGCCCACTGCAAACCCAGCAGTTACCTTTGTTCTCACCAAAAGAAAAACTTGAACTCAATAATCTCAGAAATCTTTTCCAACCCAGTTAATTCTGTGATTCTGTGAACTACCACATCTCCAGCATCTCCGAGCTGTCCCTGCTCTGCCGAGTGCTGTGAGCTGAACAGCACGTGTGTGAGCAGGAAGCAAAGATGTTGCTATCAGTTGCACTTTTACTGATCGATTCATTCAGCTGCCACACAGAAAATGCCAATAAAAGTGTAACAATAAAGAGAGATCTTTCATATGAGACAGTTTAGATAGCTGATAATATTGCCTATAAGATAAATCAGTCATTCTTTCAAGTGCGTGTGTGTATATTCATGAAAAGATGAGGTCAGGATAAAGTAAAGAAATTAATATCAGCTAGTAACCCCATTCTTTGAATTTTCTCCATTGAGTTGCTTATATTCACTTACGTGCATTTTATGCTATTTTATTCAAAAATGGTATTCTTATTTCTCACAGATCATACATGACTTGGCAGGAATGCTTTGAGCTCTTCAGCTAGGAAAGCTTATTCAACATCTGTCCATTTGGTTTTGATGCTAGCATATGTCTGAACAAAAATGACTTGGTTTTTAAGAATGACGATCTTCTTTCACTTTCTCTCTGGGACCAAATATGATGTTTTTGCAAAACAGAATCATGAGGACCCTGTGCTTTAGACTTCAGGATACTACAGGTGCTGTGGTATTAGACACCTACTATTTTCTGTAACTTGTGATCCACTCCATGTAGTTGCCCTGCTGGTATTGGTTCTGATCCATTATATAATGCTTGTATAAAAAGACTCTGGGAACATGTGATTTACAGGCATCTGATGCCAATACTGAAAACAGGTAATACACAAAGGGGATTTGACGTGGACGATGTGGTAGAGTCTTGCTATGCAGGAGTCAAGTGTCTTGAAAGTTATTTCTAGCCCTGTGGGTATGCAGTATACCTGGCAAACACAGTAGCTATGCATTGTTTGTGGCCAGAAGTTTATGACATACTTGCCCACCACCTTCCTGACAGGCGGTCCTAACAAGCAGCTGTCAGCAGGATCCTTCTAATGAGACAAATATTTCTTCAAAATGTATTAAATGATAGAGCTACCTGCTTGTAGAAGCTATAGGCCACACAATAGTGACCTCTAGCAGTGACCAGCACCCACAGGAAAAGCTGCAGCAGTTCAATTTGTGTGACATTTTCTATGTCTTTGAGACTGGAGTAAACATGACATGTGAAGCTAACAGGATCCTCAGTGACAATGTTATTTTCAGTCAAAAACAATGCCTGTTTTTTCAGTTCTGGTTTTCATTTGGCACGTTACAACCCTTACTGCTTTCAGAAGATTGATGGGTTTTACTGTGTGACTCTACTGCCCTCCAGAAATGACCTCTGTGACCATTCTAGCTTGGGTGGCCAAACCAAGCAATTTAAAAAATATAGTGACCCCAGTTTGTGATTGTAAATGATGCAATTCCCATTGTGTTTAAAAGCCTCTCTCTTGTGTCTTGTTGTGAGTATGTAGGTAGTGCAGGTTCCTAAGAAAGCAGTGTCACCACTGTAAATTGACACAATATAGATGCCACTTACTCTTGATTCTTTTTGTCTTGTGAAATACACAAAGAAATCCTACCTTCTATACTGCCTTTTACTTGTCACTCCTAGGCTTGCATAAAATGGGAAGCATGGAAAATAAGATTGGATATTTAACTTCTTAAGAAATTTTTAAGTGATTTAACATTGTGGTGCCCAGGAAGAGCAGAAGCAGGAAAAGAGGCACATTGTGCATCTATACTGGCTTGAAAAGGAAGAGGAGATGACACAGTGATGAGAATAAACTATGGCATGACTGCTGTAAACCCTTCTCTTGATGTGAAGATGGAATTTATGTAGCCATGTTGTCATATTTATCTATGGATTTAAAAAAATAATATTTGATTGAGTTCTAATAATTTGTAGCAAATCCATTGCAACAGAAGTGAGTTAGAACTCTAGTTTGCCAGATTAAATAGCATTTCAGTTATGTAAGATCATCCCCTTGTATTTCTTGTGAGTAAAATTGCAAATTGCCCCCATGAAAGCTCAGCTGTGCCCTGTCAGGCTTCAGCAGATAGCAGAAAAAAAAATAGTTTGGTGTAATGGCATTTCACAGGGGTGTGTCTTAGGTGAAGAGCTGATCTGAGAGTGGGACAATAGTGAAGATAAGAAGCTGTGATGCAGAGCAGGTACTGGAGGCATGAGAAACACCTGTGCAAGTTTGGGTGGCCCCATTGGCTGCAGGAGCTGCAGGAGATGGGGAAACAGAGCACTGCTTTCTGTAGCCATGGATAACCATGGTTGGCATGGAATTGGCTCTCCCAGGGCCAGATCAGGATGTTCAGGTGTCCCCATGGCAGGAATACCCCATGTCCAAGTGGATTTCCATGAGATCCACTCTCAGCCATACGCTTGCTGCACAATTCTGCTGTGGCCATTGGTAGATAAAGAAGATCCTGCAGGGCAGAAGAGAAGGCAAGGAGACTATGTAAGGATGGGGGGATGTCAGGAAAAAGAAATATGATCTAGTTCATCATTTGTTCTCCCATCCACTCCTTTTCTCTGTCCACTCTCTTAATTTCCTTACATACTCTTCCTTTCAGGGGCAGCCTTTCACCAGTGTCCATATCAGTTGCACTAATCATACTGATGACTCTGGCTATACTAATTCATTTAAGTCATCAATTGTATTTGATGCTTTCCTTGCAAAATGATTTAAGTGGCTGCTTTCAGGGCCTGATATTCTTCCCTTTACAAATATTGCAGACTGTGAGCATGGCTAGGTTTTGATTAAAAAGTGATACAAGGGTGTTATTAGATTGTAATTATTAATTTTGTAATCACTTTTGAGTAACTTAGATCTGATAGCTGAGAAGATTTCTTACCTCACACTTAACATTGGCTGTGGTATCTCATTTATCCACCAGTTCTTGCTTATTTTATTCTGGCCTCCTCCTTCTCCCAATCTTTCATACAGTTCTGCAGATTTTTGGTTAGCCCACTCAGCAGTATTTTTTGTAACAGATTTTTGCAACATTTGCTGCTGTGTACACATACTGAGTCTAGTTATTAGAAACTCTCTGGATGACAACACATACATTTCACTGTAATAAAAAAGGGAGGTAGCTGAAAATTGCATACCTGTTTTGTTAATGCTGAGGTGCTAGTAAATATTTTCAGGCCCTGGATTTTGTGATTCAATATGACTTGATTCTCTAAGAAGATGTTTGCTTCTTTCAGTCTATGCTGGTTACAAGGCAGTCAGCCTTCTTGAAAATTTGTTGGGTATGGATACTGGTTAAAGAGAAGAGTCACCTCTGAGATGAGGCTTGGAAACTTTGACCTGAAAAGGGTGGCATGATAAGGAGAGTAAAATCTTGAGTCAGCCCAACAGCAGCTGCTTATAGAAGTATGTCATTCAAACCCACTAGTTTACAATCTAAGCACATGTTTAGCCCAGCAGGCAACTGTATTATAAACACTCTCAAGCACAGTTTAGAGCCAAGAGCAGCAGAATATGTTTACCTCAAGACCTAGCTTTGTTACCCTGCAATGCTGATGGCCTGAAGATCACCGGGCATGTTCACAGAGAATCACAGAATTATAGAATATCTCAAATTGGAAGGGACCCATAAGGTTCCTTGAGTTCAACTCCATGATCTTCGGGGGACAACTTAACACTAATCCATGTGACTCAAGGCATCCAGATGTTCCTTGAACTCTGACAAAGGATCTGACAAAGTGATCGCCTTTTGAAGAAGCCTGTCTGTGGGAAAGACATCCATTTTGACACGGCCTGCTTCATAACAATTTTATTTCTCAATTAGGTGTTCTTGCTTTGCAATTACTGCAGCAAGAGCTTGAATGGTTACTTTTATCAGGAGAGAAATGTAGCTATACAGTACAAATATTTTAAAACATGTTACTTTCTGCAGGCAAGTTCAGATACTGAGATACAATCCATAAGAAAGTACAAGTGGATAGATATTTAAAGATGCAAATACTCACAGGATCCTTGTGTTAACTTTGGCACTGGGTGCTCACATGCAGCATATAACATAGGTACTCTTTAAGGCCTTTATCTGCTCAATTTGAAGAATCATTGGATTCATTAAATTATATCCCTTACATTAAATTGTATCCCTTACATTATGTCCTTTGTTGGTGCAGAAGGTTTTTCTCTGTTTAGCTCAATTCTCATTTATCACATAGACTGTGGATGAGAAAACTTCCTTTCCTGAAAATAACCTTTTCTGTCACATAGCTCTGCATCAAGTGAATAAATCTTGAGTGGAGATTTTGGGGAAAAAATGTCTTGAAGCAAGATTTATTTTTTCATCAAATATCTTCTAGCTAGTCAAGTTAACCATGCATATCACTATTCAACTGCCTTTCTTTATGTTGGACTTCCTAAGTAACAGAATTTTTCCTGTGCTTTATTTCTGGGGAATTTATGGAACAAATAATTTATCCTTTTTTCCTCTTTGTTTTGATTCTTGTCTCTGTAGCATTATCTGTGATTTTTGTTGTTCTCCATTTCTCCTTGTTTAGCTAAAGTGACATAGACACAAAGTAAACTTACACAGAAATGTGTATTCTATGCCTCAAATTGACCTACTAACAAGAGTACTGGGTTGCAGATTATGCAGGTATTTGTGATAAATAAGTCTTGCAAAGGAGCAATATCAGCAACCATCAAGTGCTAGCATTCTAATCAGCTAATCTAACCTAACTAGCTGCAGAATTGAAACCACTGCTCTGATATTTGAATAAGAAAAGGGGAATTATGAGTCTCAAGACTGAAGGGTTTAAAGGCTGGCTGCCCTTTGTTCTTCACAGATTACCATGGATGACAGAGGCAGATAACCCTGTGTATTTTAACAGCAGCAACTCAACAACCATACCCTTTTCCTTCCAATGCAGGTGTTATTTTGCTGCTTGGCTCCTTGAATGCTCATACCTGCAACACCACTGCTGGTTTATGCTCACAGCTCTGTACCCTTTCACCCAGGCTGTGGGAACAGTGTTCCCCAGGACTTCCAGTGCAGTATTTTACCGATGTTGTTGTCACACTGCTGTTGATATGCTGCTGGTCTCATGGCCTTGCCCATGGCCAGCCCTGTGCTGTTATTACTGAAGGTTCTCCTAGGAAACAGTTGCTGATGGGATGAGGTTCATTCCCCTCTTTCCCTATCCTGCAGCTCCAGCTCTGGCTTTCATTTAGAAACCCATTAATACGCCAGCAGAAAGCTCAACAGTGGGCCAGGCATGCAGTTTCTGCCCACACCAGAGCGTACAACAGAAATCAAAATATTGTCCCACAATAGGTTCTTTTTTTTTTCAGATTTCTTTTGCTGAATGTATGGCTCCACTGTTGATCAAAAAAATTATTGTTTCATTCCCTGGTTTTACTGGAGCTAGGGGATCTGCTGAGGATTCCCTGATATTTTTACTTTCAGACCCCCAAATCACTACTTTTCCTCTTCTTTCACCTTCTTTTGTATCACTCTTTTCAATATAGCCTGCACATCCCCCCAGTTAGGATTATGAGTCAGCAAACAGTTTCCTGATACATTCCTTCAGGGTTCCCTCAGTAAGAACCAACAGATCATTTCCAGTTCAACAAATCTGAAGTAGCGAAAGGGACATATGCAAAAACTGGTAGACCCTCTGTCCCCACTATTTGTCTTAAAAGCACTTGTATCACTGTCCAAGTATGTCCTCCAGCCCACAACAGGACTAAAATCCTCATTTCCCTTAAAGTCATAAGGTTTGTAGGTATGGACCTCTTATGTAGACCCAAACCTTGAGCATGTGGTATAATGTTCAGATACATAAAGGTTTCATACGCTCTTTATTTTGATCTATATCCTCTTTATCCCTCCCTCCCCTGATGTTATATGGGGTGGGAAGGAGGGAACTGACATTTACACGTGTTGCAGCTCATCCCCTCTGCAACATACAATCTCTTACCTTTTCTCCTTCTCCTCAGTACATGTCATCAGCATATCTCCTTCCAATGTTTCTGAATACCTGGATCTCTATACAATATCATGAAAACATCAACATAAACCAAACCTCATTCCATTTACCAAGTCAGTGACAAAACAACACCAATATATAAAAATACTAAACCAAAACAATGTGTTTTCTCCATTCTCCAATTTACAAGGTGGCCACCACTGGTTACAATGTGTATTAATTTTATCTTTAGTCATCAGATCTTCCCCAGACATATTCCAGTTCTTCAAAATAGAACCCAGAGGGCTACAGGGTAGAATTGTGGACTGGTTTGCCAATACCCATTATCCAAATTCTTTAACATTCCCAAATTCTTTAACATTCCGAAATTCTTTAACCTTAGGTCAGGATCTCCAACATATCACTTTAACCATACACTCCAGTTATTTCTGTGTATGAATTTTCCAAAATCTTTCTTCCTATGTTTTACCAATCACTGATCAGTTACAACAAAATGAAATTTGATACTCACCAGTCCAGGAATTCACCTCTCTTTTGCCCTTGATCAAATACCTCTGGAGTGTTGTACCTTTGAGTCACTCACCACCCTGATGCTGTAGAGGATTCAGTGAAGTCCCCAGTAAAACTGGTTGGTGCATGCTGGATTCCTAACTGATCCAGTTCTCCTTGGCTGTGGGCAGCAGGATGATCCAGGCAAGGCTTTGTGGCTGTCCCATCTGAGTCGCCAGAAGTGTTGTCCCAAAATAGGTTCTTTTGCCTTGTATGGAAGAGGCCAATTCTCACACAGTGTGGTATCTGATTCGTCCCCTCCCTCTGCCAGAAGTACCTTTTATCCAGTCAGAGCTGATTTCAGCACAGTTGCTGAGCTGGCTTTATTAGTTTCTTCCTTATCTTGGGGGTTCTGCTGAATGACCTTGTGGCCCCTAAATTCTGCATTCTTTGTATCCACTGTCAGTGATTCATCCTTTTTCCTAAGCTTTGTTAACCTCACCCTAGGTATGAGATCACTGAAGTATGTCAAGTCCTAAACCTTAACAAGGGAATTCTACCACAAAGTAATTTATCTTTTAAACACCTGGTCATCAAAAGCACCAACAGCCAGCAGGAACTTTAAGCAGGTCCTAATGAAAACCTGTTGTGTTAGTATTGGAAAGTGCTTTGAGGTACATCATTGGCTGCATAAGGGAGAAAGGATATCTCCATTTGGGGGATGCTCTTCTGAGGACACCACAGCACTTTTTCTCATTCCCTTCCCCCTCCTTTTTTTGCCTAATTTTCCTCTGTAAGTAGCTTTGATCACTGTAGTCATTAAATGTGGCCAACTACAGACCCTGCCAACATGTCTTTGTGCATGGAAATCTGTCTGAAGACATTTTGTATAGCAGCTTTCTCCCAGTGCTGTGAATTCTTGTGAAGAGTGTATTTGTGAGGAGTTTTACTTAAACTTCATAAGAATTTATAAATATGCTGTGTTTGCACTCCATGCTTAGCAGTTCTGAGCCTGGAAAAGAAATACAGATTTTTTGAAGCAAAATAAGGCACATTCGTTGGAAATATGTCACATTCAAACTTGTTATCTGATTAAATGACATACTGGGCTGTTGCCATCAATGGCTAGATTTAACAAGTTAGCTTTGTAGCAATGCTTTTGCTCTTTGTCCTATGAGGTACAGCTATCTTATCCACTACTATGTGTTCCTTTCTATCTGAGTGCTTCAGTGATAAAGGGTAATACTTTTAGTTGTACTAGTGAAACACTTTGCTATTCAATAATAAGAAGAGTAATTTTGTTTAAAGTTTGGTAGGCTAATATTTTTTTTTTTGGTTGGAGTATAGTAACCTATTTTTATATAAATGAAAATGTACACAAAGAAACATACATATATATATGTCTGACTATTCAGTCTTTTTTCCTCAAGTACAAGCATGCATACTAAAAATGTTGTAGTACTCCTACAGAAAGTCTTTGAAAATCTGGCACCTTGTGCAGACATTATTGAACTATCATTCTAGGTAATCTGAATATGTTTATATGGCAGAATACTTAAACTTTACAGCATACCACAGTCTTCTGGCACAGTATGATACTTGTTTTAGAAGCTAATAATATAGTTTGAGATCTTGGTCGAGGATAGAAGTGTAGCATACATCTGATAGTCTCCATTTGACCTAATCTGAAAGTAGACTTAAAATTTTACCTCAGGAAACACAGCAGGAGCATGTATTCAAAAAAGTAGTTTTTAAATAGCAAGAATTGCTACCTTGCACATGACTTTTAGAACATTTCATTTAATTAAAGTCATAAGGTTTGTAGGTATGGACCTCTTATGTTGACCCAAACCTTGAGTATGTGGTATAAGATTCAGATGCATAAAGTTTTCATGCATAAACACGAAATCAGAGTTATTTTAGCAGTCCAGTTCCTCCTTTAATAAGCTTTCTTTGGTTTGGCTTATTTTCCTCTCTTTTTGAAAACAATTTGACACCTTCTGGAAAGCTGCATGCACTATTTCACAATCAGCATCAACTGTCTTGTTCTAATTTTATTATACTGATAATTACAGCTGTATTCTATGCACAAAGAAGGTTTTGTGTTCCTGAAGAAAACTCATAGAAAGAAATCAGCTATAATGATGCAGCAGTAATAGTCTAGGTATGAAAGTAAGACAGCTTTTTTGGAGACTTTTGTATAATTTTGGGGGAGAGAGAACATAAATTATCAGTGACACAGCCCTCTTGGAAGTCAAGGAAGGTGAGAGCAAAAAGGTGGTTGCTATCTTTCAGGAAAGCTTTGGTTACCTAAAGAGGGCTTTCTTGTGAGATGCAGTCTCCAATAATGCCAGCCCTTCTTGAAGATTTCACCTCCTACATGCTGGTGGTAGGTTAGGACTGCTGCTTTGCTTGTCTCAGCCATGGAGAGTATTCTCCTTTTGCCACTGAACAGCAAACTGTAGAGTTTGAAAATGCTGTGATATCTTTCTGGAGGTCTGGACGTAAGAGTCTGTATGTGAGTGCCATTAAAAAACAATGTACCATCTGGCTGGCTCCTTAAATCTTGGTCCACACTCATCTCTGCTTGAAGGATATTCTGCATGTGTTGAAACAAGATGAGATGGGCTTTGAAAATGAATTTCTAATTTTAAAAGAATGGAAAAAAGTGAAATATCATGATTTCTTCATGTTAGTGAGGAACTGTATTTTCTACTAATTATATAGTTGGAAAAATTAAGTGTTTGAGCAATACAAAGGTATGGCTCTGTTCAGAAGTGACAACAGAATTTAACTTTCCAGAGTCAAAGGAGAACACACCCCAGATAGGCTTTTATGGCCAACACTAGCTATTTTGTTTTTGCTGTCTTAATATACACATTTTATTTGAAGAACTTAAAATTGCTTTATAAAGCAACACTACTCCCATGCTAGTGCTGGGAAAAAAAAATCCTTTCTAAAGCCACAAAATACAGAAGAAGTAGACTCCATAGTGTAGTTAGTCCTTGTGCATCTCTTCTCCAGTTGAAAGTATTGAGAATTTACAGAGGTTCTGTTACTGGGAAAAATATTAGCATAAGTGAAATTCAAAACTGCTTCGAGCAATTTCTGTGTTTTTTTTTTAATTATCAGAAAAAAAGTTATTATTCTCTTTATACAAGAGAAAATTCCCAATACAAAGTGAAGCACCCAATTTTTCTCACTATTCAAACAGCTCAAGACACCAAACATCTTCAATCACATTTTGAAAGTGGTTTGTACTATGAACTATCCACAAGACTACTATGTTTATCCTTTTTATTGACTAATTTATTACTTTGATTATTTTTTTTGCTTACTCTGATCATATCAAAATCAATTACTGTCCAGACAACCCCTGGTGACAGGGAAGGGGAGTTCATTATGATGTTGGGATATAAGGTACAAAGGATGGCTATTCATGTTGTATAAATGATTAGTTCGGATCCCTTAGTTTCGTGGGGAACAGGTTGTGCAATAAACACTTTTAGTGTTTCAATGCCTGAAATGCAGTTGAAGTGTATCGAGTGGTTTGATGCATGGATGACATTCTGTTCCCATATGGCAGTATGAATGTGTCACTGGACAAATGGTCTAGCTGCCATGAGATAAGGAAGAAGCCAAGTTCTCTGGCTGCAGAGGGTGGCTGGTGCCTTGCAGCAGTGAACCCCAGCTCTTCTCTGATCTTTCACACTCACCCGTGGCTCTGAGCGCAACCAGCCTTGGGCAAGGCTCCTAGGAAAACAGAGGGAACGCCTGTCGGCTGGTCTACACACGGATTTGGGGATGTGTTTATGTTGATTTAGAAAGGTTTGTAGCACTTTGGTTTGCATCAGTGAATTTATATTATCATCATGTGGCTTTCTAACACGATGGGTGATTGTTAAGATTCTCTGTTGGAAAATAAAATATGGAACATTGGCTAGCTAAAGAATTCCTCCTGCCTGCTGTTCTTCTGTTTGCCTAAGATTGCTGCAATTTTTTATGAAAAAGGACACACCTTTAAAGTAAATCCCAGCTGGAATATTTTCACTAACCTTAGAGAAAGGAAGGGACAGGGTGGCAGCCTGGAATTTTCACTGAAACTAATACAAGTGCAAGCACATGTGGAGGGAAAGGCAGATTAAGGCCATGTGAGGAAGAAGCACTCTGCATTTAATCCATCTATTAGTTTCTCCTGGGGGCATTGGAAAAAGACTCAAAAATGCATTTCTCTTTGCCCTATTTCTGTATTTTTGAATAAGGAGAACTTTTAGTCTAGAGCAAACGCCAAGGGTTTGTTGTTCAGAAAGCTAAGAAAATTGGCATGGCTTAAAGATGATCCATAAAGCATTCCCCAGTTGTCAGCCAGCAGGGTAGGTAAAACAACTGAAGACAAAGAATACAATGCTGCTTTTTAAAACCATAATAAAACCTTAATCTTTCAATACATCTGTTATGTGTTTTCTTCATATTATCGGAAAGAATTCAGAGTAAGTGAGAGAGCTCTTTCTCTCCAGGTGAAAATGAACTCTAGGCAGAGATTGTCCAATGGTACAATGAAGTGGCTTGACAACCTCAAGATAAAGATAAAGGGATGGGGAAAGGCATGTCAGTATTGATATGCTTTTCTTTGAACTTGAGAAATCAACCTGTCAAACTGGGACAATCCAAGTGCAAGAAACCTTCAGAAATCCCTCTCATTTTTCTGTCAACTACATCACCAACAACTTTGCAATCCCCAGGAAGACTAGGGAAGTTTTATAAAATTGTGTTAATATAACCAACAACAACACCACCACCTCCCCCCCCCCCTTTTTTTTTTTTTTTTTTTTTTGGTATTCATTCAAGATTAAACATGAGGATAATTCCCATTTAATTCTGAACCTCTCCAAACATAGTTGCAATTTTGGGTCTCAGCTCTCTGCTCAACCTCTTCTCCATAAAAGCCTGCCTAGCTACCGCTTTCTTTTAAAGCAGGGCCCATTCAGTTTTTGTCTCATCTTCAGTGTGGAGCTACAGTATCTCATTTAATTATTCAGCCCTGTTTTTCTCTGCATAGTTACATTGAGGAGGCAGCTAGAAATAATGTGATATGTTTAACTTTGGAAATAAACTTGATTTCAGCTTAACTATTTTATATTCACTTTTCTCATCAAATTTAAATGACAAAGGATAGAATCTTTTGGCTCAAAGCCTGGCCAGGCCTTGCCTTCAAGACTTATCTACTTTTGAAACAGAGAAGATAAAAGAAGATAAGAGAATATTCATCATGTCTAAATTAATTTCTGCTTCACTTGTATGTAATTTAAATGTGCTCTCCTGTTGTAGCGGTTTTGCTTTTGTTTTTCATTATATGCCAGTTGCAGAATTTTAACTAGGTGTGTCTGTTGAAAACAGAGATTTGATAGAAAAGTAGATGTTTCTGGAGAGAAACTATTGTTTCAGCTTTCTGGCTCCATAGATGAACTTACATCTTAAAACTGTAAAAGGTATTTATTCTGCTTAACCTATTAACATTAAAACTTTCTTTACTATTTTCAATAGTAGTTGATATTGCCAACCATTTTTGTAATATTTAACTCATAAAACATCTTTCTATGAGTAATTGTACTTTTATGTGGCATTAAATAACTTTTAACTGCATTAGGTTAATGTTACAATTTTGGTGCCTTTTTTAGCATTTCTGAGTGTTCCTAGAGCAGTATCTGTCATGTGAAAAGTACTGCTGAGTTTTAGGCTTGATAAACAAAATTGTTTTGACCAAAATTTATTCTTAGCAGGGCTGCAATGTATGATATTTTGTCACATGCTGCGTCTGATAGACTTCAGAATCTGGCTGTATGGTGGAGAAAGTAAAATGTATATATTGAAACATCCAAACAGCGACAGACAATGCCAAAAGCCCTTGTCTTTTGTATCTCTTGAGGCCTGAAGAAAAACTGGCTTTTCAGAACTGTGAAGACAGGTCACCATGTAGGCACGAAACTGCAATGTGAATAAACAGGATACAACAGCTTCCATTTGCTTCTCCTTACCTACGTTGTGCCTTCCAGCAAGCACAAGGTCCTGCAGAAATTCTCCTTGAGACATATAGCTGTGTGTCCAGCTCCTGTTCTACTGCAGTCCAGCAGCTTGCAAACGCTCCAATGTCTGCTCCAAGAAGCTTTGCTGTTTTTGTATAGGAGCCATTTTTTACACCCTCATTTATCTTAGCTGGAAAAGATCCTGGCTTTAGTGGTTTTTTTCCTGTTTTGCTTTTGTTTTCAAATGTGTTGATGGGGTTTGTTATAATTAAGTTACTCAGAGTTAAGTTACCCAAGCATTGGATTAAACACAGTTTTGTGCAGATATAAGGCACTCCTTACCAGAAGCTGGATTTTGATGTATGACTCAGCAGAAGCAGTCACAAGAGATTCTGAAACGCAAACCATTTACTAAAGGAACCATAGCATGTTAAATATTAAACAAAGAAGTTAGTCAGAAAATACATATTCAAATATTGATAGATATAGCCAAACTGCAGACAAGATACAGTGCTACAGCATAATCAAATATGAGGGAACAGGTGGGCTTGTGCTAATCTCAGAGCTCTGAGTATGCTTGAATTTCATCTGTGCACTGCAGCAGGGCTGTTTGGTGACTACTGCCAATAGTGTGATACCAATGAATATTGTAATCCCAAACAGGCCCAACATGTCAGTATTGTAAAGTGCAGTAAAGTTTTGCTGGCTCCCCTCCCAAGCTTGCTATGCTATGGTGTGTTTGATTTTTTGGTACTAAACCTCTCTTTCTGGAATTCAGGAGTGTGAAATCTTCAACAGCCAAACAGGAAATCTTGTTACTCCCAAGTCCTTCCTGCAGTTAATGAATATGTATAGAGAGAACAAAAAAAAAAAAAAAAAAAAAAAAAAAAAAAAAGGCCTGACAAGTGTTGTATCTGCAGCAAATAAGAAAGTTTCCACAATTTTGTTTTAGTGTCATGATAAGCAGAAAAAAGTGGCAAACTAAGGATCCGGTTTGGGATGAGGAAAAAAAAGCTCTAAAAGGATTGAGTTTCCCTATTTCAGAAAATAGTCAAACCAAAATGGGTTTACACACTGGTACCTGTAGGTCCTGCTCAGAGTCAGTTAAAATAACAGAGGTAATTTTCAATGCAAAAATTTATTTTTTAAAAACTGCACTCTGGCTTTCCCTCTTCTTTGACCTTGTTCCTCACAAAAACTCTCTTTAGTGACTCTTTAGTGCATCTCTTTGTGTTCCTACAAGACTTTGAGGGAGAGAGTGTAACTTTCAGATAGAAGTGGCTTTCTGGTTTTTCCACCATGTTTGTGGGGAGGAAGTATATATGCCAGAAATATGAAGACTGATACAATTTTTAGATTGGATCAGACAAAATCTGGCACTACAATAACTTTACGAGGCTGTAGAATATCCAGTAAGTCCTTCTTTTTGAAAATGCTCACTGTGGGCTCTGGGCTCAGCAGAAAATAATCTGGAGGCATAAATCCTTCTCTTAATGCCCCTTTCTCATGAAAGTATGCAATTTCAACAGTTTAGATACCTCCAACTGTGAAACTGTATATTACATAGAATCACAGAATTGTAGAATGGCCTGGGCCTTCAAGATCCACTGGTTTCAAAACCCTTCCTTGGCAGCTTCAGGTATCAACATCTTTGCAGGTACATTTTCTAACCCCTTGGGTTATCCCTGTTCACACCTGTCCTTGCTTCCTCTGTGTGGCTGACATTTATGTCCTGAAATCTTATTTTCTGCCCTCTCCCCTTGTGCTCCCACAAGTCTGCTCTCACATTGGCCTTCTCTCACCTTAGTATATGACTCATCTCTGTCAGGCTATGGTAACAAGTGTCCCTGTAATTGGCCAGTCTTCACAGTCCTCCCAGTGCTGAGGCAGAAATAAGGGGGTTAGTTTATCCTGCACCAATAAATTCATTGAGCTATTTCCTTGGAAGCTAGGGGACAGGAAACAAGGAAGGCAGATGAGCTAGTGGTGGCAGGTTAAGCTCGTAGGGGGCAATTCAGAGATTTGCATTTTATCTCTGAGGTTCCAGTGATTCCTTCTTCATATGAACTATCAGATAGGATTAAAAAGAGATAGGATAAATAATGCATGGTGTTATTCAGTGAAAAAATATTGCTAGAATTCACTTCAAACAGCATACTCTATTATACAGTTAGATTTTTCAGAGCCCTTCCATTAGTGCCCATTTAAACATGTAATATTTTCCAATTAAATGTGTTGGTAGGAATTATTCATTTTAATAATTAAAGCATTTCCAGAGCTCCCTGAAGAGCGTTACCATGGAGGATTGGACCCTCTGCTGGGAACACTCACAGCATGCTAGTATACACTGTAGGCCAGCTGCTTAATGTCAGTCATGCAGAAGCATGAAATCCAATCCTGAGGCACATTAGCATTGGTTGCATATATCTGTCCTTTCTGTGGCTGTGTCAAAGTTAGATATTTGAGGCAGCTTTTGAATTCTGGGGCTTATGAAGCCTGCTGCTTAAGCATCCTCAGATAGGCTGCAAATCTGTCTATCTCCCAGTGCATATTATGGCGATGGCTTCCTCATAGACTTGGTCTTCTTAGCTTGTTCCTCAAGGACAAGATAGAAGGGTTTTATGTTTCAATTATTTGCCTTATCTCACTTTTGGGAGACTGCTAGTCCAGACAATCGACAAGCTGGTGTTGCCCCTCCTTCCACTAAGTCATGTTCTTGGCATGCTCCTCTTCTTTAATGATCAGACATCTGCTCCTTGTGGGTATTGGAAATCCCATGGCATACTCCAGAGAGGAGGGTTTGATGAGGCATCGTTGGCCAATATTCCCATTTGCCACTGCCATGCAGTGCACTGGCTGATTACCAGATGGCTTGTGTGACTGTCACCCTCCCACTGGAATTGGCTGATGCTCTGTGTTTGTGTGTGGGCACATGAAACGAGACAGGCTGCAAAGTCCTTTAGAAACAAGAGATATGATACAAAATTAAGTTTTGCTATAGTCAGATCTCCAGTCCACATTCGAGGACCACGTTGAAGCAAAGGAAACTTGACAAGCAGCAGCTGAAGATGGGAATCACAAAGTCGACCTATCCTTCCAACTTCATAAAACTGCTTCTGTTTTTGTTTTATATAAAGAAAGAAGAGGAGCAGGGAACTGGTTAAGATATTATATTTTTTCAGGAAAACAAAGAAACCTGAGGGAAGATTTTTTTTTTAAATTTCTTAACTACATCAAACAACTAAAGCAAAGCAATAAATATAGCAAGGCAAAGTATCACAGAAAAATGGTAAAAAAATAATGTAATTGTTATTAGAGATCTCTTTTCTCTACCTATTTCATTATCTATAGATAGAGGAATCAGATTAACTAGAATTACTGATACCCCTTAAAATGTATCAGGAATGCAGACTGCCTACATTGTCCAAGAGAATCAATAATGATGTGAAATATTCAAAGGTTTTCTTGATCTGATTTGATGTTTATTTCATACCCTTATATCCTTGGAATTTTTGCAACTAAAATTCACAGTTTGTGTTCTTCAGGTTGGAATTTGGAGATGTATGAAGGTTTACCAGCAGTGGGAAATTATCAGTCAAAGACAAAATATTTCTGAATAAGTTGGCACTGAAAGAATACTTTAAAAAAGTGTTCTGAAACAAGCACAATCCACTGGCAAGATCTGAGAGAATTTTTCATCTTGAAAATATCAACTGATTATATGAAACAAGCTGAAATCTAGACCAAACATTCAGGGCAATTGTTTAGTCATTCCATTAACAATCAGAAACCAAAATCTTGTCTGAAACTGTGATAGACTCTTTTGAAAGCTTTGAAAGTTCACAACAGACAGGAAGATAACTTTCTACTTACATTATCATAATCAGTAGTATACATTTTTATTCATTGGAGGGTAAATATAATAATAAAAAAATCTTTTTGCTAGAAAGACCTTCTTTTCGAGGACAAATAAATGCCCTTGGTCCTTGCTTTCTGATTCCTCTTTTCCTGTGAGAGTCAAAATTTGGAATCAGATTAAGTGATTACTAGTGGGATTTGGAATGCGAAACTTCTCCTCTATTATAACGCTCAGATATTTTGTTATCCAACAAGAGCCATGGGCATATAGGGTTATTCTACAGTGTGTACTTTCATCAAATCTTGCCCAATTTCTACCTGGGAGTTGGCTGACAGGATTCACCAGTGCACCAGTGCAGCAACCAGGGCAGATCAAATCCTGGGCTACATCTACCGGAACTTTGCTAGCAGAGACAGGGACATGATCATCCCAATCCTCTCAGTGCTTGTCAGGTCACACCTGGAGAATGGCATCCAGCTCTGGGAGAAGGATGCAGAAAGACTGGAGAGAGTCAAAGAAGAGCTATGAAGATGATCAAAGGGCTGAGGAACCTGCCCATCAGGGAATGATTGAAGGAGTTAGGTCTCTTCTCCTTGGAGAATCACAGTATTTCAGTACTCAAAGGGTGGATAAAAAGAGGATGGAAGATCACTGTACAAGCAGCCACATGAAGAAGGCATGAGACAATGGGATTTGCACTGGGAGAGATTTCATATCAACATAAAAAATAAACTGTACGCAGTGAAAATAATCCCTGGAACCACCTCTTCAGGGGTGTGGTGGAGTCCCCATTGCTGGAGGCTTTCAATTGGGCAGCATGCTAGGTAGTGTCATAGCTTCCTTTTCTGACAAATGTTGGACTAGGTGATCCTTTGAGGTCTGTATGAACCTGGACTGTTCTGTGATTCCTAGATCTCACGGTATTAGACAAACATTAAATAGTTAAAAAAATTGTTTAGGTAAACTCAGTCTTTGTTTATTCTGTATGTATCAAACCCACAACTTCTTCTAGACTGTTATCTTTTCTTTACAACATTGTAAAATTACTTGAGTGTTCAAAAATAAAAGGAAGTTTTATACTCAGGCTGGTGTCTGTGAGTCACTAGGCACAGCTAGATTCATTTACCAAGCATATTCACTAAGGGTAGCCTGGATATAGCTCTGGATCTCTGGATCTGCTCCTCTGTAGCCTGAATAGTGCAGTCTGTATCTGATTCTATCTTGAATGCTTCTTTGCCAAAAAAGTGACTATCCTGAACTTGGCATAAAAAGTGTGTTTACCTGCATTTCAGTATCACTTGGTAACTTTTATGAAAGGTTACCACTCTGGGAAGTGCTGACACATAATTATTCAGTTCTTTGTGTTCCTTAACTTATCGTTGATATTATCTAGTGAAAACAGATTGAGTTTAGCAGCATTGAACTAAGTAACAGATAGTTAAACTGGTTTAAAATAGTTCTCATTTACAATTTCCTGCATTGCTAAAATTATGTTGCACTCACTGATGAGAGTGGCACAAGCAGCTAACGTCACTTAAACATCACAGTTTTAGCCTTGAACATTGATTTGCACAATCAATTTCCATCTTCTCAGTGACTTGTCTAGCTTGCAGTTTTTATCTGGAAGCTTGTTCAAGACACTTTAGTTAAACTGTGATGGAACTGGAAGAAGCAAGTCAAACTAGGGGTAAAAAGAAGCAATTGCTTTATAAAATTTATAAAAGATAACCCATAAAGCTGCTTTATTTTTCCCCATGCTTTTTTTTTTTATTATTCTGGGAATACTGGAGCTTGCTTCTTATAGCGATACTCACTGGTGCCTCTGAACTGATGAAGCAAGGACACAGTTACCTGATCTTTTTGTGAGCCTCTTTTCTAAGTGATGACCATGAAAGTAGCCCCGTGATAGAAGGGTCCAGACTAATATCATTTAGACAGCCAAGCACAGATAGGAAGTATGGCACAGGAGAAGAAAAGAAAAATAGGGAAATGGTCCTGTCCAGTTGGCAGCTGAGTACTCAAAGCTGACAAGCTGAGTTAAAGCAATAATCTCCCAACCATATCTGGAAACAAGACCATGATAATCAGCCATTGCCCTCTTCAAAGTCCAGGGGCTTACTCCTAGTACATGTCCAAGACCAATGACTAAATCTAAAATCAGATCCTTGTCTGTCTGTTATCAGGAGCCCCTACTAATATCACCCCAGCTGTTAGCATTCAATATTCTGGCACTGCATCCTCCCTCAATGCCCATCATGGCCATGATGGACTTCTCCCAGTTCAGCATGCTCTGGTCTGTCCCTGCAGCTGAGACAAGGTGGATTTCAGTGTCTCTTGGCTCATATATGAGCAGGAGGGCTCACTGGAAAGGATGACAGGGTTAGTAATCCTCCAGCCTGGCCCTGAAAAGAACTGCTTGAGAAATTGTTCTTCAGTCTCTGAAGTTGACAGCACACTGTATAAAGGCAGAACAGCACTCATTTCACTGCTTTTGCCTTAATCCATCATAGAATAAATTATAGTCAAAGTGGAATTAATTCCCAAAAAGTTAAGTCCATAGGGCCAGTTCTGATTCCATAGGAACTCCCTATGTCTAGCACTCCTCTTGTAAACCTAAAGCTTGCAAATGCTATTGGTTTATAATTAGTTCTTCAGGCACATGAAGATGCATAAACTATGACTTGAGTGAAACATAGACAGTAAACATGCTTAGCAGATGACAACAAATTCAAATATTTGGCAAAACAATGTATGTCCCAACAAATATTTTACTTATTTGAGTTTCTCCACAACACTTGGCCATAAGTCAGAGTTCCCAATGGAGTCCAGGATCCTTAACCTTACAACAAGTTTCCTTGACAACATACAGTCTCAGCTTCTCTTTATGCTCCTTCCACTTTCCAATATTTTTTCCTTTTGCAGTCATTAAACAGAAACTCTAGTTTAGTACTAGTAAAGCACTTTTTTTTTTTTCTTACTGCATTATCACTTCCTAGCTTGTAAGACTGATACTCATATGTCAAGCTTTGCGTAATTTAAAAAAACCCAAACATTATTTTGGACACCTTTTTTTTTTTTTTTTTTTTTGAAACTCCACCTGTCCTGTTTACTCAAGTTTCACCTCAGTGGGAGCTTTTCAAAAGTGTTTGTCTGCACACTCACAGTTGCATGAATGCCACTGTGTGGGAGAAGTTAAAGATGAAAAGTTTACTTTCTGACAGAAACAAACTTAAGGACCTACTGCATCAAAACAGAGTTTCAAAGCAGTCCAGTAAGATGTCCTTAATGCTACTGCACACTTCATTCTCTTTTCTTTTCACAATCCAGAAGATGACAGTAGCGCCACTTTTTGGCCAGTAGGGGCAAGAAATGTTGGAAGTGTCTGGGAGGGGGGAAAGGGGAGAAAGGAGACAATCAAGGAAAATTGGTGTGCTTGCCAGCTTCTAGTCCATGCAAAAAATCTCTGAAGTTAGTGAATTTTGACTGTGAAGGCGTTGAAACAGGTTGTCAGATGGTTGCCAGAGCTGATTTGAGGAGATGAAAGGTTCAAGCAAGAGGCAGGGGTCATGGAGGAGAGCTGAAATACATTCTATAATGTCCTTCTCCGTATCTTCCCTGATAGTTAATGAGATAATTGGAGTATATATATAGCCATTACTTACACCTTCCCCCAAATTTGTGGTGCAGATCTGACTTTTTTCTTCTCCACTCACCTCCCACTCACTCCACCCACCTCCAACTGGCTACCAATCTGTGACACTTTTTGCTCATTTGTTAACAGTTGTGCAGGGTGGCTTTCCTGTGCATGGAAAAACAAAGTGGTTTATTTCCTCTCTGCATTTCTACCCCATATACACAACATCAACACAGGGCTCTCTTGCACTATACTACTATAGCAACTGGTCTCAGGTGTCTCTGAACAAAAGCATTCAATATTATATAAAAGATATTTGGCTCAACATATTAATCTCTCACCAGTTTTTCTCCTGAAAACAAAAAAAAGTTTAAAATCAGAGAATGAATAAAGTTGTTGAGTACCTGGTAACAAACAGTAAGATAAATACATGATAAACAATTAAAACAAATTCTTATATTTTACTTTCAACTTCTCACTTTAGGTGAAATATTCCACTTCACTTTTCAGTGTTCAAAAGTCAAACAAATTCTAGCAAACCTTTTCAAAGCTACTTTTCAGTGGCAAGATATGACAGGGAAGACTGAGTTTTATGAATTCTTCTGGGTTTTTTAATTCTAAATCCAGAATTAAAGCTAATCCAGCCTATCTCTTCGGTATTTAGTTACACGATTGCAATGATTGTTTCTTTGAGCACATGAGAATTAAGAAAAGAGATGTATTTTTACACTCAAATCCAAGATATGGCTTGGGGAAAAAAAGCTTTCTTAATGTCCTTATTGTATTTGAGTATCTAATAAGATTATTTCAAGGTTTTGTATTAATTGCTGTGGTGGCTCCAAAGCTTTTTCAGCTCTCAAAGGTCTCAAAAGAAAATGTTATATCGGACTGGAATGTATTTGTGGTCATTTATGTATGCTCATTCATAGTTTTAAAAGAAAGATGTTGTACAACACTAGAAAAGCATAGGTTTGTAAAGACGGTAGTGTAGAGCATTATGAATTACTCTTATATGCCTAAACTGTCAGTGGCCATTTCAACAAGCTTTGTAAGAACAGTAACAAAGTCCAGAGGTAAATGCAGTGTATGCCAACACCTGCTTGAAAAGGGTAATTGTTTTTTGTGTAATTATAAAGAAGAAATGGAGTGAGTTATATTACATGACATCTCCTTGTCATATGTTACCTCTGTTTTGTTATGCTGCAGCTGCATATCACTCACAACAGCAGTGAGATTTAGCAAGGTTTATGAAGTTCCAGTGGGGTTACACTGCAGTTTGCAAGGAAAGAACCACCCTCAGTAAAAGCAAAAATAATTTTTACTTATATACAGGAGTAACTATTTGTTGCATTATGTTATTGTAATTTAAATCCAGAGAACATCAAATTACAGTCTATGCTTTGTTTCTGGAGTTTACCATGTCATTTTCTTTCATATTAAAATTTCAGTGGGTACACTACAGATAAGCCATTCTGTTTATTATTTTTTGCTCTATACTCCTAAATAAACAACTTAAAATTCAGTTCACCAAAAAATTCAAGTGTAAAAACAGCCTTTCAAATACCCTAAAATGTTTTAAAATTTTTTTCACTGCATTATATGTACATACAAGTGAAAACTATTTCTCAAATAGTAAAATTTTCACAAAATGTTTAAAACCAAGATATTGCTGCATATCTGAAAGAGAAGTACATAATAAATAATGCTATTAATTTCCTTCTATTGCTGCAAGATAGAAAAAATTAGGTAGTAAAGAGCACCCATTTTGTCAGAACAAATTCTTAGCATTCACTAACTTTAGACATATTTGAGGTGATAAGGGTAATGTGCATTTTCATATTGCAAGTTTTCATGATTGTACTGTAGCTTTACATGTTTATGAAAAGTTTCTATTATATATTTTTTCTTACCAATCCTCCTATCATTTGTTTTAAAATAAACTAGATTGTAGTTGTTCTTCTCTCCAGGATGAAATTTGGAGAAAGGTCTGACTCACACCTGCTGTTTTATCCACATGTTATCTTAGCTGTCAAAACCTTTATTGGAGGAAAATAATATGAGTAAGATGAAAAGAATAAAGAACTGTGTATGTCACCGATGTCTTTCTCTGCTTTCTTTTTTCTTCAATAATAATGAGATAGACAAATTTTTACTTTTTACTGTAAAAAAAGTTAAAGTCTCTGCAAATGGGCATAAAAATGAAGGCTTTGACTTTTTTCAACCTTTGCAAAAAAAAAAAAAAAAAAAAAAGAAAGGAGGAGATGAAAATGTTGAAATACAGAAAGGGTCTGGACATTGAGTACCTGGTATAAATTTTTTTTGTACCTGGAATACACTTTGGCATCAAAACTGTTTATGTATGATACACCTCAGTTCAAAGTCTGTTCACATTGAACAGCAAACTACCCCGGAACCACACTGTCTAAAGGTAGTCAGTAAGAAAATACCAACATGAGCAGGAACTTTGTTCAGACCTTTCAAAATCTACACTCAGGACTGCAGAGAAGTGTATGAACATGCTCCAGAAGTTCCTGAATGCACCTGATTCTGGTATTCTGCTTTTTTAAGGCATAAACTCAGAACTAACTTATAGATGCAAAAAGTGGTATTTGGATCTTATTGTATGTAATAGTGTCTAGAATTTCCTTAAAAACACTGGTTCACCTCCTCTCTTTGCTGTGGAGATCAACACAGAGATCCAAGTGTATATGAATGCATCTTGCCTACTGGGGGGTGCAAATCAGTGGTAGGTGCCTGTGGCAATCCAGGGACATCCCAGTGGGAACAGGCTGAGGAAACATTCAAGGTCTGCTGGGACAGTTAACAAGAACAAGTGTTTTACAAGGAGGAAAGTCTGCTCCCCATTTCTGTGATGCCTAATGTTTTTGGTCATTAAAGTAGCCACTGGAAAACAAATGCACATTATAGTATATGTAACAAACCTTCTTCTGGATGTGAGAATCTGTACCGTCTCCAAAATACCTGAGCTCTCTGCTGCACTAAATCCCTGTTCTTGTTTTCTCCCAGTCCTGAGTGAATCTTGACTCATGCACTGCAGTGCAGTAGTGAAGGTGAGAGCTGTGAGATGGGAGAGACGTTTTAGGTACTCTGGAGCAAAGAGAGGAAAGGAATTTGGCTTTGTTATGTAACAGGTGACCCTGCTAACAGAGGGAGCTGTTTTTGTCCGCATCAGCTGTCAGTGAACATTTTAAATGAGACCACTTTGACAGCATGTTCTGGACAGAGGTTCTTTCCAAAAGGTATTTATACACAGTCTGAAGTATAGCTTGCCTAACGAGGATACTGCTATGGGAGCTGAGGCAGAAGTGCTTCTGCCTGAATGTCACAGTCAGGCCAGTGTACAAAACCTCTACCTGAGGTTGTAGCTACCTCGTATCTAAGAAAGTTTAAAGATTAAATTAAAAATGGAGGCATTTAAGGAACTTTGTCAAGTTTTGGAGAGTGACAGAGAAAAGAGTCTCAGGTTTGGGTTTACTGAGTCACTGAACTTTTTCATATATGAAAAAGTAAAATTAAATAGAGTTGCATATAATATGTGGTAAAAAAAGTCTCATTCTTATTATTGTTTCGGGTCAGAGTATTATTTTTTATTTCACCAGTAAATTGTTCAATATTCTGAGATTTGTCCGAAGTCACACTGAGGTTAGCTTCAGTAACACAATATGGTTTTCTTCTGCTGCTAACAGTGACTTGAAAATTCTCAATGCTCCTTCACCATCTTACAAAGAGTTAAAATTATCTGAAGAGCTTGTTGCTTTTGGGGGCAATAAGCAATGCTTGAAAACAGAGCTGAAGTTGTAGGGGTCCTTTGTCTGGTATGACATGATCCCCAAAATGTTAGAAAACAGCATTTTCTCAGTCCCTTTTTGACACTGGCAAAACTGATTCTCAGCCTTTATTTATACAGTCATAAATAAATAAAGTGAATTGTTAAGTAACCACTGACTGTTTTATTGTAGTTTGCCATTAGTGTGAAAGGTTTGCCGATTTATGCATTTAGAAAGTAATGACATCTAGGAAAAGAGGAAGCTCTTCTCACAGTGGAAAACTCCTATCGCTTCCTGAATTCAACATGATTGTAACCAGAAGAAAATTAATCTATAAATAAACCAAATGAACCCATGTGCCATAATACCTTTCACACCAATTAATAATCATGATCAGTGTCATTCATGGATTGTTTTAAGAGCCAGCTTGAATAATTATCATTCGGCTTTGAAGCCAGTATTAGTACTAGAATTAGGAAATAGATCAATTTATCTCAGGTGACAGGTGGCAAAACTTCTTTCCTCCCCAGGTATTGATTTCTTCTGCAGTTGATAAAACCCCAGGGCTTACTGCAGGAGACAGCTCGAGGTGTACAGTGATTAGTCTTCCTTTGTGCTCCCCAGCTCAACAGGCAGCAATGTCAGAGGAGACGAGATCAGCTAAAGCCAGTCACAGGAACCTGCGGCAATAACAACATGCAAGAACTCTTCAACTGCTGTGAAGGCTGACTCTTCTCCCTCCACCCCTGCTTTTTCTGCCTCCCTGCTGTAGAAATGCACCAGTGTTACACTCTACCGATTGACTTTGAACCTGTCACATCTCCTACACCTCCTAGAATGAGGGAAAGGCAACTGGATTCATAGTACCTCCTCTGCAGAGAGTTGGCTGCCCAAATGAAGAATAAACAGGCAAATTTGGTGAGTTTCTTATTCTATTTAAATATGTTGAAAAGATTTTTGGTGGTGGTGGTTTTTAAAAGAAGTTAATTTCAGATACTGTGATTGCTCTTTCCTAAGTCTCTGGAGAGTGTCATGGCTCGTAAACTCTGGAAAGGAAATTTGCTTTAATAATTCCCTCTGAGATCAGGTGTATGATGGAGTAGAATGACTACAAAGCCACAAATGCCTGAAAATATCACTCTTCTTGACTGATGCACTACCAGGATACTGGAACACGGTAACATACAGCAATAAGCTGTTTACTGATTTGATGTTCCAGGGCGGGCAAACAAAATAATAAATACATAAATACATAAATACATAAATACATAAATACATAAATACATAAATACATAAATACATAAATACATAAAGTCTTAAATAAATTGGGACTGTCATAGAAGGGAAAAGATGAAGTTCAAAATTACCACAAAGTCTAATGTAATATAATTTTTATTAACTCATAATGCTTTAAAATAATAAATACAAAATAAACAAAAGTTACTTTTTTAAGTAATGGAAGCATATTATTGTCTTGACTTCTCTATTCTGATTGTTCAGTGTTTAATTCCTGTACACAGACTGTGTGCACAGAGTGACGCTGTTTTGGTCTTTGTTAACTATGGAAATTTTCTACCTTTTCAGTACCATTTTTTGTTTGGGGTAGGAGGTATCAAGTAGATTAAATGACAGTTGGTTTCTGGATGCTGTTCTGGTACCAATATGCAAATGTCTTTTGAGGGCTGATATTTAACTCTGTTGAGAACTTTGACCAACCACCACTGGTTTTGGATATGACCGTGATGTTTTCATCTGGGGTTTTGCTTAGTTATTGCTTTGGACCTCACAGTTTAATAGTCTAAGAGAAAAAATAAATTTAGGCAAAATAATATTTTTTATGTTAATTAGGTGATAAGGACATAGAAAATTTCTTGCTCTGTGAAATATATTTTACATGGAACATGTTATTGTATGACTAAACCTATACAAATAAAAGGAATTTTTCCACAGAAGGCTAATTTGGAAAGGTGTTCCAGCAATGGTAAGTGATCTGCTTCCTAAAAGATAAACTGTGATATCAAATGTCTTGCTTCCTCTGCTTTCCATTCTATGACTTCATCAGAACTCTTGGTTTAGAGGCACTCTAAGTGAGGTAAGTGCTGAGAGCTGATACCTGACAAATATTATGGGTGGGGGCAGAAGGAGCTGTCTTTGGACAGAGTAGAGTCTGGACAAGTTAAAAAAAAACATTATCTGGAACTGCTGTCACAGCCCTCTGGCACAGAAGGGCGAGGGCCTGCATTTTGGTTTTGTGGCTTGCTGTAAATATTCAGGTTGTTTTACTGACACAACTAAGACCTATCTGTAGATGTCTGGAAATTATAACTTTCTTCTTATTTGGAGAAGGGACAGATGAAACGCAAAATGGATTCTCCGGGTATTTTCTAGTTCTGTATCAGGTTTTAGAGCACAAATATTTGGACATGAAAGTGGAGGAAGTACCAGATCTGTCTTGCTTGTGTGCAGCTTCAGAGGCAGAGATGTAGAGGCTCTCATACTGTAAAGCATAGCAAAGAAGTTTAAGACACCCATGTATGTTTTCCCAGCAAGTGAAAAGCATAATATCTCAATGCTTCTGAAGGATTATTAAGAATACATCTTGTTTGTGTTGTTAGCTATGCAACAGTGAGCCTCTTTGAGAAGTATATGGGGAGGAGGGCTTGGGAGAAAGTTAGGACTGAAATGGTTTGTAGTTTCTGGGTCTCAAACATAGTTCTATAGTATCTTAAAATTATATAGAAAAATTATTTTAGAAATCTTGTTTTTTATAATTTAGGGAAAGAAAAAACTGTTTTTCTAATCCCACTCTCTACATGCACTTGTAAAGGCACAAATACTCTTCAAAAGCCACTGGCTTTTCATGCAGTCTTCTTGTGGAGATCTGATATGCTTTTTATATATTTTCATATTTCTTCTATTAATGAAAAGAATTGCACAAACTTGAGGTATCTGGTGATTTTTAAGGCCCTATTCCTACAGCATGGTACTGTTCTCCACAGAAATACTGCCTGTTATGTCACAAATGGTGAAGAGAACAATAATCAACATGAAGGTATTGTTAGAATAATAAACGTAAGTTCACTTGAGAACAAAATAATTTTGAAAAAGGAGAACATTAAAAACAATGTTATCCAATAGCAGGAATGCTTCTGACAGTGACATTCTTTTCAGAAAGGCATCAGTACTTTTAAAAATGGGAAGGAATGTAATTTGGAAGATCTGTTTTCTAATAGAGATTATAGGACTAATTGTTTGCAGGTTTTGCTTCTAGACATTAAAAATGATTGTTCAGCTGTGCAATGGCATTCTCCCCATCCTGAATTTCTTCGTTGCAAGAAGGGCAGGTGCGGTCACTACCCGTCCTGCTATGTTTTTGAAGATCAGTAGTACAGAACAATATTAGCATGAACAGTAGTGGCCCAATCTTCGTGCATATACCCTTAAACGTATTGAAAACTGTTACTGTCATTTAAAGGGTGTGTCTTGGAAAAATCCCTCCTGATGATATGGTAGCAATGTTGGCTGACAATAGGATTTAAAGACTCCTGTTGTTGCATGATATCTCTTCTCCAAGAAGCTGAAATGTTAAGGTTGACTAGGGAGGGCCAGGTTTCCTGGGGTGGCTCTGGTAAAGTTTTCCTGTGACTAGTACAAGAGAGAAAAGGATAGGCTTTTCAGCATCCTGCGTCCCTGAAGTAGATTTCCACTGCATAAATGAAAAGCTTTGGTCTCTTGGAGTCTGTTTCGATTGATGTCCTCCACCTCCACCCCTGACCAAGACTCGCTAGGTCACATCAGCTGGTGGAGGTCCTTCATGGCAGCACCCAGCAAGGTACCTCAAGGAACACCTTTTCAGTGCAGTCAGGCCCAAAAGCATGTTTCAATTAAACATCACAGCACTTTCCATTCACAGATTTTAAATGGATGGGTGCTTTCCCAATCAGTACCAGATGTATAATTTTCTAGACTGTAGGCAAAGCAGCCTACTTGCTTGCAGTGATTTTTAACATTGGCATTTTCCACACATCTGGGTATCAATCTGCTTCCACTTTCTGACACTGGCTGAAGGACTGGCTGAAGGACTGCATCTCTGCCTTTGGAGAGCTTTTTGCTAATCAGGTACTTTTCATGAATCTTCAGTGCATACCAGATCATATCTTACTGAAAAATAAATGCTCTACCAAAAAGTTGACTCACTCTCTCTGCTGGAGAGGTGATGTGCTGATATCTGGGTCCACAGAAGTTTATTGTGACTGAAAACCAGCTGTGGTGATGGATATGTGAGTGTGGTGTGGGAGTTGTTTGTTGTCTTGAGAAGCAGGTATGAAGCCTTCATGCCATGCAGCAGCCTCTTCTCACTTTGTTTTGAATGGGTGGTTGCTGATGTTGCTTGAGAAACACTGTACTCACCGAATTAATTCTAGAGTTACATTGATTGTGCTGATCATGAATTTGCTTTTGTCTGTTCACTAATGTTCTTCAGTATGAATAGCACAGAATCATAGGGGAGAATGCAAATGCTTTGGAAGGCACTGATCAGAAAAGAGAGAAGGGAAGCAAGGTTCATGTGGAGCACCAGGGGCAGGTGTCTTGTCAAGTATAGGGAGACACAAATAAATTTTGGTTTGCCTTAAATGAGACCTTCTCTTAAAAGATCACACAAACAAATGGTTTGAAATGTATTTTGGGAATGGAATACTTTCTGTGGAAGAAATGCATATTAGCTAAGTTTTTCTGATCAACTTCAAATAAAAAGCATTCTGTAGCTAACATGTTAAATAGGATGGGTTCTATTAGGATTGCTGTTTGCTCTACTGTGATTTCAGATGTGCTGCATGAACGCAATAATAGTGTCTTGCTGAAATAGAGACTGCATCCAGATTTGAAGGTCACTCAAAGGTAGAGCCAATGCTTCTAGAGATGAAGTTGCAAAGCTTTTCTCTCTCTAAATAAATTTCTAGAGCACAGTAACTTTTAATAAGCTTAAAATTAAGGTCTGAAATGTCTAACGTGAATAATTCCTTTAGTTTTCTCATGTTGTTCTCCTTAATATCTTATAGCAAAATTTTTGGGATTCCCACAAATACTGAAAATGGTTATTATAAGTTAATGAGGTTGTTGTCTAATTATGCTGCCCACCCTTTGATTTCATATCCCAGAGATTCTGAGTCTTTTCTGAATACAGGGGTTTTTGGCTAGTGATTGCAAATAGCTACAGTCGTGACGTACTGTGTGAACTGTGAGCATCCAGGTTGCTGAAAGGTTAGTCCTGAAGCCCCATCAAACTCCGGGCTGCAGGACAGAGCTGCAGTGAGCTCAGATGTTCCTGATCCAGCTTTGCCCTCTGGTGGTCCCCGCTTGAAAGATTCCCCGGACTCGAGAGAGAAAAAGGCTTCTGACTGAAAAGATCTGAGGAAATGGCAGGTTTCTGCCATGGATGTAGTAATAAAGAGTAAAGGAAGGAAAAGTCTTGCAGACATCAAGACTGTGCATGCCGAAAGGGATGCTGAGGAAGAAGCTGAGGCAGGGACGTTCAGTGCTCCTGCATCGAGGTAAGCCTAACGAGAAGGAGTTTTGCTAACAGGCAAAACTCACTGCTCTGACCAGTCCTTTGACATGACAAATGCTAACAATTAAAGAAAGCCTTAAGTATTGTCTTATTAAAACTTAGTTCCTCACCTGATTATGATGACACGCCCCAAAAAGACTCTCCTGTATCTCACTAATAGAGAGAACTTTGTGAAATTGGAAGCTTTAGTACGAGATATCTACTCATGTGCCTTCAGAAAGCTGTGAGTAACACTAAAGGGCTTTCATGACGTCTGACCTTTCTTTTAAGTGGCAGATGTGTTTTGAGGGGAGGCAATTTTTTTATTTTTCCCACTTGGGTGGTTTATGTGTTGGCAGTCCTGCATGTATATGAATAAAACTTCTGCTTTTCCTTTCAGAAAAGGAACCAGCAATTATTTATAGCCTCTAAGGGGGAGAAATTCTCATCTGAGAATATGGTTAAGGTGTAAATCAGGTACTGAGCAGCAACTAGAATAGAGACTAGTGTGTTGCAGTTTGAGGAGAATAGCTCTTATAAGCAATATAAAAACGTGCACATTTTGAATGTCTAGATGTAGTTTTATTTAATGTTTTTGCTCTTTTTTCTTTCTACTTTAAACTAGAGAGCAAAGATATAAATGTTTTTCAGGGAAAGGATTTTTTTCCCTCCGAACAAAAGATTTTTTTCGTTTGGAGGGAAAAAGTTTGGAATAGTTGTTGTTACATCTAGTCATATAAAAAAGAAAAACAGATTTTCCCTTTTTATTTTTTTTTTAAACATTCACAACCAGAAAGCTGCCAGTGAAAAGAAAATCAATGTACTTACAGTAGACATGAAAATGTTGGTCTAATCTCTGCAATAATTCTTTGTGGAATGATCACACAGAGAAATTGCTACTGATAAATGACTAAATAAAATCTAGGGCATGGCACAAGATTATGTATTTTGACATATTTTTCATCACATTCTGAAATAACCTGGGTATAGGAGACAGACCATGGGTCTTAGGCCTGTCATACTTAGACATTGCAGTTACCATGTTCTTTCAAAGAATAGAGCAATACAATAATCCTTACCATCTCTATGACTCCCTTCTTGCAAGCATTTGTTTTCTCTTTTGTGTTCTAGATCCTGACTTCAGTTATTTAAGCCTTGAAAATCACTGTGCTGGAAATGGACAGTACTGTACAGTTTTGTTATTCTGTCTGTATCACATCACCTGAAACTCTGTCGAGACTTACAGTTGAGAACAGCAAGACCCAGGTGAACAGTTAGGTAATCGTGATTTGGTTTGGAAGGCCAACTTAATTCTTGCTGCTGCAAATGGCTGAACCTTTAGCCTGGCTGTAAAATCCCTCATCTTTTTTTTAGCCCTCCTCTTTCACGTCACCTGAATACTGTGTAAAACAGTGTAGGAACAAAAAATTCCCTAGTAGAGTCACTTAATCTTAGTGATCATTTCCATATCATAGTTTAAACCAACATCTTGCATATTTTACCAAAGTATCCAAATGCAGAACTGTCACAGTTCCTTGCTATGGAAACACATTTACTGAAGATTCTAGAAGCGTCTTATAGCTCAGCTGTTTAATAAAAAAAATGCAATTAGATTATGGGTTGGCATTTAGATGGCATGTAATGGAAATCTGATTGCTAAATCTTTCTTGGAGTATCTGATTTAAAATGTTGTCAGGCTTTTTAGGTATCCTGACAGGTGTAAGTCTCTTTGTCCTCACATGGTTGTTGTTTTGTGCAGTTTTCCTACTTATACCCTACCTCCAAGGTAGGGTATAAAAAATCTCATCTGTGAAGTATATGACCAGTGTTTTGTACAACTGAACCTTTGGCTTCAGGATACTTCTGCTGATCAAAAACATTACTAATTGAAAATAGACTCCTGAGCAACCTGGCCTGATATAAGCATGTTGATAATAATAGTTTAGCCGTATTCCAGTTTGAGATGGCTTCTGTCGTACATAAGACTAGATGGATGATAATTTTGAAGAGATTACTTACAGTTCTGGGGTGAAATATCTTCTTCTTTTTTCCTCTACAGGCGAGGCTGACACAGAACTCAGTCACACTAGCTAACTTAAATACTCTAAAGTTGTCGTATTTTGTTTTTTGGAAATTTTTCTTTTAATGTCAATATTATGCTCTTAAAAACAATACTTCCGCTTTGAAACCAAACAGCAGTAGAACAGATGAAATTTTTATATTTTATGACTTTGTAGCAGGGTCAAAATTGTAAGTGAGGACTGCTCCACCAAGGAGTGGCTAATGACACCTAGAGGTGTTTGAAACTTCATGCCTGACTGGTTTGGCAGTATCGCCAACCTGGTCTCTGCTCTGTTCAGATCTGACTCTCCCTAAGCATAATTTCTTGCCAAAACAGATTAAGTTGTGTTCCAGGTGGACAAAGACCAGGCAGGTGTCATTTGGTTAGTCCTCATAGTAGTTCTCACACAGACTTGCATGATTAGAGCCTTCTCTAAATATACTATTCTTGAGCAAAATTTCTTAAGTGTGATCACTAGAGAAGGGGTTGATCTGCTCAACACCACCTGTCACAGTTGGAATATTCACTCTGCCCAGGCTTACATGTTTGAGCACCTCTTGTAACCCCTGGGAGAGCCCAGCTCAATGATGTGGAAGCTGGTTTGAGCAGGGGACAAGTCCTTCACCTTCTTTCAAACTGTATGGGGTTGGGTTCATAGGTGGTAGGATGGCCACAGGTGGGTTTACCTCCTACCCAAGTACCTTATTTTAGAGATCCCTGTGGTCTCCTGGATGATGTTTTATCCAGAATTCCAGTCTTCTGCCTCTGTATAGAGATACAACATTTTTTACATGTTTTCTTTAATATCCCAGAACAAACTGTTTTACAGTCAGTGAAGGGACTCTGCCTCCAAGCAGAACATGTTCAATAAAACAAAGCTGGCTCATTCAAATACATGAGCTATGGGGTGTCTTCATCTTGCTTATAATAACTTAAAAAACATATCAGACACAACATTGCTATTAGCATCATAAAATCTTTGTCACAGAGGCTCTGGCATACATTTTGAATTAGACACTTCAATGGATATTGGAGCATTAAGCCTTTTTTGACTCATTAACCTGCAAGAAAAATCACAGATGTAATACCATAACTTTAAAAAATTTAAGATATTTCCTTTTTAGGGAAAATAAAGACCTAAAAATCATAATTTTTTGAGTTTGTGAATTTTGGGGAAAGATAATTGTGTTTCATTATGTTAAGTGCTCTGTGAAGTACATGGAACTGTGACGTTATTAATACATTATGATGTGAGCATAGCTGTTTGTCTACAAAGTAGGCAGATAATGGAATAGTACATGAATCTCCTTGTAATGGGCTAAAATCTAGTAGTCAAAATAGAAAATGAAAAATAAACATATGGATAGGCAACACATTATTCACTATATTTTAATTAAAGTTAATTATTCAAACTGGAAAGTTTCAGTTGTGGTGTCATAACTACATCATCATAATAATAAACCTAGGTATATTATCAAATTTCCTAATCTCTGTGGCAACATGTTCTGCCATGTAAACAATAAGTACATAATTACTTGTAGGTATGTAAGATACAATAAAATACAGTGAAATATTGTTAAGAGAAATTTTTCTTGTGTGGATTGGGATTTTCTCTCATAACTTCTATTGTGAGTGCAACTGTAAGGAACAGCAAGGGGACTTATTTATCTCTGTTCTTTAAGTATGAAAGGGAGAGCCTTTGGACCATCATATAACTTGCTGTGGCATTTGAACAAAGTTTTTAATATTTTAGTCAAAGGTACTCAGTCTTCTTAATGAAGGATCCTCTTGCAGGCAGATTCTTTTCCAAGCTGTGTTACCAAAAGAAGTCTGGTTAAGAGATTGGATGTAAGTTCAATTTATGTTGGCTAATGAAACAAAAAGTGCTTTCATCTTTTCTGGTATGGTTCTTTCCCTGCCGTGTCCCCCCACCCTCCCACCCCTGCCAACCAGAAATTTAGGCATTTTCAGAATTGAGAATATTGGAATGAAGGATTTTCTTATAAATTGGTCATGTAATTTATATTTCACATTTTCTATCCTGCTGATGATGAATAGCAAGAGAATGTAGTTGATCAATAATGTTTCTTTTAGCTTTAAAACAAATGTGGTTTCAGAAGCCTTACTTCTTACCTTACTTCTATCTGTTAAGCTTGCCTGGAACCTTTGTGTTTGGGTGGGTGTTTTCTTCTCCCCTTTAGTCCCTTTTATCTCCCAACAAACAACAGTAAGTTTTTCAGTGGTGGTTAATAGATCAGTATTACTGCTGCTTTTGAAGAGCCCAGATGGGACCAACAACCTCGCAACATGCTCCAGCAGTCAAATTTTCCTCTTTTTGGCATCTTAGTGGCAGAAGAAAACAGTAGGTGACTCTTTCACATCAGAAATAGAGGAAAAAAACGTGGAAAGTTTTAACTCAACTTTGGGATTTCAAATGGTAGAAACCTATGTTAAGGGATAAGGTCTTCTCTCCCAACTTTCACCTTTCTGAATAACAGGGGGTCTTCAACCCCCACCCCAAAGCATGTGTGTTTTACAGGAGTTACTGGATTAGTGTTAATGCATTAACATGGCCTGCTGAGAGATTCCTAGGAGTGGAGAGGATGTGGGTGTCATGGAAACAGCAATAATACAGGGAAGGGAGGGAGGTCGGAGCACCAATGGATTCATCTGCAGGTATATAGATCTACAGAACTTAATGTAGGTAAGGGTTTATACAGAGGCATCTATTTCATTAGCTGTTGTGATAATCAGTACCAATTTAATATTACATGGCTACAGATTGTTTTGAAATGACCAAAGGGTGGTTAAACCACTATATGTCATCTGTAAGGGCTGCTAAATATATTACTCCCCCCCCCCCAAAAAAAAATATTTTCTAGATGACACTATACTAATGCTAGCATTGAGGCAGAGATAGAAATGAAATCAAAGTGTACTTTCCTACCTGAGCTGTATGCTGTTACTGGAAGCTTTTTTTCAGCCTGTAAGTGCCCGTTCCTGACCCTGAGTTAGGGCTGTCTCATTCTATTGGATCAAGTCAAGAGGAGAGCCACAAAGATGATTGGAGGGATGGAGCACCTCTCCTGTGACAAAGGGCCAAGATAATCGGAATCTTGTATCTGGGATAAAAGAAGGCTCTGGAGAGACCTTATTGTGGCCTTCCAGTACTTGTACAGAGCCTTTAAGAAAGACAGGAACAAACTTTTTAGCAGGGCCTGTTGCAATGGGACAAGGGGAAATGGTTTTAAACTAAAAGAGAATCAATTTAGACCAGTTTTAAGGAAGAAAAAAATAGGTGTTTTTTACAATGAGGATGGTGATACACTGGCAAAAGTAGCCCAGAGAGGAGGAAAATGCCCTATCCCTGGAAACATTCAAGGTTAGGTTGGAAGAGGCTCTGAGCATCTTCAAGATGTTCCTCCTTGTTGCAGGGATGTTGGTCTAGACGGCCTTTAAAGGTCCTTTCCAACCCAAACTGTTCTGTGATCCTCTGATCCACTAGCTAGGAGCATTAGAGTAGTAGCCCATCACCTGGTCACTCTTCACCTCGGTGGAGAGCAGGCAACAGGGCTGAGCAGATAAGTCATAGGAGACAATCATACTTTCAGATAGCAGAGCTGACTTCATCCTTTTCTCTCTGGAGGAGACAAGCTTTGAGGTACTTATACGTGAGTGCAGCTTGGTTCTGCCTTGCTGCAATTTCATAAACTCAGAAATGGAACTGAGAAGGCAAAAGGCTGTCGGGGCTCTGCCTGCCCTCCCCTCCTCTTACTTCTTTGCTCATTAGAGCCCAGTCTTTGAACATGATAATGGGGAACATCAAAGAGTTGACGAAATAGTTGTCAGGTACCTTTTAGAAAACTTTTACTCTTTTACTTTAAAAGGATGTCTTGCTAAAGAAAAATGTATATCAAATGAGTCTGTTATAATCACAGGATCATGTAGGCCAGATTCTAGAAAGTGTCCAGGAGCTAAAGACACTTTTGTTGTGTCATTTATTCCTGTCATAAATACTTAGAGTGTGCAGGCTCCTTGCTCCTGGACTTGTTAGGATAATATATCATTAATGTAACTCCTTTTCTACTTCTGTTTCTTTCTTCTGAGTGCTGCTGAGTGGAGGTAATGAGGTGAGATATTTACATTTTCCACTGATACATATTTCCTGTATCATTATTCACTTTGCTAGCAATAGTTATCTTTCTTTTTTAATGACCTGACTCATTGTTTATTTTCAATGTACCCTTGCTTAGGAAGAAACTTTGTGAGTCTTCCTTACTTAAGAAGAAACATTGCAGTTTTAGGAAGAAACATGTGCTCTGGCCTTTCCTACATCCAATAGTTCTCTTGACTTCAATCTGCTCATCAAAGCAGTTAATTACCTGAGTTTCGTCTCCTTTCCCAGAAGAGGTCAGGAGAGATGAAAAGAATATTCCTCCGGCTTGAAAAAGAGGAACACCTCGCGTCTATGACAGGCCAGTAGATTTGTGGTTGCCAGAATTTTTTATTTACTGTCTTCCTTTAGGAATCACAAAGAAAATAAATGACCTGCATGGGCCCAGAAATACTCATGTGACCTTTTGGGAAAACTTGTCCTCTCTGACACCGTAACACAACACTGAAGATCAAAATACCTGTCTACACACACCTTACATCATGGCCTTCAAGCGCTTTAAGTTAAAGAGATGATCCTGGCATTTGTGCCTCCATACCTGTTGTTGAGTGTTTGAGTCACGGTTACTATCAGCCAGTGTGTGTTTACAGGCAGTTTGATGTGTCCTAGTCTCTTTGTGGGCTTAGCCCATAGTAAGAGAGATTAAAGCTGAATCAAACTGTCTTACATTTACCATGGCCTGTAGCTGAACATGCAGGCATTCATAATAAGCCAGCTTTGTTAACCATGGCAAATAGACCACGTGCTGAAATTCAGCCTAAAAATGTACCCCAGGGAGGCAAATTCAGACTTAGTTTCCTGATTTCCTTCTACAGTAAACTCTAGTTTCTGCTGCTGCAGTTGTTTTAAAAGATATGGAATTACTAAAGTCTTGCTTAAACAAAAAGTAGAGAACTTCTCTCACGTAAAGACATTGGCATATTGCAACCTTTTACTCTCCTACAGAAATGGCCTTTCAAGTAATGTTTTTGTTGTTTGCTGAAGTAGCTATTATAATAAAACAGTAATTTGACCTTTTTTTGCCAAAGGCACCATGACTCCCCTTTTCTGTGTACTATACCACTGTTAATTGGCCAGCTAACTGTATCCTTCCCCTCTGTGTTCTGAGTGAATGAAAATTACAGTTCAGCACTGGGTGTATGTCATGAGGCACAAGACTTATCTTTACTATCATTTAATTCTCATGCCTTCTGAGTGCTCTTTTAAGGTTGGTATTGCATATGGTTGTCTTCACCTAAAACTGCAAGTTTTATGGTGTTACAGTACAAATGTTTTAGACTCTTCATTCTTTTTCTCCTACACTAGTTTCTATAGTAGTCACATTTAATCTGCATTCAAGGTTAAGTGATCAGCCATGTAATTTTCTCTTTAGTCTTTCAACAGTTATAAGAGAGGCCTGACTGACTGTGTGCCTGAAAATAAACTGTGCTAGAGATCAAGAAAATTGGATTGTATGTAGTTGCTATGATAAAGCTCTTACTAATGAATAGAACCGGAGGGAGCGGGATGGGGAAAGAGGTCATAATAACTCATTTCCCAGAACTCATCTGTTTGGATGAATGAATTTTTCAGAATAGGATTTGCTCAGATATTTGAATTATCAGAATTCTCTATATTCTAAGTAAATTTTAATGTCATGAGACAAATGAACCTGTATTTTTCAATATCCTTGTTTTCATACCTATGGAGGGAGAATTATCTTAGTAAACATAGTACAGCTGCTGCTCAGTTTTGCCAGACACCTCTTTTTTCTTTTTCTTTTTTTTTTTTCCTAAGAGTTACTTACTGGCAAGAGAAATGGGATAAATGGGATGTATCTTTCCAGGTCTTATGCACTAACATAAGGAAAATAGTTTACCAGCAGTTCGTTAGATTTTCAACATCTGTAATATGGAAAAATAATCTTTAAAAGCAACTAGTTTGGAAAGGGAACATCCTGAAACAGCTTCATTCACCTGAATGCTGACCTATCTGTAAATGTTCCCTATAGGAGGTGACCCAAAGAAGGTAGGTAACACTCAATACTACCTCTGTAAGAAGCATTTCTCTCAACCAGGAAGCATCAAAGCAGACAGTGAATTTCTTCCCTTAAATGTGGACTGTGGTAACCCTCATAATATATTTTCCTGAGAATGCTCAGAAGTTTATTAGATAAACTTAGTAATACTAAGATTCTTAGTCATAATTATTCATACTTAGTCATATTTAGTCATACTAAGATGCCCTCTTGCCTTTATGTTCCTCAGCAGGTATAAGATCTCAGTTCCTTTTAAGGATTGTCATCCTCCAGCTCCTAACCGTGGATGATAGGCAGGGAGGGCACTGATGATGCAAGTTTTACTTTGTGCTTTAAATCAAGAATAGATGCGATACATATGATTTCCTTTCTTGTTTAAATCCTTGCAAATGAGGGTAGATATCTTACAAGAGCAAAGCATGAGGTATGCAATAGCATGGGGCATATAAAGATGAAATTGATATTTTCTGTTCTGTGTCTAAAAAAAATGCTTGAGAAATGAATAAAAAAAAAAATTGACTGGAGCTGTGCTGAAGACTTCCAAGTAAGAAAGGTTAACTACCCATATGTTAAATTAGAATAGCTCAGTCAGTGCAAAACAATTATTTATGCCTGGTCTAAAAAGTTTTCCATTTGAAATCCATTCTTATCATCTTAGTGAATGCCCCTCACTAATGTCAGTCAGATTCTGTGCTCTCACTAGAAGCTTTAACTTCACCCATACCCTGATGCAGAAATGAAGGTTCTGCAACAGAGAAACTTTCTGTAGACACAGGAAGATGAGACAAGAAGAGATCTGGGACATAAAAATCTCTTAAACTGTTCTTGTGGGCAGCTTGTTCTATGTCATTTCACAATAGGCCCTGGAGAATTTCAGCAATAAAATATCTCTATATAATGACCTACTTTCCAGAGACACAAATTTGTGGGGCAAATGTCCCAGCCACCACCTCTCCTGGCTTCAGCAGGAAATAGCAGAATCATGTCCCTTTTATTAAACTTACTGAAAACAGAAGTTGTAAGTTACTGTGACTAAAAGCCACAATATGGTGCTTCTTTCTGGTGGCATTTGACCTCCAAAGAGGGAAAGCTGTGGGAAGTTTTCACATTTACCAGAACTAGCTGGTAATCTTATTAGCTGCACGGCTTCATTTTGTACCGGTAAACATGCTCTGCAGAAGAAACATAGCACAAGTCATCAGAGCTGGATTGTTTTCACGACTTAATTTTCAGCTGTGAGCCTAAAATTGCCAATATGTATGCTATTTCTGTTTAGTTTAGCTGTTTTTAACCCTTCATTCCTTTCTCTTTCTGCAGCTGCAGGAACATTAAAAATAAGCAGGCAGGACTATAACAGGAATTGATCTGTGTAAACACAAATGAAAACCACAATGTATTGGTTATGTAAGTCTCTGCCTGGGTGATTATTTGACACAGTACTTCTGTAATACTCTCTCATCTCCTGTTTTCCTCTCATGTGTCTATTATTTTTTCTTTCTTTTTGCACTGAAGTCAGTAAACTGTCCCCTACATGCTTTCTTGTTGAAGTTAATTTTCTTCTAAATTAACAAATAAAAATAAAATTAGTTGCAGAAGAAAGAAAAATGCAAGTGTCTTGAATTATCAAAAAAGTTCTTAAAACTCATGAGAGTAGCTGGTGCTTCATTCTGCAAACCTTCTGCACATTGAATACCCGTATAAAACATCTGGAGACTTGTCAGTTTTGATGTATCTTTACCTGCAGAACAAACATGGGCTTAGATACCGTCTATTGAGTTCTCTAGTACTTTCAGCAACAGAGAAACCTCCCATAACACTCCATTAGAAAAGGCTTAAATTTGTTGTATTTTTTGCATGTCTTTCAATACCAATCAGATTCACATACTTTTCAAAAATGGTCTGTATTATAAAGCCACCCTGAATTGGTACTGATTAATGTGTAGAGTACAGAAGTTTTTTCATCACTCTTTCAGCATAATTAAAGATGACACAAGTTTTCACTGAAGTCTGCATGAAGTGTCTTAATGTCCAGCATAAGAACACCTTTCATGTTCCTTCTTATGAAACGGCAGACTTGATTCTTGTTTATTTAACTGGCGGATTTAACTCATATTTTCAATATGAAATCCCAGGTTCTCCAACGTGAGGCATATTCTTCTTTTGCTGGTGTAAAAAATTAATTTTGCTGATGTGGCTAGGCCTTGAGCCTTGGTAAAGTTATTCTGGTGAGCGATGATATTCAAATGTTCTGCATGTATATCTCTTCATTCCACAGTGACTTTGTCCCAGCTTCAATTCACTTGTTCTTTTCTATTTGAAACATCTAGGGATGTAGAACGTACTTCCCCTTCCCTTCTTACTCCGGTTTAATTCTTCATAGGTTTCTTGGTGAAATATCTTCAAAACTCCTTCCTTCTTCAAAATGTATTCAAAATAAATGAAAAATTTGTCATAAGTAGTTTAGATTTTTTTTTTTAATTGACAAAATGTAGGTTAAGCCATTAAGTTAAGAAAATACTTCTAGATTGTGTTTTTTACAGTAAATGAGTTGTGTACTGCTTGACACATTGACAGAGAATTTAGGAAGCAAGTTTTCCAATTTGTCTAGGATAAGTTCTCATTAACTTTAAACTAGAAGCATGTCAGAAGTTGTTGATTTATTACTATAATATGTTTAAATTAGATTTTTAAATTATTATTTCAGGAAGTTATAACCAAAACCTATTTTATGCATACTCTTTAAACAGCTTAACATTTCTGGGTACTGAGTCTGTTGCAACAGCATAACCAGTATGCAGAAAATCAGTGTCTTTGAATGACTTTGCTCAAGAATATACAAAAATATATGTTAACATTAAAAAGCTTGGGTTTGGGTTTTCTCTTTTACCTTTTGAGGTCTTCAGCAGACTCGCAGATCAACATACTAATTTTTTATATGGAGACTGATGGTGATCAGAAAGGGTCAGATTAAACTATCTGTGTTTCATGCTACCATTACTTCCATGAATTGCTCAGCTACAGAATCATAAATAGATGTTATACATAACAAGAGCAGGTGGCTAATTAAAAAAATACTGTAGAAGGTGTTAGGGAGCTATGCAAATCAATGCTATTTTTTTTTGCCTGATGTTAAATAAATGCATCATTTTATTGGTAAATTTTTGTTTGTATTTATCAGGATCATTCAGTAAAATTACAAGCAGATTTATGATCTTTGAATAATGGATTTTCAAAAATAATTTCTGCTTTATATATTCTGAAGTTAGTGCAAGCTGATATGGCTTAACTAGGCCTTAATGATAACCTCTCTGTATTTTGGCAAGTGATTGCAGGAATTATGCCCAGTGTTTCCCCACAATCTCTGTAATTGCAATGGATTGGTATACTAGCCATGCTTTCGATGTGTAGGGCATTTACACTGCCAGCAAAACAGTATTAACCAGCTATATCTCTGATTTTCACTTACGTCTATTGATGTGTAGTACACAATTGTTTTGGTCATGAGTAATTTCAGAAACATCTAATATCCCTTTTAAAGAACAAATATCCCTTTTAATTCCCTTTTTAATAGAATGGGAATTCAGGGGAGTAGAAGACCCCCTGAAGTCTAAAAAAGATCACTTTCCTCACCCCTACCCACCATGTATTTGTGACAGCTCTTCTCTGGCATACTGTTCTTTTCCTTGCCTCATGTAAAATCATTTTGGCTTGTCTTCTTTTTTTCAGTCTGTTTATCTTCCTTTCTTTCATCTCCCCATCTTCTCCCTCATACCCCCAAGCTCACTATTGTCTTAATAAACTAAGGTAAAATAGTACTGTCTTCCTGAATTTTGTCACACAGCCCCTGGAATGCCCTTTCCCTCTTATTACAGTAGATTTAATACAAGGTCAGACCTGAAAGAACTCAGCCTCAGTGAAATCCCTTTAAATGATCAGTACCTGCTTATAACATCTGAATGTTAAAAAACCCTTCCTCTGAAGTGCTACTAGTACTAGGGTATTTTTTACAAGAAAATAACCTAGCTAATGAAACTTATAAGATATATTTTGTATTCTGGCACCCTCTGGAATAAAATTTTCACATAGTACATTTATAGGTCTATACCTGTAAAAACAATTAATCGTTCTCTTTATCCTACCCTCTATCAGACACTTTTGTTCCGGCTGCATTGCATGTACATTGAATCCAATTTTTACACTCATATGGACTGCTCATTTTAAACAATATAATTCCTTGGCTGAGTGAGGTAAGTTTTAGGAAAAATAAAGATGATGTTTACTGTATATGCCAAAGTAAAGGACTGTGGCACAGGTGCTGTCTCCTCTACCTTTTTACTTTAATCTGGAGCTCCAGCTGGTTGCAGGGACTTCTAGACTCTGAGCTCTATGTTCTCATTGTCAAATGTTCTCTAAGAACTATACACACATGTTGCAGGAAAAGTAGTGCAGCATAACTCCGCTTAAAATCTTTTGGATGGAAAATGTGATACTTATTTATGAAATCTTTAAGCAAGTTGATTTTACATCCTCACATTTGATCTCTCATGGTCTTCATTCACTTACTCTTTTATTCATGCATACATGCACACCTACTTATAAGCATCAAGATGCGTGTATCTAAGGGAACATGCAGGGTTTTCCATCCATACCTACTGCATTCATACACCAACTTTAATATTTCTGTTAAAAATCTACAGCATCAAATGGTCAAGTATTTGAAAAAAAAAAGTCTGGAAAACTTTGCTTAACTGTCTTTCTACACTGTAGTCTATGTCTTAAAAAATAGGCTAAAAAGTAATTAATCTGTATTTTAATATAACATATATCTCTGCTGTAAGATTGAAGTAACTGCTGCTTCAGTAGAAAAGGAGGTTAGGTGATAGCAAGCATTCTCATGTTGATATAACTCATCAGTCATTTTGAGTATGTGATCATATTAAAAGACAGCAGTACCAAATATGGGAGAGAATTAATCCACTCAAAGAACCTGGGGTACCATGGTAACTATTATTTCCAGAATTCAGAAGTTACAATTGGAGTTAAAAAGATGTCTATCACTAATTATGGAAAATATCTTGTGTAGCCTAAGAAGATAAAAGCCCAAGAAGTCAATTGTTTTATTTCTTAACCCAGTCTTGAAAAAAATCTTTGTTCTATATGCTGAAGACTAAAAAAAAACTTTTTACTTGTAACTGTGTTGAAATACCAACAACTTTGTACTGCAGTGTAACGCTTAACAGTTTAAGGCTTATTATAATGATTATTAACTAGAAAATGGCCCCTATAGGTCCATTCCTGACTTTGAAGTGTGCATAAAACACTAATTTCTTCTACTCATTATTTAAATCCCCCCAAAGTGTTATAATCAAAGGAATGAATACAGCAGACTTATGTTAGTGGTTTTATTTTGCAAAAGTTTGTAAAGGTTCAAGTGCTGATCTATTTAAACCTGTATATAGCTCCGGAAGTAAACACATTTTTGTATTCTGGGATTGTATCTAATAACACTATTACCAAATGCAACGTATAGGACTATCTTTCTCATCTAAAATGCTGGTGATGTAAAAATCAAACCTGCCACATTTGTACTTCATATAGCAGTACTTGGATATGCAGCAATACTTCATGAAGCAGATGTAGCTTCAATGAAAATCACTGGCAGTTTTATAGATTTTGAAGTTCAGTATGGGTCCCAGTGCTTTTGTGGGTTAAGATCTTCATTTTATTTGAAAGAAAATGTTATGATGTTCAACTCAATAAAAGTCATAGTCTTTATGTATATGAATAATACCTAAATTATTAAACTCCCATCTACCAGGTGTCAAAAGTAAGAATTACATTAAAAGATCATGGAATTACTCATATGTATTTGATAGCTAATATTGGCTGGATCATTTCAATATTGATCCCCTTCAGGGTTTCTCTTCTTCAAGGACTGCTGCTTAGGAGCCAGATGAAGCAATTCTGGTGTCACTCCAGGGGAATGAAGGCAAACCTACAGTGATGGATAAAGATTATGATGTGTTTATCTAGAAAGATGAATTAATAACTTTTGTGGGCTAGATAAACCACTTCTATCTATCAGAAAAACATACATCTCATTCAAGCTGGTGATCTCTCAGTATTGGAGGGTCTTCTAAGGGCAGAAATTCTCTTTTAGGCACAAAGAAAAGTGAGGAAAAAAATCCTTCAGGATTGCCAAGCTTTCCAGAACTCTTGCACTCACACTGAAGGTCTCTACTCTTTCCTTAACTAAATAAAAAGGGCATTGCAGAGGCCAGAGAACTGCTGTACACCGTACAGGAAAATCTGATAAATAATAAAAAAATATTTTCCCTTCATTTTCCTGGAAGCTGCACTTCCTTACTTGCAAATTGTTTTCTGGATTGCATGGCTTTCAGCCCTGCTACTCAAGCATTGTCATGAGAGAACAGGACTGTAAATTAGTTATTATTTGGGGCACTAATACTCTAACAGGGAAATGGAGATACAAAATCAGAGCAAGAATTCAGTTTCATCTCATCCGAATGGACTAACCTTGGCATCCCTTCTGTTCTCCTTGGTACTTTAGTGTTTTATCCCTGACAGCCAACCATATAGTCAGAAAAGATCTGTCACTCACAATTTGAGTGACAATTAATTCAGCAATACAAAATTTTCACAGGGAGGAGTCCAGCATTTTCACCTGTTTAAGATTAGTGTGGCCCAAAGTTTTGCATACACTTACTAAAATATAATTACTATAGTGGGGTGCAAAAGCCATAGAGATAAACTTGTACAGGAACATCTTAGTTTGCTGTATTTTTTATTTTTTAACTGAGAGAAATTAACCGAGGGAATAAAAACTACTCCTGACAAATGTAGAAGATATTTTTTCCATGTTGGGCATATGGCAAATTAGTACACCTGGGTTTTTTAGGTAACAATAAGGAATGAGTAATTTATATGCTGAGGAAATCCACTCAGTTTTCAAATACTGACCTGTGTTTTTAAAGCTCAGAAATAGTACTGAGATTAATCTCACTATACCATTGTGCCTTACTTGGTGACTGAAGGATTATAAACTGTGGAATTGCATTATCACTAAGTTATTTAAGTCTGGGATGGTAATTAGTGCTGGTTTGTGAAAGTGTGATTTAATATAATGACTCTGTAAAGATAAATTGTACTTCTTGAAGAAAGTGTCATTTTTAAAAGTACAACTCCTCTTATTGTCTTTGAGTTTTATATTGGTGAAGAAAAATCATTGACAACTGTAATTAGTAACATGGTCTGACCTATGATACAGATCAGAATACTTAGCAGATATTTGTAACCAGGTCTTTATAATTGCTTGTCCACTCAAAACCGAGAAAACCAAGCATATCCTGGGCTGCATCAGAAGAAATATGACCAACAAGTCAAGGGAGGTGATTCTACCCCTCTAATGTGCTGTTGTGAGAGATCCCACTCCAGAGAACCCTCCAACATAAGAAGGACATAAAGCAAGTCCACAGGACCACAAAGACGCTCAGAGGGTTAGATCACCTTGCATATGAAGATAGGCTGAGAGAGCTGGAACTATTCAACCTGGAGAAGAAAAGGTCTGGAAATACGTATTTACAGCCTCCCAGTACCTAGAGGGTGCCCACAAGAGAGCTGGAGAAGGACTTTTTACAAGGGTATGTAATGGTAAGACAAGGGCAAATGGCTTTAAACCGAAAGACAGTCGATTTAGATTAAATACTAGGAAAAGTTCTTTACTGTGAGGATGGTAAAACACTGGAAGTTCATCCAGAGAAGCTGTAGATTCCTCATCACTGGAAGTGTTCAAGGACAGGTTGGATGGGGCTTTGAGCAACCTGATCTAGCAGTCGGTGTCCCAGTACATGGCAGAGAGGTTGGAATGAGATGATCTTTAAGGTCCCTTCCAACTCAAATTGTTCTGTGATTCAATGACTTGCTATAATTGACTTCTTTACTTGTCTCCATTGAAGTTGCATATTTTAAACAAAAGAGCAAATATTGTGAAATGCCACGGTGTTTCCTGATATTTTATCTTAGGCATGAGGCCTAAGAGGAACATTGTTTCCTATCCTTTATATATATATGAACTCTACAGGCCCCTCTCCTGAAGGCAGGATGAACATCTGTAGCTTCTCTCTAATTTACAAAAAATGTTCACTTCTTGAGTTATAGACAAGTTTCATTGTCTAAGCACAAATTCATTGTTCCATCAGATGTTCTGTTTATGTTATACTACCAAGTGCTAAACATGTATTGAAATGAATATTCAATTTATCAATTATGTAAAAAATAGGCTAAATTCCAAGCTGAGCAATTCTTTGTTCTGAATTTGCTGCCTGTTTTTTGCCTAAGATGAATGACAGCCTTAGAAAAAATACTGTAGATTATTTGTTCATGGTGTCTGCTCACTCTCTAAGGTATTGCAAACGTTTCTGACAATGTTGTAGTGGAGACTGTGACCTTTTGATGTGAACAGATGGGAGAAAGAAAAACTGAGCATAATTAAAACTTAAATGTTGAAAGTATTATCTTGCAGTGTGTACTCAAAATGACTTCCCTCTGTAGTAGGAGTTCAGCTTGAATAAACACTACACTAAAGGCTTCTTCGAAATCATAAAATTTTGCCTTTGTTTGTCCTGTCATGCTTCAATGAGGTGATCAGGCCTGGTTTAGAAAGAGAAGTTACTAATTACCAATGTTCTTCCATACTGCTTCTTCCAGTAGTAACCCAGGAAACAAACATCTGCTCCCAGTGTCATCCTGCCTAAACACTGCAAGGTAAGAATGATCAGGTGGCTAAGGCATTAGATGAAATTAAGTGGATAGAAGTTAATAACACCTGATTCAGTTTTAAAGTTGTTGTGACACACTGGAGGTCACTCTAACTGAATTTTTCAGACATAAATTTGTGACAGTGCTGTTCTATTTAGCATTTAGCCCACTATCCGATGATTCAGATGAACATCAAAATATAAAGTTAATTTTCTAGTGATCTGGTAAAATAAAGCTCTACCTCCACATTTTTCACATTTTATGGAATAAAAACAAATAAACAAACAAACCCAAACAAACTTTTAATCCGATGTTTAGTCTGTTTTGTAACAAGAAGTCTATTCCTATGTAGTTTATAGCACTTTTTTTCTGCCAATGACACAAACAGTATTTCATTTAAAAGGTTCCACTAATAACCTTCAAGACCTAGAGATTGCTGTACATTTGTGCTTTAGAAAATAAATTTTACTGTGGGGTAATTTCCACTAATTTCAACAAAAATATCTTTATTACCTAAAATCTAGAATTTGAGATATTTCATTGCATATTCAGAATATGAATTCTGAGTGAGTTCCAGGGCTGATTTTACTACCTAATTACAGAAAAGTGTGTGATCACCTTCATTCATTGTGCAAGCAGTTAAGATTGGTCACTCCTTTCAAAATCAAAGCTGTATTGTGTTAGAGTCTTGCCTCTCTCATAACGTGTAATGGTTGAACTAAACAAGAATTTTATAAGTATCCACCAATCACTACTAGTAAAGTGGCCTTGATTTATCTCTCTCTCTCTACAAAATTGGGAGGTATAAAAAAGGAAAAAAAAAAGGAAAAAAAAGGACAAAAAGGCCTGTGTTAGTAAGGAAATACAAACAATAAGTAGCAATCTGTAGTACAGAATTGAAGACAGCTCCAGGAAGGCTTTGATTCTGGTGTATTTAACTGTTTTAATTAAAACTCTACAAACTAGAGAATAGAAAAATCTTCCATAATGCAGGTGATAAAAGGCAGAGATGTATGACCCACTCTTAACAGTAGATACCTGAAAGAAAATAAAACATTTTTCTTCCCATTTTAAGGGAAGGGAATAATTTGCTTAAGTTCTTGGGGTTTTTTTGGTGTGTTATTTTTTTTCTCTGTAGTAGTAGGAAACTTAGTAGGGAATTGCTTTTTACTGAAAAGAAAGTTTGGCAAAGTACTTTGCCTTATGGACCACACTCTGAAAAGGAATCTCATGAGTTTGAGGCAAAAAGCAGAACTACTTGCAGAACTACAAGCCTGAAAAGCCCAGAAGTCAGTTGCCTGCACCCTACAACATCACAGCAATGGTGGACTTGTAAAGGTGGCAATCCCACAAAAGACTTTCAGTAACAGCTCAGGCAGCACTACGCTGCTGGGACAGGAATCTGAGTCTGCCTGAAGCAGATATATATACACAAATAAATTCTTCCCTAACAGGAAGAGGATGCCAAAATGATGCTTATGATTGCTTTTCTGCTTATTTCTTATACCACAAGTATGGAAGATCTACAGGGCTTTCATTTACAGGCCTTTCATCAAGAAATCCTTGCCAGATTCAATGGTAGTTGCGCATCAGCTTTCCCAATGTGTGCTAGGACAGTATCTCTGTATTCTTCCCAGGCTGCCTGTCACTGCCTTCATCTTCTGTATACTCTCATTCACTTTTGTGTATTGCCCTTTGGGTTTTTTCTCTGACTTCCTTCATCAGAGTCAACTGCTTTGGAGCTTGGAGGAGGTGATCCTTGAATAACAGCTACCACTCTTAGACTCCCCTCTGCTTCAGGTCATTATCCTATGGGACTCTAGAGCAGAATCCTGAAGAAGGCAAAGTCTGCTTTTGCCTGGCTTTAGTGTGTCTCCAGCAGATATTGGGCTGGCTGAGGCTCTCCTGTGAGCACCAGGACCGGAAAATGTGAGGCTGCTTCCAGATGTTTGCAGAAGGCCTAGTCCACATGATTGATGAGACTGGGAGAATAGGCTTGTTCAGCCTTAAGGACAGAGCCTACAGGGAGTCTGGATTGCTGTGTCCAGCTGCTGAATGGGAAGATGTAGACAAGATGAGGCCAGGATGTCCTTGAAGCTGTATGATGAAGCAAGAAGCAAAAAACCCCACAAGTGGGAATGTGAGAAATTCCAATTATCTCTAAGGGAACACCTTTTCTCTAAGACCATGCTTAAGCACTGAAACATTGTCCAAAGAAGCAATGAAATCTTCAGTTCTGGGGTTTTTCAAGACCTAACTGGACAAAGCCCTGAGCAAGCTGATCTACGCAAAGCTCCTTTAAGGATAGGGTTGGACCAGGTGACCTCCAGTAGCCTGTTCCAGCATAAATCACTCTATAGCTTCTGTCTTGCTAATGCAAAGTGAAACAAAATCTTTTCATCTGTCTTGAACGACTGTCCCAAGCCTCTCAGCAGTTCAAACTGTCCCAGATGGTTTACAGGTCTTAGACTCTGCTAGGCTAGAAGATCTAAATCAGGCAAATGGAGCTCTGTCACCTCCTATTGACATACCTTCTTGTAGTTCTTGATAAATATTTGGAGATACTTATAAATGTCCACACAGAAGTAGCTCTGCAGCATTTAACATCCTGCTTTGCAGAGACTGCTGAGCTTTTTGGGCTGGAAGTCAGCTTGAAGAAGACAGAAGTTTTATTTCAGCCTGCACCTCAGGAAGTCTCCCATCATCGCCATATCACCATTGGTGAAACAGAGTTTAAATCAGTTCAGCAATTCCATTACCTGGGAAGCATCGTCTCCTCAGACAGTAAGATTGATGCAGAAATAGACAGCAGGTTAGCAAAGGTGTACAGAGCCTTTGTAAACTCCATAAAGGAGTGTGGCGAAACAAACACCTGAAGAAAAGTATTAAGATCTGGCATTTACAGAGCCATTGTACTGTCTGCTCTTTTATATGGATCTGAATCATGGGTCATTTACCGCCACCACTTGCGTCTCTTGAAACGCTTCCATCAGCGCTGCCTCCGTACAATCCTAAACATCCACTGGACTGACTGTGTGACCAACACGTCTGTCCTTGAACAGGCAGCAGTCACGAGCATTGAGGCCATGCTGCTGAGAACACAGCTGCGCTGGGCAGGGCACGTCTCCAGGATGCAGGACTGCTGCCTCCCTAAGATCGTGCTCTATGGGGAACTTGCCACTGGCTGCTGCAAGAGAGGAGCCCCGAAGAGGAGATCCAAGGACTGCCTGAAACAATCCCTCAGCCTTGGCCATATTGATCACCACCATTGGTCTACCCTGGCCTCCAGTCGGGAGGCCTGGAGACACACCATCCATAACGCTGCTGCTGCTTTTGAGAACACACACAGGATCACTCTCGAGGAGAAAAGACAACGCAGAAAGAATCGCGTCTCGTCGATATCACCTGGGGAGTCTTTCTGCTGTGCCTTCTGCAACAGGACTTGTCTATCTCGCATTGGCCTTTTTAGCCATCAGCGCGCTTGTAGCAAGCGTGGGTAGAGCCCTTCTCAAATCATCGTTCGCAAAGCCTAGCCATGATGATGATGACTTATAAATGACTGTGAAAAATAAGTTTGTAGGTAGAATAAGAATGAAATAATGATATCAGCCAACTGTGCACATAACATGCAGTCATGCATCTCTTGTCTGCTAGGGGTGAAAATACTTTCTTGCCAGTCATATACCGTGCCTAATTAAGGACATAACAGCAACACTTACAAGGATACGTAGAACAGACTTACAATGTGATACTATGTTTATATGCATAAATATTTGTATAAATGTTGGAAACCAATCCTTTGTATGTGGTTATTAAACAAACACGTTGCATTAAATGCTCTCAGACTGTGCAACACATTGAAATTTGTGATGGTCTATACAAAAGGTACTTGACATTTAGATCATAGAATCATAGAATAGTAGAATCAGCAAAGTTGGAAGGGACCTCTGAGATCATCAAGTCCAACCTTTGATCTACTACCACTGTGGTACTACAATAGGGCACTAAGTGCTACATCCAGTCTCATCTTAAAAACCTCCAGGTATGGAGAATCCACCACTTCCCTTGGCAGCCCATTCCAATGCCTGATTACCCCTGATTACCCTCTCTATAAAGAATTTCTTCCTGATATCTAACCTAAACCTCCCCTGGCACAGCTTAAGACCATAGCCTCTTGTCTTACTGATAGTTGCCTGGAAGAAAAGACCAACCCCCACCCGGCTACAGCCTTCTCTCAGGGAGTTGTAGAGAGTGGTGAGGTCACCCCTGAGCCTCCTCTTCTCCAGGCTAAACAATCCCAGCTCCCTCAGCCTCTCCTCACAGGACTTACGCTTGAGATTCTTCCCCAGCCAGCAACCAGCTCTTCTCTGGACCCGCTCCAGCACCTCAATGTCCTTCCTGAACTGAGGGGTCCAGAACTGGACACAGCACTCCAAGTGTGGCCTCACCAGCGCTGAGTACAGGGGAAGGATCACTTCCCTGCTCCTGCTGGCCACACTGTTCCTGATGCAGGCCAGGATGCCATTGGCCTTCTTGGCCACCTGGCCACACTGCTGGCTCATGTTCAGCTTCCTGACAATCCAAACTCCCAGATCCCTTTCCACCTGGTTGCTCTCCAGCCACTCTGTGCCCAGCCTGTAGCGCTGCAGGGGTTGTTGTGGCCAAAGTGCAGGACCCGGCACTTGGCCTTGTTGAACCTCATCCCATTGGAATCAGCCCAACTCTCCAGCCTATCCAAGTCCCTCTGCAGAGCCCTCCTGCCTTCCAGCTGATCAACATTCTCTCCCAGCTTGGTGTCTTCTGCAAACTTGCTAATGATAGACTCAATCCCCTCATCTAAATCATCCGTAAAGATGTTAAACAGGACTGGGCCCAGCACTGATCCCTGGGGGACACCACTGGTGACCGGCTGCCAGCTGGATGCAGCCCCGTTCACCAGCACTCTCTGGGCCCGGCCCTCCAGCCAGTTCTTAACCCAGCACAGAGTGCCCCTGTCCAAGCCATGGGCTGCAGCTTTTTCAGGAGTATATTATGGGAGACAGTGTCAAAGGCTTTGCTGAAGTCCAGATAGACACATCCACAGCCTTCCCCTCATCCACCAGGTGGGTCACCTGATCATAAAAGGAGATCAGGTTGGTCAAACAGGACCAGACCCTCCTAAACCTGTGCTGGCTGGCTCTGATCCCTTGTCCATCCTGTAGGTGCTGTGTGATTGCACACAGGATGATCTGCTCCATAACCTTGCCAGGCACTGAGGTCAGGCCGACAGGCCTGGAGTTTCCCGGGTCCTCCTTGCAACCCTTTTTGTGGATCAGTGTGACATTCGCCAACTTCCAATTGTCTGGGACCTCCCCGGATACCAGGACTGTTGGTAAATGATGGAAAGCGGCTTGGCAAGCTCTTCCACCAGCTCCCTCATCACCCTGGGGTGGATCCCGTCTGGTCCAGTAGACTTGTGAGGATCCAAGTGACTCAGCAGGTCTCTAATTGTTCCCTCCTGGATTATAGGTGGGATATTCAGCTTGTTATCTCTGTCTACAAGCTCCAGAAGCCAGCTGTCCTTAGGACAACCTGTCTTACTGTTGGAAACTGAGGCAAAGAAGGTGCTAAATACCTCAGCCTTGTCCTCATCTTTGATAACTATGTTCCCCACTATGTCCAATAAAAAATGGAGGTTTTCCTTGCCCCTCCTTTTGGATCATCAGGTTTAGATTTATTATGGACAGAAAGAAGAATGAGGAAGCTTTCTGTGCTAAAACTTCAATATTAACATCAGAAAAAAACAATATTTTAATTTCTATAAATGTGTGATTTGCTTTTCACAAAATTTGACTTACTGATATTACTGGAATGACCTGTGTTGTATATTAGACTTACTGAGGTTTAGTTAGTTTTGGCTGTGGTTTTGTTCTATTTCAGTTTGAAGTTTGCAGCTTATTTTGAATAGTCTGGCTATTATTTTGCTATGTTTATCTTAAATAAGAACACATGCTTGCTTTTCTCTTACATCTTACATGGTACTGTGAGCTGAATAAGTAGTACATTGCTGTCTGTGTAGCTAAACAGGTGAAGGCACCAAACTTCGTATTACACTTGGAAAAGAATTAAACATGACCAGCAACAAATTAGTAATGTGGGGAGCCGACATAGTAACACAAGTATTTTTGTATCCTGTCCATTAATTCCTTTGGAGATTCTTATTCCCCACCCTCCCAAAAAATTCCGTAAGAGCTTGTTTTCTGAGGTTGATGTAATTTGACTTTTTAAAAGCTAACTTGCTTGCAGATTTTTGTGGGCTTTGAAAACCATTAGATTTCTCTAATGCATATTTAAAGAAAACATGTGATTTGGGAAATTTGATAGTTATTACTAGCAGATAGAGGAGACATCAGAGGAAGTCATCTATAGATGTCATTAAAAATAATAAAACTAATGACAGGATCAGCAAAGCTGACCAAATGCTGATGTGCCTCAGAGGGGAATAAATAAAGCCAAAAGCACTTCTGAGAATAGTTCACCCAAATGAACTTGGGTGTAAATGTAACTTGCTATAGTTACAGATGTTGGAAGGAAAAGGCCCTCCCCATAACATCTGTTTCCCCTGAATGGAAGGTATTTAATCAGTCTCGAGTGTGGTTAAGAGTTTGGAGACTATCAGACTACCTAAAGCCACAACAAAGTCCTTAATCACTAGCTTCCAACCCATACTTAATAAAGAATTTAGCGTGTTCTTTGGAAACTCTGACCCACCTTTCTTGCTTATTATTATGACATTAGATACTCTGTGAAGAAAATACATCCTTTCATAAATCACTCATATACTGTGGTTATAACTAGAATACTATCATTCATCATAATGTCATATCATCTTTTTAAAATAGTTCAGCTACTTGAGAAAGTAGTAGTTTTAGTTTCAGTAAAATGGTCTTCTAAGAAATCTTTGTAAAAAGGGTTAAATCATAAATGCATTCAATGATTTCGTGCCTGTGAAACACTCACTGTGTTTTTAATGATTACTAGAAAACAGAGTGTCAATGTAGGCTTGTTTTTGATTTTTTGGTTTTTTTGGTGTTTATTTTAGTTGGTTTTTGAAAATTAAATATTTACCTTGCGATGCTGTTGCCTGAGCTTGTATGCTGATATGCTACAGTGAGCTCGGAGGGCAGAGAAAAGGCAGCTTTTCTCTCTGGCACCCCTGTGCTCAGCACGCAGAGCTGATGAACCGATGTGATTATTCCTAAGGTGCCTGGTACGGCGTACTGAATCAGGACTCTGACCAGCACCGCAGGAAACCCTTCCAGTATCAGTTGAGAGACTTAATTTCAGAGATGCTCCTTGTCGATTTTAAGAAAGAAAAGCAGCCCCCCCAAAGGTGTGTCGTAATACCAATAGGAACCGTGCCGTCTTTTGCTCGACTTGCTGTTTCCATCCTCCTAAGTGTAAACAGAACGGAGAAACACTGGGCTTAGTGTGGAAGCTGTGCTACTGTGACTGTTGCTGTATATTAAGAATTACCATATTTTATTATGGAAATACTTTATTTAGAAATATTTTATATGGAAACTACTAATTTATTTCGCTAGAACTACTGATATAGTTTAATTAGAAAAAGTCTCTTGGCAAATTTTTCGTAACATCTCGGCAGGAGGTGAACAGGTGTCATAACTTGTCATGTCTAAGCACAGCACAGCTGTCTGACCCTTTCTCTTCCCATGCCAGTTTCCGAATTCACGGCCGGCCCAAGTTGCAGCTTGGCTGTGCTATGGGATGCGACGCCTTCGCGAGCGCTCCCCGGTCGGAGCGAGGCGCTCCCGGTCCCCGTGCGGGCCGTCCCCGCGGGCCGAGCTCCGCACCGCACCGGGGGGGCTCCCCCGGGCAGTCCCGCAGCGGCGAGGGGAAGGCGGCGCCGCTCCTCCCATCCCGCCCCCGCCACCCCTCCGCCGAGCCTCGGCGGCGCCGGTAAAGCGTTAAAGGGAGGCGCGGAGAGGAGCGGGGGACCGGCGGGGCTCGGCCGAGCCGCGGCCATGGGGCAGAGGCGACTGAGCCCCGGGCGAGCGGAGCGGGGCAGCGCCGCCGAGGGGGCGGCGGGCAGCGGCGGCGGCAGCGGCAGCGGCCGAGGGCGCCTGGCCGAGTCCTGGCGCCGGCTCAGCTCCCGGCGCGGCTCCTCCAAACGCGGAGGACCCTCCTCGCCCGCGCCGCCGGTGAGTGACCGCGACCGCGACCGCGGCTCCTCCGTCCGCGCACCCGGTGACTTCGCTGCCGGGTGGGGGTGGCGTGAAGAGACCTGTTGCGCTTTGGGAGCAAGAGTCGCCTTTCCCATGTGCTGAGCCCGACTTTGTAGTTGTAACAGGTGCGAGGACCCACTTAGGCTCTCTCCGTGTGCTCCCCGGGGAGCTGCAGCTCGGCTTCCGCCGCCGCGGCTGGGGCCGCCCGGAGCGAAGCCAGAGTGGCTGGGAAGTAGCTGCTTGAGACTCGAGCTCGCCCTGTGCAGCCGAGGGGACAGTGGTAGCAATCGTAAGCTAAGGACTTGAAGGCAGGTAGGCTGAAAGGATGCTCTTGGGAAACAAAGATTTTCGTCTTGGGCAGGTGTCTCCTTCTAGGTGTATCTGTCTCCAGCCGGCTCGGTGATATGAGCCAAGAATCTCTGAGGTAGATGGGCAAACATTTTAAAGGAGATGCATGCCACAGCATAGATTATATGTCAGGAAAATGAACATCCTAGCCAGACATACACGGAAATTGAGAGAACAAATTGAGCATTCAAGTAGAAGGAGTGACATTGAAGTGCTTGAGAGTCAGTCTCCTTGTGATCAGAACCCTAGTGCCAGGTGCTGAACAAACACATACAAACACAAATTTTGGATGAACTGCTCACCGTCCGAGGGCAATCTCAGTCCTCGTGTGCTTAGAAACAATGTTGTGTATTCTTATCTAAAGCAGACTCTCTGAGGTCTGGGGTGATAAACATTATTCAACAGATCAAATGTATAATTTCAAAAATGAACACTGATTTGTAAGCTTTCGACCTCAGGGTAAGATGACCACAGGCTGAACGTCAACTGGGGAAATAACAGAAGGGTGAAAAGACCTACGGTAGAAAGGATGCCATGGCAACAAGAAAGCATCAGAGAAAGTAACAATATTATCTCATGGAAGGGGAGGAGGAGGAGTATTGCATTCATCTGTACCACACCGTAGATTAAAATACTATAATTTATTGTGGGGCTTGAGGATAGTTGTTTTTTTTTTTTTTTTAAATACACAAACTTCTTTTTGCAACGGATGCCTTAAATTTAGTTCCTAGGCAATGATTAGATCATTAGAACTCATCAGAAAAATGCACAATGCAGTCGAGGGTTGTTTTTGTTTCATTGATCAGTTTGTTTGTGGTGCTTTTTTTTGGCTTGGGCTTTTTGACCTTGTTTTGTGGGGCTTGTTGAGTTTCTCTTGTTCTAAACGAAGTTGTTCTTGCGGCTTACCACTGGGATGAATTCTTACTCCATCCAGCACACTGAATGAGATTCAGGTTGCATTTGGCCAGAATTGAAAGTTTGTATTAATCTTTGATTAATTTTCAGTTTTCCAGAATCCTTCTGAAAGGATGAGCAACTTTGCCCTGTTTTCGTCTCTAAAGCAATACTGTTGTGGTGTTTCTATGTTAGTGGATTTGCATTGCATTTAAACCACTAAACTCCATAAATTGCAGGACAGATGAGAATGACTGATTCTGAATTTTTTGATTTGTTTGTTCATTTTGTTCTTTTTCATTTGTGTCAGGTTTTTGGAAAACACTTTTTGTTGTAGTTGCTAGTTGCTAGTTTGTGTTTTCTTCATTTATACATTGCTTTTTTTTTTTTTTTTTTTTTTTAAGTGAGAGCATAGGATTTCTGAACTCATATTTTATCACTAATTCACTTGGAATCATTTTCCAAAGTGCTGAAAAGTGAGTGATATTTGAGGTGGAAAAGAGCAAATATTTTCTAGGTCCCACATGTAGCTGGCTGTAAACAATCTCTGACTTTATAGCTGTTATCTTTGTTTAGAATGATCCTGAAAATAACATTACATATTGACATTGACCCTGAGTAAAGGCATTGCATATTGAAGGAGTAAAGCACAGTTATAAATTAAGGCTTAGAAATTAAGCTTTTTCTACTGTTTTCCTCTCTCCATCACCTGCTTGTGGAGCTATGGTAAGGGAAAGCTGAGTGGAATGAATCCCCATGATCAAACTGATGAAAGTTTTGCCATTAAAAACAACAGATCGCATTTTTGATCACGCTAAATTTCTGCCCATGAAGAGGAATGTCTGGGTACTTCCCACCAAGATGTTGAGTATTATTTGTATTTATGACCTCTGAATTATGTGAAATTTTCAACCCTTTTTAAGCAGGGGCTGCAGTGTTCCAGTTCAATAAAAGTGACAATAAATGGTTGCTCTGCTGTACAGTTTCTGATCACAGCAACTTTTTTTTTGTTCGAAGATAATAGGTTTTTCTTATTGCTCTTGCACTGAAAATTTCCCCAGGATATTTGCAGTAGCTCAGATAAAAAACGACAAGTGAGAAATGTATGAACGTATGAAATCAAACTTTTTTATTTTGCTGTGCCATCAGTGAAATTACAGCTGTGAACCGGGTAATTGGTCCTGTAGACTGAAATTGGTTCTGTAATTGGTTCTGTAGACTGAAAATCAGATGGACCGAGTACAAAAGATTGACGAGGAGACCCTTATGGAAGAACTGAGCTCTGTGTGTGTCACTGAGGAACAGTATATGTAAGGTTTTAATCCAGTGAGTGAAGAGGTGGATTTCAAAATGACTTGTCATGGACCAGATTAGGGGTTCTTAATCAAAATTTAACTTGACCTCTGAGTTTCACATTTGTGACTTTAAGAAATCAGCTACCATTTTCTCTTTCTCACTTACTGTGGCAAAAGCATCTTTGTCAGGAGGCTAGCAAGCCTAGTGAGGAGGCTGTTAAACCAGGGAGAGAGATTCCAGCCCTGAGTTACATGAGCAAATAGTGGGGCAAGAACAGAAAGTACAAGTACAGAGTGTGGGGAACAAGGCAGAGCTTTAGAATATTAAAATAAGACAAAAGGACACCCACTCTAGCGTGTGTGCCCCTCTGCACACTGCCTTGTGGTCAGAGCTGCAGCATTGCTGGGATGCCTATGATGTGGTGGGGCAATGCTGTGATTGATGAAGATTATGAGCCCTTCAAGAGAGGCAAACAGGCTAAAGGAGGAATGGGGCTGCCCTCCATGTGAAAGAGCAGCTCAGGTGTTTGGGGCTCAGCTCTGTATAGAGCTTGTGGGTCGTGGTCAGAGGAGGGTTTGCTAAGTGTGACTCTGTGCTGGGATATGTTACAGATCACCAACCAGGGTAAGGAAGCACATGGAGTTTTTCTGAACAACCAGAGTACAACAACAACCAGAGGACGGCTCTGTGTCACAGACTCCCATCCTCACTGGGAAATTTTACATATCAGAACACCAGCCATCCAGGAGATTGCTGGAGTTTGTCAGGGAAAACTTTTTTGTTACCAAATAGTCCTCCAGTCCTTGAGCAGCACACTGTGACCCGTGGTTGTGCATTCCCACCACTAAGCCTTCCCCTGCTGCATGCTGTACTGTGACCTGAGAAATGATCTGAAAAATGCTGTCCAAAAACAGGCTGACTTGTTTGCTCATTCAAGTTATTACGCAATTTTTTACCCCCAAGGAATCAACTGTATTTGTCTTTTCTGCTGGAAAGCAGAAACAGTGTTCTTATAAGAAATTCTTGCTGCAGTTTTAGATTAAGACAAAGTGGTGCAGGTACTGTAGTTGTTGGTGATGAGTAGGAGCAGTCTGCAGGCTCCTCTCCTAAGAAGAGTTTGTCCTGCAACCAAGGAATTGGTGCAGCACAACACAGCTAGAAGGCACAGTCCAGCACAGCACAGGCCAGGGCATACCCAGGTTAGCTGGTATGTAGATCACTGACTCTTGATTTGCAATGGTCTCCATGCCAGGATCAGTACAGGTGAAGAAGGTGATATGGTGACAGCAGACACAGATAAGGCAGGTCACCAACAAGGTCCACCAGATCTCTGCACTGAGTGCAGAGGCTGGAGGAAGAGAGAAGCTACTAGCCAGGATTGATGGTAAAGTTAGAGATTATGCAGGAGTACTCAACACCCACCCATGTTCTCTTGGACCTGTTCAGGCTGCACCCCAGGGTCCTGAGGGTGTGACTGATGTCCTTGTGCAACCAGTTTACATCAGCTCTCCAAGGCTGTGGAGATCAGGGGAATCCCAACAACTGGGGAAAGGCTTCTTCGAAAAATGGCAGAGCCACCCTGAGGAACCACAGGCCAGCTGGCTGGCCATCTGTCTGAGGTAAAATCAAGGAGTGCCTTGAGACTTCCTTGTGACCTATGTCACAGAATCACAGAATATCCTGAATTGGAAGGGACCCATGATGATCACAGAATCCAACCCTCCCCAAAAGTCACACCATGTGCCCAAGGTGTGTACCTCTCTCAGGCTTGGTGCTCTGACCACTCCTTGGGGAGCCTTTTCCAGTGCCCAACCACACTCTGGCTGTTGGTCTAATATCCAACCCAGACCTCCCTTGACACAACTTCAAGCTATTCCCGCAGGTCCTGTCACTGGTCACCACAGAGAAGACATCAGTGCCTGCCCTCTTCTTCCCCTCATGAGGAAGTTGTAAACTGCAATGAGGTTTCCCCTCAGTCTCCTCCAGGCTGAACACATCGAGTGATCTCATACAGCTTCCTCTCAAGGCCTTTTATCAAACTCAAAGACCTCCTTTGGACATTCTCTAATACCTTAATATCTTTCTTATATTGTGGTGCCCAAAACTGCCAAAATATTCAAGGTGAGGCTACCCTAGTGCACAGCAGAGCAGGACAATCAACTCTCTCAACCAGCTGGGGATGCTTTGTCTGATGACCCTCCTGGCTGTCAGGGCACTGCTGACTCATATTCAACTTTTCTTTGACCAGGACCTTCAGGTCCCTTTCCGTGGTACTGCTTTCCAGCATCTCATTCCCAGCCTGTATGAACATCCAGGGTTGCCCCATCTCAAATGCAGAATCTGGCCCTTCCCCTTATTAAACTTCCTATGGTTGGTGATTGCCCAGTCCTCTAACTTATCAAGGTGTCTCTGCAGGACCTCCCTGCCTTTGAGGGAGTCAACAGCTCCTCGCAGTTTTGTATCTTCTGCTTAGTATCCCTTCCAGTCCTGCATTCAAGTCATTTATGAAGACACTGAAGAGCATGGGGCCCAAGATGGAGCCCTGTAGAACCCCACCAGTGACAGGTCACCAGTCTGATGTTACCCCATTCACTATAACCCTCTGTGCTTGACCCAGGAGCCAATTGCTCACCCACACATGATGTGTTTATCCAGCTGTGTGCTGGACAGTTTGTCCATAAGGGTACTGTGGACATTTCAGCATTACTGAAATCCAAAAGTATTACATCAACTGGCATTCCTTGATCAACTAGGTTACCTTGTCATAAAAAGAAATCAGGTTTGATAAGCACGACTTTCCTCTCATAAAGCTGTGTTGGCTTTGTCTTTCAGGCTGCATTGTCTTTCAGATGTTTTTCAGTACCTCCCAGAATAATCTTTCCCATGATTTTACCAGGCACTAAAGTGAGACTGACAGGCCTGTAGTTTCCATGGTCCTCCTCCTTGAAAACTGGGACAATGTTTGTCAGCCTCCAGTTAGCTGGGACCTCTCTGGATTCTCCGGATTCCCAAGACTACTCACCATTGAGAGATGACACTAGCAAGCTCTTTGAGGATTCTGGGATGAATCCCATCAGGCCCCGTAGATTTGTTGGGATACAGTTGGAGCAGCAGATCCCTCACAATTTCAGGGTTGACTCGGTGTTGATCATTCTCACAGTCGTGGTCTTCCAGCTCAGGGCACTGAGACCTCCTTGGTCTGTCATTCGTGTTAAAGACAGAGGCAAAGAAAGCATTAAACACCTCTACCTTGTCTATGTAATAGTGCTGATATTTCTATACTGCCTATTGCCATTAATATATTTAAAATAACTCTTTTTGTTGTCCTCTGCATTTCTGGCCAGCTGCAATTCCAGCTGAACTTTGGCCACACCAGTTTTCTCCCTACAGTGGCAAGGAGCATCTGTATTCTTCCTATGTCACCTGACCTTGTATCCGTTGGGCATAAATCTTCCTTTTTTTGTCTTATCTCCAAGAGAAGATCTCTGCTCAGCCAAGCTGGCCTTCTGCCTCTCCTGCTTGACTTCTGACATTTGGGAATTGCCTATTCCTGTGCCCTTAGAATGAGATGTTTGAAAAGTGATCAGCACTGGTGGATCCCAGTGCCTGCAAAAACATTTTGCCAGGGGATCTTCCTTACTAATTCCCTGAGCAGCCTGAAGTGTGCTCTAATCATGTCCAGAGTTGAGGTTTTGCTGGCATCTCTGCTTCTGTCAAAAGAGATATTAAACTTGATCACTTCATGGTTACTGTGGCCAAGACGGCCGCCAGTCTCCACTTTACTCACAAGATCCCTTCTGCTGACAAGCAGCAGATCAAGGAGGGCATCTTTCTGAGTTGGTTCCCTTAGGACTTGTTCCATAAAGTTGTCATCCAAGTTTTTTGGGTGTCTTTTGGCCCGGTTTGAACTAACTATGTGATGCTCCCAGTTAATTTCTGGTAAGTTGAAGTTCCCCCATAAGGACAAGGGCAGTTGACGTGCAAGTGTCCCTTAGTTCCTCAAAGAATAATTTGTCAGCATTATTGTTCTGGCTGGGAGGTCTGTAACAGACTCCCATGATATATCTGCATTATTTGTTTGCCCCTTGATTCTTGCTCAGCTGTGACATTGCCAACTGTGAGCTCCAAACATTCTACCTCTTCTATAACATACAGTGCCACCTCTCCACCTCTTCTGCCCTGCCTAACCTGAAGAACCTGTAACTGTCCGACAGAGCACTCCAGTCACAGGACTCATCCCACCAGGTTTCACATATACCATTGATGTCAAATCTCTGGGACTGGGCCAAAGCTTGGAGCTCCTCTTTTTTATTCCTGATGCTGTGTGCATTGGTGTAGGAGCATTTCAGGTGTAGTACGTTGTAGCCAATACCTGGTGAAGCAGATTGAGGGATCCCATTAGTGCTTGTTTCTTCAAGTTTCGGTACTCCATCCCATCACTTATCACTGGCGAGCCTGATTTTGTCCCTTTCCCCCTTCCAAGGTAGTTTAAAGCTCTGCCAATTAGCCCAACCAGCTCCTGCACTAGAACTCTTTTTCCCCTCTGAGATAGGTTGTTCCATCAGGTGTCAGTAGACCAGGTGTTGAGTAGATCATCCTGTGGTCAACAAATCTGCCTTTTTTCCACTTACACCAATCTCTGAGGAACACACTCACCTGATTCCTATCAATATTATTCCTTGTTATTGGAAGAACTGAGAAAATCACTACTGTGGTCCTGGTCCCTCTATCAATCATCCAAAGGCCTTGAAGTCTCTTTTGATTACCCTTGGACTTCTCTTTGTTATTTTGCTGCATGTGATGTCTGGCATGTGAGGGAGTAAACAGCAATAGAGAGCAGGGAATTGCCAAGGGTCAGCCGCACTGCTCTTTGTGACAAAATCATGAGACCAAGATGACAACAGCCAATGTCACCTGCCTCCACTCTAGCCAGGCTTTTTCACCTGGGTTGTTACATTACAGTTGGGAAGGGATGACATGCTGCTGGATGAGGGCCATTTGGCAGGGGTAAGGGAGGGGGCTCTTTCCAGCCTTGGGGTTTTCACACCTTGACTGGGTGAAATCCTAAGCAGCCTGATCTGCCCTCTGCAGCTGAACCTGCTCTTGGCAGCAGCTGGGACTGGAGAGCTCCTCAAGTCCCTGCCAACCGGAGTTACATTGGGATTGTGTAAATCAACATTAGAAAGTCCACTGAAAGTTAACTTACAGTATGCACACTAGCACAGCTAGTAATTGTTGTCTGTATGGTCTTCTTGAAAATATTAGAAGTATACCTACATTGGTTATCTGATGTGGAAATGCACTTCTTAAGGGAAAAAAAAAAAAAAAGTAGTTCTAGCCCAGGGCAGGGACTGGTAAAATAATCTGTTAAAATTGTAAAAGGAAAAGTAACACTTTGCCTGGCTGATCTCCCTGCTGCATTGGTGGGAGGATGCACCCCTCCCTGTTGCAGCCTCCCTGTCCAGCCCCAGCTCCTCGCTGCCTCCTCCAGCTAGAGGATTTATCTTGCAGGAGGTAGCTAATGCAGGTGTCCATTATATTTGAATGCAATGCTTTTCTGATGGCTTAGTTGTTCCGAAAGCTTAGCAATAAAGGATCCAATAAACCTGGAAACTAGAAATCTCTGTCAGTGTTGTGACTGGAGGATGTGCCAAGGGCTTGGGCAAAGTAAGTCTACAAGAGGTGCTTGTGGAGGTTGCAGGTCAGGTGTTGTGCTTCTGTAGTACTCACATCATCAGATGACTTGTAATAAATTTTACTACTGATCTGATTTTACTATTTTTGATGGAAATATTTGTTTGTATTGTTATTTTTTAAAATTCTTGGTAGCAGAAGGAGCATAACTAATTCTGTGCATGAACACAAATTGTACGACAAATTGTACATTTTGCCTAGCTTTTATTTTAGGCAGCTGCTTTCTGTTCTTAGTTTTTGCACTTATAAAATGGGCTTTTAGAATGTTAAATAGTATATAGCAGAGTGTTTTCTTGATTTTTTAAATTTGTTTCTGTGTGCTGTGGATGAGCAATACTTTTTTTTTTTTTTTGGCTGCTTATTTGGATGCATTAATAACAAAGCTAGAAAAAATTACTATTTGTACTTCAGTTTAAATGCAGTTTTTTGAACCATGAGGTTGCTTTTTTAAGAACCTCTCCTAACATATTGCCTAGTGTCTCCCTGCAGTAGGCCTCCAGTAAGGAAACCTGTAAAGAAACTTCCCGTGGTAGACAAGTTCTATATACTTGTTTGAACAGCTGATCTTGAGTTTGTTCTTTTAGTGGTGGGGAAAAAAAATGTATAATCTGTGCATTACTACTTCGGTGTATGTGTGGACTAGCCTGCTGAGTAATGCAACAGCTGGATTTTTAGAGAGTAATGATTCATTATGATTCTAGGGATCATGTTTTTATCAGAACTGAAATTATTTTAGCTGCTGCCTCTATGGTGTGGATTGAGTATTGTCTGATGCTGGATAAATGTTCATAATCCCCTCTTATTGGTATGAAGTGACTTTGAAATTGCTAAATTTTGTGCTAAAGGGAAAGATTCAGATTTTGGATTTAAGGAATTCCAGAAAATGGAATATAAGGCAACCCTCAGAAATCCCTTCCAAACTAAATTATTCTGTGACTGTATCTTTCAAGAGTAGTACTCTGCACCTGGTAAAGCAGAGTGTATCATAACTGACTGCAGTCATAAGAGATAAAAGTCACTGCAGAGCTATAATGTGATTTTTAGCACAGAAGATGAGGAAAACAGGAAAAAAATTCAAACCCAAATGACGAGGGGAAAATTAATTCCCATTAAAATAAGAAAACAAAACAGTAGTTCAATTTTCACAATTCTCATCTACTTGTCTCCCCTGAAAATACATCAGGGAATATTATATTGAAGATGTAGTATCTAAGAAAATACCAAGGACTGAAGTTGCCTTGCTCTTTCTTCCTTTCTTATGAAGATAATAATCATTAATTATTAATGTACAGCCTATTCTGAATTTCAAATGAAAGTACATGTATTTCAAAAGAAGGTGGAGGTTTAATAATTAGAATGATAGAGTCAAACTCTATGGGAAGAATTGAAAAATTATTCATAATGGGAAATTTCTGACTTCATCTCATTTGCTTTTTTGAGGCCTAATGATGTTTAAGTGGTGGTTGGCCTCCCTTTTTATTAAAAGATTTATTTCAAACTGCATATCTAGAATCAATAGGCATCTTTTAAATCTTGAGCTTTTTCAGTTGTATGAATGAAAATGTGAATGAACTGTGAGACTGAGAGTTGTTGATGTAGAGGTGCTGTTGTTCCTGACCACCCCACAAAAAGCCAAAACAGGCCTCTGAAGGCTTGATTTCCTATTGGACATTTTTTCTGTTATCTATAAGACATGTTATCTCTTCTGTGCACTTGTTCAGGTCTTACCTGAAAATACTGGATTTAATTGAAAAGAGAAATATTTTTAAATTACAGTAATTTAGGAGAAAAAAAAAAGGGAGGGGAAACAGTGTGAGGAGATGAGAAATCCATAGACCTGTGATGAGGAGCATGAAAACTCATCTCTACATCAGGAGACACATTTCATTTTCACAGTCTGATTGGTTTTGGGGTTTGTGTGTTTGTTTGGGGTTTTTTTAGGGGTTTTTTGCTATTATTTTTTTTTCACCATAGGAAGCAGCTATTGTGAGGCATGTATGTGGGCTTTTGGAATTCATCTGAAGCTTATAGGATGCTTTACTCATCTCAATATAATACGGACAAGTACTTCTTCAGCTATTGGAGGTGTTAATATCAGTTAAGAAATCAGGAGAACATTTTTACTTGCATTATTTAGTCTAACACTGGCTGGGGAGTGTTATAAGTGTCCTACTATAACATGTTTTCTGTGTTTGTAGCTGAAAGCAACTCTTTCCAGGCATATTTTTATTACTTCTGATAATGCACCATTTCAACAGTCCTGTCACATTTCAAAATGAAAAGAAGAAGAGTCTCATTCTTTTCTGATACATGTAGGGGTTTTTTTCCTGATATTCTTATGTTCTTTTTGCTTTTAGATAACATAATTGCTTTAATGACATGAAGAAAGTGTTGTGTAAAGAGTATTCAATAAAGGTGATCTCCTGTTGCAACTTTTTGAAGCTTGCCATGAATTGCAGAGAAACTGACTTGTTATGAAATCTCGTGAATCACAGTGACTGCAGAGGTGCAAAGAGGAAATAAAATAAAATAAAATATTTTGTCTAAATAAACAAGCTAATGAAAACTTTCTGCTTCTTATTGCCAGATATTAAGTGCTTGCCCCCTAGAAACTAGTCTAATAAGAAAAAGCATCTGGTGGTAATGTTCTAATTTATTACAGCTATTTATTCTGTCTTTATTTCTCATTGTTTCCTCTGAATGATAATAGAACCATAGATCATAGAATATAATACCTTAGAATGGACACATCTGGCTCATAGAGTCCAACTCCTGGCCCTGTGCAGGACACCCCAAGAATCACATCATGTGTCTTAGAGCCTTGTCCAAACACTTCTACAACTCAGATAATCTTGGTGCTGTGACCACTTTCCTGGAGAGCTTGTTCCAGCATTTAAACACCTCTGGGTGAAAACCCTTTTCCTGATATTCAACCTAAACCTCCTCTGACACGGCTTCATACCATTTCATCAGGTCCTGTCACTGGTCATGAGAGTGAAGAGATCAGTGTCTGCTCCTCCACTTCTCCTCATGAGGATGTTGAAGATGACAATGAGGTTTTCCTTCAGTCTCCTCTTCTCCAGGCTGAACAAAACACGTGACCTCAGCTACTCCTCATATGGCTTCCCATCCAGACCCTTCATCACCCCCATGGCTTTCTTTTGGCTTAACATCTTTCTTATATTGTGGTGCCCAAAACTGCACACACTATTCAAGATGAAGCTGCCCCAAAAGCAGAGCAGAGCAGGACAATCCCCTCCCTCGACCAGCTGGGGATGCTCTGTCTGATGACCCCCAGGACACCACTGGTCCTCCTGGCTACCAGAGCACTGCTGACTCATGCTCAACTTTTCATCAACCAGGTCCTCCAGGTCCCTGTCTGTGACACTGCTTTCCAGTATCTCATTCCCCAGTCTATGCACACAGGGATTGCCCCATCCCAAATGCAGAATCTCCCATGTTCCCTTGTTAAACTTCATACAGTTTATGACTGCCTGTTTCTCTAATTTGTCAAGGTCTCTCTGCAGGGCTTCTTCTTCATGATTTTATCAGGGACTGAAGTGAGACTGACAGGCCTGTAGTTTCTAGGGTCCTCCTTCTTGCCCTTCTTGAAAACTGGGGCAATATTCACCAGCTTCCAGTCAGCTGGCACCTCTCCAGATTCCCAAGACTGCTCAAAAATCATTGCGACAGGTTTTGCGATGACATCAACCAGCTCTTTGAGGATTCTGGGATGAATCTCATAAGACCCCATAGATTTGTAGGGATCCAGCTGAGTAATTTAAAAGTAGAGTAATTTAAAAGTTCTCACATTGGCCTTTTTAGCCATCAGCGCACTTGTAGCAAGCGTGGGTACAGTCCTTCCCAAATCTTTGTTCGTGAAGCCTAGCCATGATGATGATGATGAATTTAAAAGTAAAACTAAGCAGATTTTAATCCACACTGTTAAAATTACTTTGTTGTTGGAAAAGCTGAAACAGGTTAGAATATATTTCACTGTTTGCTCTCACTTTTTTAATTTTGAAGATACTTATTATGGAGAACCCAAATCTGTAGTAACTTTATGTCTTTAGGTTTCTCTGGTTCTGCAGTGTAAGCCAACCTTTGTTGTTAAAGGATTCACAGACACCAGAAGTTCTTAACAGTCAGCTGTGGTCTAGGTAATTTCACTAGTGGTCCCTCAAGAGAATAGGATACAAGAAAAGGAAATGTGTGCAACTGGATGACTTGGAATTTCCAAAGGATTGGGTGGGAAGCTTTACATCTCTGAAAGTTGCCATAGGAAATCGCTAAGACCGAAGTAATATCAGAAGTTGTGAATGAAGCTTGGAGACAAGTGGAATTTACTGAGGCAACAAGGCAGGCAAGTGAGAAAGATTTTAATAAGCTTAGCAGTGAAGGTGGGTGCAGTGAAATTCACCTCACAGTATGAGCCTATTTGTTCTCCCATTTAGCTATCAAAATTGTGACAGGGCTGGATTTGATTCAGTATAACTATTTTGGAGATGACAACCTGTTGATTTTAGATGTGCATTTTGATTTAAAGAAAGTACTTCCTTAATGTTTAGGTATTAGGGTTAGTTTAATAGCTAATATTAAAAAGACATATATAAACCCTTTACACTGACAAAGGAAGAACACAGATATGTATTTATGGAAACAAAATTTAATCAGAATTCAAGCTTTCAGCCCATGTGGACGAGGACTACAAAGGCTCAAGCTCATTCCTGACACAATGATTGTGAAGTTGGTGGGACATGCTCTGATGCTGAGCATATTAAACATTTAAATATAAGACTGTGGAAGTCTAAGCATACTAGAAAATTTTTAAGAGTTCATGAAATTAATACATAGAAGCCATTAAGCAGGCAATCTCCTTAGTTATGATGGTTCAAATCAGTAGATTTGAAAACCTTACTAAAGCTCCCTAGTGGTTATGTCTCTAAAGTACTGAGAGGACTTTAGAGATGCCCCATTTCACACTGTTGCATCAATTTTCATGATGTAAGTAGAGCAATAATGATTTATTCCTCTGTCAGTGTCAGACTGTGACTTTATAGATGCCATTTCACATTCCAAGTGGGGTGGCATTACTCAGACTGCAGAGCAGTTACACTGCTTACAACTGCTGAAAATCTGAGTATTTAAGAAAATGCAAAATACAATAGGTGATTTCAATGCACAACATTCTTAAATGCTAGTGCAGATGAAAACAGTTTGATTAGCTGAGATACAGTGCTGTTGATAACATGAGTTTTCTAAAGAACTTAACAGGGTGTTTTTCTTGTTGTTAGGAACAAGATGCTTCTAGTCTACAGAGTTGCTGTTTTGGATTTTGTTTCCATACAGAGACAGCTTAATCACTGCAAACCAAATAAACGATGGCTATGAGATATAAACTAAGCATAAGCTGCTATTTGCATCTCTGTTATCTACCTACTGCTGCACTGCAGTTTTGTTGAGGTGCCTCAGTGAGAAAACCAGTAGTAAAGCAGCAACTGTACTAAAATGTCTGTTACAGAACTTTGCCTCAGCTATTTCCTCTGTTTTTTGAAAGGGAATGAGAATAACAACCAACAACCTCACTGCTGCATACTTTGGAGGGGTTCTAATTCAAAGAGGAAATTAGAAGTCTTCGAAGATTCTTATGTGTGACAACTTAATTTGATTTAAGAAAAAACATAGTTCACCAGGCTTCTGTAGATTGCTTTTTGCACTTACTAAAATTTTCTGATGTTTCTCTTTTTTCATCACTTTTTTGTTCAGTTGCGGGACTGTCTGAACCTCCCACAGTCCAGTCTCCCTTTTTTTAGGAATTAATTGTATCTAAAGATGTCGGATTTTTCTTGGAACTCAGTATTTTATCTATGTGTACCTTCCCTGGACTGTCCTCTTTGCATGTGCTAACTGTTCAATTCTTTCCTTCCGAGACTTTCTGCAACACTGAGACTACTGTCTCTATGCATACTTCTCTCTTCCCACTCCAATTTATATATTTTTAAATATATATATGTAGGTATCTATGTAGATATCTGTGCAAAGTATTTTTGAAAGCTGAGTCATAAGGATGTGTTTATATTGTGCTATTTTTGAAGAATAAGCAGAAGTGTTATTATACTGAAAAGCATTGATGGGCTCATCCCACTTTTTAATTTGGTTTTATATCTATAGACAAGTGCAGGATGCTTGAAGCAATGATTCTTTACCACGACTGACACAGTATCTTCTACCCACTAATTTTTTTTTGGCTCCCACAGCTTTTCCTCCTTTGTTTCATCTTCTTAGAAACAGCAGTGCGGTTAATATGATGGCCAAACTGCTACCTGGCTCTTTCTGAGTCAGGCGAGTTGAGGCGTGGGTGCGAGCTTAGAGTTGTCTCCGACTCCACCTGCCAGAATTAAAAGGACTAGTGAGAATATCTGGTACTATTCTGGGTAGTCAGGGGCCTATGACATAAAAAAAAGCCATTTAATTTTGAAAGTGAGGGCAAGGCTTGACAAAGTTGCCTGTCCAAATACGTGTTGTGTCTGGTTTTTTCTTCTTTCTTTTATTTATTTTTTAGCTTCGGGCAAAGGTTAAAAGAATGTCATGGCAAGTTTGTGTAAGGTCATTTCCCAGTCCATTTCCAGCTACTTATTTGATATTATAATAGGACAGTGAAGTGATTCTCATTTCTGGCCAGAAACTGAGGTAGTCTCCTAGCTCATATTATTTAATGTCATGATTTTGAGGATAATCTTTAGTTTTATGCGGAACATCTCAAATCTATTCCCTTTGCATAAAGGTTAAAATATTTTTAATTTCCTGGTGGCAGTGACTCCAAAAAAAATGAAATCCTACAGTCCTATAAGAGTGTTTTTCTTCTCTTAATAATGTGACACTAGAAACCTATAGCTGGTTGTGCTTCCTGGCCTACAACCTTGCTGCATATGATGTTATCACAGGCAACAAGGGAGATTATAGTTTACTGCTAGTTTGTTTATTGGGATGGGTGTTCTACTAATAGCTGAATATCTCAATGCAGAATATATTCTAATGGAAAGAACACTTCAAGTCAAAATAAGAAAGTTGGGAATATTTCGTTGTTCCAGTAATCTACTAGATGAGATGCCTATACCTTTATAATCAGATCTAGAATACTGGGCGTAGGGTCTCAGATTCATTGCGTGAAAATCTGTTTTTCTTAATTCAGATTTATTAACTTATTAATGCCAGAACTTCAATTCCTGTAATTGCCAGGCCTCTGAATCTTGATGTTCCCTCTAATTAGAAACCAATGTTTTCCTGTCAGATAGGAAGAAGAAGATAATAAAGCTTAAAGTTTATGAAGTAAATCAGCTGTTAAAATGTTGATTCTGCTGGAATCAACTGTTGTACTATTAGTGTGATAGTTATGTATTCATAAACACAACATGTAAAATTAGTATTAAGGGCTGGTAGTAGGCACACAGTTGATTCAGTGCATAATGAAGGGAATATGAAGAGTATAGCCATGTGTAGTATCTGGGCACTGTAAGGAAGTCCTCTACTTGCCTCCACCTGCCCTTGTTCAATGGAATTTGGTGATTTTTCATGGTATTTTTCTAGATATCCTACAACTATTGTTCCAAACGTACTGTTGAGCATTCAGAGATCCAGTGTATCTGGGATACAGATAAGAATTCTAGGACATGCATGGTAAATATGATATGTCTGGAAAACAAGTGTTTTCAAAAGTTGCTTGTGCATGTGTGGTATATTTGACACGTGATGCACTTGGAGTGCTCTGGGCTTTCACGCAGGAGGCACAGCACGTCATCTGTTTTATTCTTGAAAACTCACAGTTCAGAAAGAACCTTTGGTTCATTCCCAAATTTTAAGCAGTGACTTGCTATATTAAGAATACACCCTAAAACTCCTGGAGGGCTGATGTGTTATGGAAGAAATAGGGCATTTAAAAAGTCTTTTCCAAAAAGAAAATTTTTTTACAGGTTATAACAAGATAGGCAAACTACTCTTTTTATTTCTTGAAGACTGGCTCTGAGAGATAATGCTTATATTCTTAATTTCTGGTAAAGTTCAAGACAAGCACCATTCACAATTACTTTCAGAAATATTTCTGTGCAGATGACCACTTGCTTTTTCTTTGTCTACTTTAGCATGGTACCAGGAATGTGAGAGGTCAGAAATTCTGGCCTAAAAATTTGCCTTATTTTAGTACAAGAGAAGTCAGAATTGAATTGCCAGATTGTTGCTGCCACAGAGGTAAAATTAAACTGAGAAAGGGAATAATACTCAGAATATATTTTAAAACATAAAAAAATTGAATAAGATGTTGGTGGATTTCTTAAAGAGTAAATTTGAAGTTTTTAGATCTTACATAAGTATATATGACTTAATTAAAAAGAAATGCTTGAATAAAAAAAATTACTCTTGGTATATACTCTTGTGAGTTTTCCATTTGAAGCCTTAGAAATATTTATGACAGAATTCTCTATTTAATTTGGAACCTGTCAGCAGATGTCAACAACAGAAGGAAAAATAATCCAGTGAATCTGTTCTCAGTATAAAGTTAGGTCTGCCTTTTCAAAAAAGTACTATAGCTTTTGGGAGAGAAAAGAAACATAAAAATTTAATATTTTTGAAGGGCATGTCTCATTGCTGTTCTTATTTTTTTCTCCACAAAAAGAACTGGAATTTTTATTGAACATGGTCGTTTATTTGCCAGACATTGTGGGATGTGACTGGAGAACATAAGCAAAAAAATGTTGAGATATTACCATTGTAGAGCAGCACACAGTTTAGACATGTATAAATGTGTACTGGCTACAGTCTGCTTACTACAACAAGTGGACTTAGAAACAAAATTTTTTATAATAAAAAAAGAGGTCAGTCAAATGTTTAGCCTCTTAAATACTGAATCAGAGTTATTTATGTTGGAATGAATCTTACTTGAGTGTGTGCAGTGTAAAAGTGTAAATCTGATGACTTTTTATTCCAAATAGAATTTTCCATTGAAATGGCGTTCTGTTTCACAGCATCACATGAGAACTGATTCACAAGCAAGTTTAGATTACAGCTCATAGTAATGAATAACTTTGTTTAAGCCTTGTTGAAGAACACCTCCTGACTTGCAAATAAGTCTTGAACAGAGTCCTCAGAAAGAAAGCAAAAATAGTCTGGCTAAGCCATGAGGGGGAACAAGTAGTAGTGTTCTGAGTTTCAAGGGGCCTTATGTGCAGAATATGATTTCAAAGTCTCTTACCTATAATTTCTTCTGAAGTGTTGGGTTTTTAGACTACTCTACAGGTGCTGGAATTCTGCAGAGCTTCACTGCTTTCTGCTAGGATAGAGGTTGTTTTCTCAGATGGCAATCATTTATTTAATGAAGTTCTTCTGTGTGACCACTGAAACTCTTTGATTTACCATGAATAGCATGGGCTATTGCATGCCGCCACCTCCACAAAGTCTTCCTGCAATGACACTTGAAGAATTTTAAGTCCTCTTTACTTGGGTACTCAGTGTGTTGTTACAAGTCAGTTGGGTTGATTTAGCTCAAGCAGGATGGTATTTGAAGTGAAGCATAGGACTATTTGATGGTGATCAGGCAAATAGCAATAGGATCTAAACACTCAGAAGAAAGAAATCCAAAAATTACTTGTCATATCTCAATTTGGCTATACTTCATGTACTATTATACTGTGTGACTCCACAGTTTACATTATACCAAATTTGTGTTTGTCATATATATATTAATCCTGGCATCATGTTGGGCACGTGTATTCTTGAATGCTTGGAGCTGTTCTAGATATCCCAAGAGAACAAGGACTGGTGCACATGAGTGTGAGAGAAATGAAGTCTAGGCTTCTCATTTGATCTAAGATACATCCAGTAATCATCTAGAGGTGACTTAGAGAATTCCTTATCAGTTTCCAGGTCACAGATCACAGCACAATCAAGCTTTAGCAAATTTCTATCTGTTTGTCATTTTAACAGCTACCCTGTGATTCAGCTTAGCCTCAAGACCTCACTTGCACAAGCATGTTTTAAGCTATTTGGAAGATCAGTTTAAGGAAATGCCTGTTACTATTAGAGATGCCCTTTAGAGACCTGCTGAGAAATTGTTTAATGTGGACAAAACCTCAGCTAATTTCACTGTTGGCCCAGTAATCTGCCTTGAAACTAACAGGGGACCAGCATTCATTGAAAGTATGGAAGGTGTCTTCTGCATTGCTCTACATACTTCCCCATTATTTTCAATACTACATTATGACCCTTCCTTAAATGCATTGATAATCAATTTAGAGGCAGCTCTTTTGCATGAAGTGATTGGCATTTATTCTCCCCAGTTCTAATACAAAGTTTAGGTCTTCTTGACTTATTTATTCTTGTTTTGATGTCAGCTCTCAGGTGAGATAAGGTTTATGCTGTTGGTGTTATCAGTAAATGACAGCTAAAAGTTAATTGAGCTCTGCTCTCCAGACATCTTTCTCACTCAATAGCCCTTCTTTGTGCTTGCTCTTAAAGAAGCAAACCTCTTGCTTCTTTTCATAAATGGTTAATGTTCATAATGGTTATCAGTTTACTGATACAGAATTCCAAAATGACTTTCTGTCCTGGAAGAATATTCCTTAATACACCCTAGGACTTGGCAGTATATAGTCTTATCAGCTGTTGAGTGTATAATCTTGCCTTTTGTTCTACAAAATGATCTTTCTTCTGTTAGCTAGCATGGATAGTCATCCAGGTGTTTCTGTGCAACTGGAACTTTCAAAAAGTCTTTAATTGAAAAATGTGACCACTGTTACTGGAATAGGTTTTTACGTTAAGGCAAGTAATGAAGCTGTAAAATAAGACTGGCCTTCAGAATGATACATGGGGAAACCTGCTGGTAACCTCCTGTTGTCTGATGCATTTTTATTTCAAACTGCCCTTTCAAGTGGTTCTGACTTCAACAATTTCATTCTCCTGTAGTTTATCTAATTTCTTGCTATGTGGCAAAATATCAATTTTTTTTTACCATCAATAAAGTAAAAAAAAAGTATTACACTTCTCCTTTATTCAGAAATCCCTTTTTATCTAAGGACCCTGTTTGATCCATCTGACAAGCTTTATTATTTTTTTTTTATTTTCTCAAACTTTTAGTCCTAAACATAACGGAAACAACTAGCTCTTTTTTGTTTTGTGTTTGGTTGGTTGGTTTTTTGTTTGTTTTTCTGTACAACTGTATGAAAAAGTCAGGATTTTTTTTTTCTTTTTATTTTTCTTGGGTTTGGGGAGGATGATTTAGGAAGTTAAGAAAAAACAAATACATGTACTAATGCACTAACAGCTAACAGCACTACTGATGGAGTTCAGTCCTGAACTTATGTGGATAAGAAATATAATTTTATTAAAGAAAAGAACAAGGCAGACCATAGCAAGAATGAGGTATGACATTTACATTCCTCAAGCAGCCTTTTGATTGCCATTTGCATTAAAATGTCTACAGACACCCACATATGTGTATCTTCTCTTTTTCTTATGCTTCCAGTGAAATAAGTTATAATTAAAAAATAGTCTTGAAACCTGACATGTATTTGGCTTGACATTGCCGTTACATAAAATTCCAGACTTTTTGTAAATGCAGACACTGTCATTTGTGTTACAAGTTTGACAACTTAGTTGAATCTTCATAGTGAAACAAAGATTGTATGAATGCATTTGACAAATAAATTCTGCTAGCAGAGGATGGCTCTCATCTTGTTTTTTAGGGAGATCTTGCTTTCTGCTCTTCTTTTTATGTACATGAGGGCTACTGGGAAGAGACCAGAGGCATTCTGGTCAGAGAGGTAGGGGAAGAATTTTGTAATGAGATCGGATGAAAGAGCCCAAACTGGAAGATCTGAACAGTTCAGGTGGCAAAGTAGGTTTATGTGCACCAGGTAAACAGAGGAGCCTTACAGAAGCATTATGAAAACAGATGAATAACATCAAATGTAAGTATGTGGGCAAGGTCCTGATATGTCAATACAGAACAACATGAACACACCTTGAAATTAATCTTGTGATGTAATTTAGATGCTGCAGAGGACTGTGATACTTGCAAAGGACCACTGTAAATACCTAAAGACCAATGATTGTGTTTTCAAGTCTTACTACTCAGCAGTAATTAATCTTCCTGCTTACTGCTCAGCAGGAACCCTAGACTTACCAGAGGTGTGTAATTTGGTTTTAGTTCTGTGTCCTAATAAGAAGCTTGGACATATTGAAATTGTGTACCCATATGCAATCTGTTTTAGCTGTAGTGCCTTTTTTCTTCCTAAGAAGTGATAACCATTTTTATACAATGTTTATACATGTTTTATACAATGTTTCAAAGTCTCCATAAAAAGACAATGTTCAAATGACAGGTAGAAAAATCAATTAGTCTTTTTGTACTCCAAATATAGATGGCAAACAGTATAATTTAGAGGTTTTGCTCTCACTGAAACTACCTTGTACAGCCAGAGGGAGAAAGTATTATGTGCAGCACTTGCAGGACCTGAATTTGCCTCATTGAGAGCTTGATGAAGTTGAGCCAATCTTTTTTCCAAGCTCTACTCCACATTCTATTCTAAATGGAGTATAATTTGCATATTTACTTCCTCAGTAAAGGAAGTCATATCTCATCTCAGTCATACCTCAGTCATATCAATAATGTTCATAGATACAAACTGCAGTTTGTAAGATTGCATTATTTTCCTTGTTCCTGGAAAACAATTGCCCTTACACAGCTCCCTGCCATAGATTTCCTCATTAGGGCTCAGGTTCTCTTTCCAAACCAACAGTATAGCAATAATTTTAACCACTGTGTAGAAGCAGCCCTACTGAAGTGCATGCACACCAATGCACGCAGCATGGGACACAAACAGGAGGAGCTGGAAGCCATCGTGCAGCAGGAAAGCTGTGACGTAGTTGCCATCACAGAAACGTGGTGGGATGACTCGCATGACTGGAGTGCTGCCATGGATGGTTACAAGCTCTTCAGAACAGACAGGCAGGGTAGGAGAGTGGAGGGGTGGCTCTATATGTTAGAGAGTCCCTTGACTCTGTAGAACTTGAGGTCACCAGTGATAAGGTTGAGTACCTGTGGATCAGAATCAGGGGGAAGGCCAACAAGGCTGACATCCTAATGGGTGTCTGTTATAGACCCCCCAACCAGGATGATGAAGGGGATGAATTATTCTACAAGCACCTGGCAGATGTCTCAAAATCACCAACCCTTGTTCTTGTGGGCGACTTCAACCTGTCAGATATCTGCTGGGATCTCAACACGGCAGAGAAGAGGCAGTCTAAGAGATTCCTGGAGTGTATAGGGGATAATTTTCGTGCTCCAGCTGGTAAATGAACCTACCAGAGTGGGACCCCACTAGACCTGTTGTTTACAACAGAGAGGGGCTGGTGGGAGATGTAGTGGTTGGAGGCCGCCTGGGGCACAGTGACCATGAAATAATAGAGTTTGCAATACTCAGGGATGCAAGGAAGGCCACCAATAAAATCTCTAAACTGGACTTCCCGAGAGCAGATTTTGGCTTGTTCAGAAGATTGGTCCAGAGCATACCCTGGGAAAAAACCCTTGAAAACAAGGGGGTACAGGAGGGATGGACGTGCTTCAAGAAGGAAGTCTTGAGTGCACAGGAACAGGCTGTACCAGTGTGCCAAAAGGCAAGCCAACAGGGTAGACAACCAGCTTGGTTGAACAGGGAGATTCTGAAGGAAATCAGGGATAAAAAGAGAGCTTACAGACTATGGAAAATAGGGCTGGCTACTCAGGATGAGTTTAGGAGTATAACTAGGACATGCAGAAAGAAAATTAGAGAGACGAAAGCGCAATTTGAAGTCAATTTGGCTACTTCTGTTAAGGATAACAAAAAGCACTTCTATAAATACATTAATAACAAATGGAGGGGCAAGGAAAACCTCCATTCCTTGTTGGACTTGGGGGGGAACATAGTTAACAGGAATGAGGAGAAGGTTGAGGTACTTAACACCTACTTTGCCTCAGTATTCACCAGTAGGACAGGTGGCCCTAGGGACAACTGTTCTCTGGAACTGGCAGACAGGGACAGGAAGCCAAACAGCTCCCCTGTATTCCAGGAGGAAATAGTCAGTGACTTACTGAGCCACCTGGATCCACACAAGTCCATGGGACCAGATGGGATCCACCCAAGGGTGATGAGGGAGCTGGCAGAAGAGCTTGCCAAGCGGCTCTCCATCATTTACCAACAGTCCTGGCTCACTGGGGAGGTCCCAGATGATTGGAAGTTGGCAAATGTCACACTGATCCACAAAAAGGGCTGAAAGGAGGACCCGGGAAACTCCAGGCCTGTCAGCCTGACCTCAGTGCCTGGCAAGGTTATGGAGCAGATCATCCTGTGTGCAATCACACAGCACCTACAGGATGGACAAGGGATCAGAGCCAGCCAGCACGGGTTTAGGAGGGGCAGGTCCTGTCTGACCAACCTGATCTGCTTTTATGATCAGGCAACCCACCTGGTGGATGAGGGGAAGGCTGTGGATGTGTCTGTCTGGACTTCAGCAAAGCCTTTGACACTGTCTCCCATAATATACTCCTGGAAAAGCTGACAGCCCATGGCTTGGACAGGGGCACTCTCTGCTGGGTTAAGAACTGGCTGGAGGGCTGGGCCCAGAGAGTGCTGGTCAACGGGGCTGCATCCAGCTGGTGGCCGATCACTGGTGGTGTCCCCAGGGATCAGTGCTGGGCCCAGTCCTGTTTAACATCTTTACTGATGATTTAGATGAGGGGATTGAGTCCATCATTAGCAAGTTTGCAGAAGACACCAAACTGGGAGAGAATGTTGATCAGCTGGAAGGAGGAGGGCTCTGCAGAGGGACCTGGATAGGCTGGAGAGTTGGGCTGACTCCAATGGGATGAAGTTCAACAAGGCCAAGTGCCGGTCCTGCACTTTGGCCACAACAACCCCTGCAGTGCTACAGGCTGGGGACAGAGTGGCTGGAGAGCAGCCAGGCAGAAAGAAACCTGGGAGTTTGGATTGACAGGAATCTGAACATGAGCAGCAGTGTGCCCAGGTGGCCAAGAAGGCCAATGGCATCCTGGCCTGGATCAGGAACAGTGTGGCCAGCAGGAGCAGGGAAGTGATCCTTCCCCTGTACTCAGCGCTGGTGAGGCCACCCCTGGAGTGCTGTGTGCAATTCTGGGCCCCTCAGTTCAGGAAAGACACTGAGGTGCTGGAGTGGGTCCAGAGAAGAGCAATGAGGCTGATGAAGTGACTGGAGCGCAAGTCCTATGAGGAGAGGCTGAGGGAGCTGGGGTTCTTTAGTGTGGAGAAGAGGAGGCTCAGGGGTGACCTCATCACTCTCTACATCTGCCTGAGAGGAGGTTGCAGCCTGGTGAGCGTCGGTCTCTTCTCCCAGGCAATCAGCAGCAGGACAAGAGGGCACGGGCTTAAGCTCTGTCAGGGGAGGTTTAGGTTGGATATTAGAAAGAAGTTCTTTACAGAGAGAGTGATCAGCCATTGGAATGGCCTGCCCAGAGAGGTGTTGGATTCACCATCCCTGGAGGTTTTTAAGACAAGGCTGGTTGCGGCACTGAGTGCCTGATCTAGTAATCACAGCGGAGTTGGATCAAGGGTTGGACTTGATGATCTTGGAGGTCTCTTCCAATCCAGTTAATTCTATCATTCTGTGATTCTATGAAGCACTTCTACAAAACTTTTACACGAGGTTCTTTAAACTATCCATTCAAGTATGTACAGTGTACCAAAACCATCACATGATGTCACTGTACATACTTGATTTGCACAAGATTGAGTAGAATTTTCTCAGAAATCCTTGGAGACTCTGCTTGAGTATGGAGGTTGGACTACATTACCTCAAATGGTCCCTTGCAACCTTGACCATTTTGTCATTCTCCAAAAATATCCAACCAAAACTATTTATCTGGCAACATTTCTCCCTCTTAGATCTTTTTGTTAGTCTTGCAGTGCACCCTGACAGGAATTTTCAAATTTTAAGGAAATATCAAATTGAATTGCATTGATTGAATGAATGGAATGGGAAAAGGGCTGAAACAGTATAAATTAGTGCATGAAAGAGCAATCTAATTGAGCTGAGAAAAGTCTAAGATTCTATATCACTATATTACTATAGTGGCTTGATACATATTTGCAGTAAAGATTTCAAATGCTAGGGCACTCTTAATGTTTCCTAAGCCTCCTTTCCGTATCTACCAACAGTCATACAATGTAGTCAATAAAAGATTAGGTATATAGTCAAACATTGTTCCATACATAGCTTTAATATTTGTACTGGAAAGGAAATATGTTTTATGAAAGTAAATAATGTTTTGTGCATCAGTACTTAGAAGCAGTGTTGCTAAACTGCCTATCAACATTAATATGGTAGCACTCTTCCCCAGAGCAGAGGGTCCCTGCTGAGGGCTAATTGCAAAGAAAAAGCTCATCAGTGAGCTATGTGGTTTCATTTAACCATCTATATTACCTTGGCATTGCAAGCAATATTTTTCTGATTTTAGAGTCAACTTAAGGAAGCTTAGCTGCCAAGATGCAAGGTTTAAAGTAATCAGATGATTGGAAGACAAAATGCTCCTCTAGATAAGGAAGGCTCAAGGCCAGGATGGATGGGGCTTTGAGCAACCTGGTCAAGTGAGAGGTGTCCCTGTCTATGGCATGGGTATTGGAACTAAATGATTTTTAATGTCCCTTCCAACCCAAACCATTCTATGATTCTATGAATGAAGAGCAAAGTCTGGGAAAACACTCTTTCAATCCTTTCACTAAAAAATGTTGATGTTCCCATAGTGGAAAATATCAAATGCAATTCTAGTTGGTGTTTTGGTTTCATTTTTTATTGATTGAGTTACTCCAACTACACGACCCTTTGTAAATAACCTCTGAGCTAATTGCACATGTGTATTTACAGACAAAGGAAAACCAAACCAAAACAATGAAAAAACCAACAGCTGAACATTAAAGCTATAATTAGAAAGATTGACTAGGTCACTTGCATGGGCAGTTTCTCCAAGCAGTGAAGTGCTGTAGTTATAACAGATTATTAAATACCAGTTTTTGCTTTCTGGAGTATGAGAATATGCATTATTTATGTAAGAGAGTGGGCAAAAATTCAGAAGAAGATTTAAAATGTTGCAGCCTTCCAGGAAAAGACTAAAATCTGAACATGGAGCAGATGCCTTGATTGATTTGTGGGTTTGTTTTTTTCCAGGGCCTAATCTTTATAAAGGAATATCAATAATGCACACATATATCCACTTGCACACACAAAAAAATTAGTAATAAATCCGTAGTCTGCATATATGATATGGATTGAAATCAAATGGAAGAGGCTTAGTTATTTGAATTTTCTGCATTGCACATTCTTCTTATGATTTCCTCATCTGGAATGGGATCTACCAGAGTCCTTGGGATCATTAGACCTCCACTCAGCTCTTGGCGATAGGCATGTGACAGCATGATTTTCAGCACTAAAGCTCAGAATCACAGATGTGTTTAGACAGTTCTATCATTCATACTGTATCTGAACAGATTGGGCCTCTGAAAAAGTTTCTGCATTTCATTTTGCAAGCTGGCATGCCAGAAACCAAACCCCCCCATCATAAATTTATGTGCTGTTTCCCCCGTGAAGGACTTGTGGGAGGGTTACTTTGAGCTGGGCTGTGGTGACGTGTGCTTTAGCATGGGCTTCTTCTGCTAACTACTCAAGGGTCTCTGAATTGAGGGAGGTAAAGTACACCTTTGTGTGTTTCTTAATGAACTCTTATACATTATTCTTACAACATGAGATTCTGTTCCTACTCTTTTTCTGCTATGTCATGGCTCAAGTCAGAGAACTTGCAATAAATGCAGAGAGGACAGGTGTTTTAGGCTAACACAACTAAACTAGAACTGTCTTCTTGTCTGAAACAATAATGTTCTCTGTTCAATGACTGTTTTATAGCTTCTACATAATATGGACTGGAGTTTGAACACATTTCCTAGACTTGGTATGAAAAATTGTGTCATTTTAGATTTTTGATCTTGTGGAGTCTAGATAATTCCTTGAATAAATTGGGCTGCTGTTATGTCCCACTTGATTCTGAGTATCTCCAGGGACAGACATACTACAGGACTTTTCTGCACAGCTTGTGCCATTGCATAACCACCATCACAACTGAAAAGGATTTTCCTTCTTTTTAAGTGGAATTTTCCGTATTTAGTGTGTACCCATTGCCTCTTCTCCTGTCACTGTAAACCACTGAGAAGAGCCTAAACCCACATTCTTTTCTTTCCCCATTATGTATTTATATATATAGATAAAATCACCCTCAGCTTTATTTTCTCCAGTCCAGCCCTCTCAGCCTCTCCTCATGTGACAACAGTTGCTTCAAGCCCTTCACCATCTTCATGGCCCTTCACTGGACTATCTCCAGTGTTCCATATCTCTCTTGTACTGGGGAGCCCAGACAGCACTCCAGATGCATCCTCACCCGTGTGGAGTAGAGGATCACCTCCATTCACTTGCTGGCAGTGGTTTTCCTAACGGACTCAGGATGGCCTTGGTCTTTGTTTTGTTGTCCACCAGAAAACCCAGGGCATTTTCTGACAAGACACATTCCTGCTGCTCAGCTCCCAGCCTGTGCTGGAGCCTGGAGTTATTCCTCCCATGGGACATGACTTAGCATTTCCCTTTGTTGAACTAAATGTGTCAGCCCATTTCCCCAGACTGTCGAGGTCCCTCTTGGGTGCAGCAGACCCATTTGTTCTATCAGCCACTAATCCCACATTTAGGTCATCTGCAAATCTAATGGCAAATAGGCATGTGCAGAAAAAACCTAGTTGTCTTGCTCTAAATTACTGTATGAAGATAATTTTATTTCCTCTCTCAAAATGCTTCAAAATTTTTAACTTATGTTGTTGCTAATGTGATTCTGTGAATTGATTTTGTCAATATCTTCAGCTCTGTCTGTTGGATGCTATCACATTCCATACTGAGAAGGACAAATCCTCCTTCCACTGTCAGCTCAGAAGTCTTTGAATATGTAATTGAAACAGTCAATCAACATCTGAAATTGTAAATGGTATTCAGAGGATCCAGCAGACTGGTCATCTGATCAGATGTCCCTCTTATCAGATCATCCTGATATCTAAACTCTCAGAGTATGTAGATTACAGGCTAAGAAAGAGATCTGTTCTCAGTGACCAGTAGCATGCCAATGCATTGCTTTCTCTTGGAGATTTGTTTGCTTGTTAAACATGAATCAGGCTGTACAAAATAGCTAGGCTTTTTCTTCCTTTTTTTTTTTCCCCCCCTTGAAACAGACCTTAATTCATAATTACATGGAATGAAAAAATTTGATGTGAATGTGATTTGAAATGTGATCTGAACCCTTTTTTTAAGAAGTAAAACAGTGGAACAACACATTTGTTTGTGGTATGTCTTTAAATCTAATCAAATATGTGGGGTTTGATGAAGGATATTTAGGGGGTTTTATATTGTTCATGCAAGGGGAAATGAGAAAAACATATATTGCAGTAATATACATTGCAGAGTATGTTATAATTTAGTTCGAGAGGTTTTTAATAAAGATGTTTCCTAGTGGCCCATATTTCTCTTTCTACTTGGAAGTCAAAGTCTGCATCTCTTAATTTCAGATAAGCAATTCTAACCCAATTCAACTAAATTGCAGTGAAAGGCTCATTGCAAATTCTTGGGATATGCTTCAGGGAAGTCTTTGGTTTACATTTCTTTTCAAGATGGGAGATACTGTATCATGAGTTATCATTCTTCGAAAATCAAAATGAAATTCTAATACTTGGTGATTCTTATTCCTGGTGAGGAAGAGAAATAATTGACTGTGTTGTGGAGCATTAAATTACCCAAGTGTATGTGAAATTAAGCTGTTTTAAATAAATCCTACTATTTAAATTACCATTTTGTTGTATTGATCTTTGATTGCAGGATTATTTCAAAGCTAAACGAAAATGCCTAAAAACTTCTGGCTACTTTTATACGCAGTGTTTGCCTGCCTGCACTGCGTGGCATTTTGCTAACAGACCCGTTCCGAATTCACTATAAAATGAAGTAATATTTTGGGTATAACCAATCTGGTAGAACTGATGTTTTCTTTCCAGCAAAGCAGAAGAGTTTGCTCTCCATCTGACATCACATTCTGCAGCCAGCCTGCAGTGAATGCTGGTACTGAAGTTCCACTCCCAGTCCAGGCCAAGGCCAGTGCAAATCTGCTGCTGGATTACACCATCACCCAGCACTCTGACCCATAAGAGAGCACTGCAACTTCCAACCCTCCCTCTGTTCTTCTCCTCTTTGGGCAGCCTTGGGGAAACATCTTGATGCTGTAGAGAGCTACCATGTGCAGCAGCTGAGAAATCTAGAGCCTACTTACATTTACAGACTGTGAGTTGCTACCTGGGCACGATTTTGTTGCAGTGAGGGGCCAACATGTCTTTCAACTTCCTCAGCGGCCTGTTCAACTTTCTCACAAACAAAAAGTGTAACTTCATGGTTTTTTTCAGACAAAGTGCTGAAACCTGCTGACTGGCAAGTGTGAAGGAGAAACACAGGGGAAAAGAACCCTATTAAATCAAGAACTCAATGGTTGCATTGAGAGGGGTATACTGATGACTAAAGCAGAAAGAAAAAAATGGCCAAAAACTCATCTTGAAACATAGAAAACTACAGAGAAAAGTGTATATGTCATGTGAATATATACACCAGTATGTGAAAGGATATAGTGTCTTCAAGAACCAAACCAAAATATACTAAACTTCAAGTATTTCTTGAAACTTTCTGTGTATCAGCAGGCAACTTCATTTAGAGTGTATTTAAGTATTGTTCTTTGACTTTGTTGACAACATTTTTATATGGTGGTTAAAAATGATGAAAGCTTCGGGCTGTGAGTATTGGAGTAAAGGAGGGAGGAATACAGCAGTGTAAGTAGGGTAAAGATTTGATACTGTAATAAACAGGGGCTTGTGGCCCTTCTGCATGCAGAGAGAAGAAATTGAAGAAAGATATAATTGCAGCTCTCTGGAATTGCAGGTGACAGTGAAGGAAGGAAAGTTTCTCAGGTTTAAAAATTACATTTGCAGATTTTTATTTATTTTTTTTTAATTTTCCTGCAGATAGATACATGTAGTTATGTTTGCAAAGACTTTTTTCAGTAGCAAGATCTGAAGTACACATGGACTTCATGATCATATATGATTCTAACTTTAGATAAGTTAGAGTTGTAAATGTGACCCCAAAATAATCGTTGCAGTGCCCTTTTTATCTAGTAAAAAGGTCAAGATATTTCAATTATAATCCCATAAAGAAATATTATTGTCATTACTTTTTCTGCCTTTAGAAGCAATACTCAGAATTACAAAATTTCATTTCAGTCTGTGGAGCAAATAAGAATAACTTTCTAATCCATTGCTGTTTTACACAGTGTGTTTTTGATAATGGTAAAGCAAATATTTTTCTCATAGTGTTACAGTTGTATTATGATGTCTAAAGGGTTTTTTTAACCTCTGTAACCAGATACACATACTTTTAGGGGGTATCTGGTTTATTCTGCTTTTATAAGTACATTATTGCAAGAACAATTCACACTGTCAGTTGAGATGTTATACATTTTAATGATATAAGCCTAATGCTGAGAAACAAGTATATCATTACAAAGAATAATGTAAAGTGGGAAAACCATTTGCAGCCTACAAAGTTTTTTTTCAAAATAAAGCCAATGAGTCAGTGAAGCTGACAGACAGGTTTTCTGTGCATTAATGAAGATAGTAGGAAGTGAAAATTTAGTCTTCTGAAGTGTAATAAGGGTGGCTGGTGCCATCTTCTGGAGGTGGCAGTGATGATTCAGACCACCCAGGATTCTAGACTGAAAAATGTGGAGGTTTTTTAAATGCAGTTCAGAATGTTTCAAACAAACAAATAAAAATATATTAGCCACAAAGCATGTTGAGAAGACATTTTACAGCTTGGTAGCACTTGCTCTGTCTGGGACATTTAGGGTGCTTTTCCAATGCTGATTTTCCAGGTTTTGTCAGCCCTGAATAATACAGCTATAAGCGTTCATCTCTAATTCACAGAAAATGGTCACAGAAAATGATTTAGTGTAAAAAACATTGTACACTAAATACGTGGGTTTCTTTTTTTCTTTTCTTTTTTTTTTCTGCTTTCTTTTTTTTTAAGTGGTGGGTTTGCTATATGAGTGCTTTGGTGTAAGACCAGAGTCTTTTGGTCTTTTGCAGGAGCAGCCTAATTCTAGAGCTGTCAGTGCATAGAAGTGGCTATATGAAAAGCCATATGGGACTAGAATATCACAGTCTCCGAGAGATCACCAGCAGGTTTTCTCATTCCTGACAGGCCTGATGCACATCTGCTTAGGTATCTCCTTGCTCATTTGTTGAAGTGAAAAGATGTTACATTTTCCTTTAAGAAAACCATGTTCTGGTCTGTATTTAAATCCTGCAGTTTCTTCTATTTTCTTCCATTCCTTTATTTCTTTGACAGCTGAGGGGCAGGTTCATAGTACAGTTGTGAACCTTCTGTAACAGGGTCATGCAGCTTCTGTAACTCAGGCCTGCTACTTGCAATAAAAGGGCTTATAAAACACCACAAAACAGCAAAGAAAGACTGTAGAGGATGTGGCTCTGAGTCTTGGGGATTTCTGTAATCAGAGTGGAAGACTAGTAATTTTCTAGTCTTATTTCAGGCTTCACTGTTTAATTAAGCCTCATTTTTCAAAGTTACCACTTCCATAGAATTTATTGATTCTATCTTCACTTCTCACTGTGGCTTGGAGAGACAGACCTTAGTGTCTTGATAGGGAAGCTACTGTGCTTGGCTTTTAGAGGAGGTACAGAGTGACCAGGGACAATAAACTGCAGAACATCGTAACTGCCAGAAAATGTTTGGTTTCTGTGCAAATGCTGCCCAAAAATGCACCTAATAGTTAATACTGAAGTAAAAGAATGGATGCTTTTCTTTCTGTTTTGTGAAAAAACATACTTTCCTGGGTGCTTGATGGGTTTGGTTTTTATTCTTTCTATTTCAAATGAATATGCAGCAAAGAAAATTAATTGTATGCTTGCTGTCTTCCCTTCAATGTTGCTGTGATAGGATACTGTTGTGCTTCATTGGTTACTGGAAAGCTACTTAAATAAGGGGCAGAATATTTTATGTAAGTCACAGCAGGGATCCCACAGTTTCTCTTTTATTTGTGCAATATGCAAGTGTCCACTGGTAATGGGAAGACAGTTGTTGCTAACTACCTCTCTAAGCATAGTGGTGTATTCCCACCCCCCCTAGTACTGGGTGTATACCCTGTCCTTAACCTCTGCATATGTTAATGGCTGCATGGAGCTGGAGAGCTCCAAGCCCCCATGTTCATTGTTAATAAAATCATAAAAGTCCCAATAACACAGCTCAACCATGCACAGCTTAGTCAAACTGTATCTCCTGTAGTGTAGGCTGATTTGGTGGTAAGGTGCAGAATGAAAGTTAAATGCACCTAATATTATTTAATTAAAAAAAGGTTCTTATTTATTTGTCACTTTCTCAAAAGGTCTTTTCTTTCTTCAGGTATCACTGTTATTCTTGAAAGATTGTATTATGTAGGGATGTAGATACTGAGTAAGGCACCGGGTAAAAACATTTCCAGTTTAAATACATGGGTACAATTTGTTCTTCTAGTTTGAAACATGGAGAAGTAGAAAATAAAAATTATTACTAATATGTTAAATACAGAGAAGAAAGGTTCAGATGACATCTATGGTTGAGCAAAACCAGTGAAAATAGTATTTTAAAAAGTTCCACCATCAGTTACAGTTTAACATTCTCATGAGAACACCAATGTCGTTGAGATAACTTTTAAAGTATAAAAATCTTTCACTTTGCTGAGGAAAAATGTCATTAGCACTGAAAAAGGGCTCAGTCTTATAAATGGCTGAGTATCACCTGTTGTTTACTTAGGATCACCTTCAGTAGGAGGTGATGTTGCGTATATATGTGTGTATGTATATATATATGAAAAATTGCTTTGTATAATGATTGCCAGCTGCTACAAATGGTACTTTCAGGGCAGATGACAAGTGAAATTGCTTCATTATATTTTGATGAGTATGTATGAATTGAGAAGTATCACCTCTGTAGAGCCACACCAGGAATTTGTTCTAATTTTCTGTTAAAAGACATCATTAATTGCATAGTCAGAATATATTGAAGTATTTTTCTGGTAAAT
>NW_026087631.1:19006983-19358774 GCF_022539395.1 Myiozetetes cayanensis | reverse complement strand
ATTGCATGTGTAATACGAGACAATCATATTAAAATGTACATACATTTTACAAGTTTATTAAAAGCACACGCTTTCCTGCATATTTAAAATGTTTTTGCTACTCTCTTGCTTTTTATTTGCATCCTCAGGGAAAAATGTCACATTCTTCTGAAAATATATATTTTGTTTAATTATAAATGTAGCAATTACAGTGTTTAGTTCTCAGCAGCATTTGGCATTTTATTAAAAATACTGATAATTGGGAAATTGTTCCTACTGCTCATCCATGAAAACTGTTCATTCTATTTATTTGTCCCAGTGCAGTCTGCTTAGGTTAAAATAACAGGTTAATTCTTTATTATGACAATTTAATAAACTGAGGAAGCATGATGTCATCGTTGTTCTTTCTCAGTACTGTAACACAAAGAGGTTTACCTTATTGCACAAGCTAATTGTACTCTTTTCCTTAGAAATATTGTCAAAGTTTTTGCATATTGGTTGCTTTCAGCATTTCATCTTCTGTGTTTCACGTCCTCACACCTTCTGCCTCACTCAGATGTCACAGCATTCCTGCTTTTCAGTTCAAATGTAGTTCAACTGCCTAAATAGTTTTGTTTGACATTTGTCACTCCTCCTTTACACTTAAATTAATCACCTCCAGTGTCATGCACAAATTTTTCTAACTTCCTGTCTCACCTGCTTACTTTTTATCACCCTTTCCTCTTAAAATCATTAATGAGGATTTGACAAGCTGTTTCCCTTTCCCTTACAAAATGTTTCCCTGCCTGTGGGTGAGCATGCCATGTTAAACATTCACCCTAGTTATTCAGGGTAGTCTTCAAGCATTCAGACTTAACTGTAGTTCACTGTGTCTGTTCTCCACCTGGATCATTATACATATATAGACGGATCAATGCCCACGTTTATTTATTTAAGTAATGTGACTACTTTTTTTCTATGATTTCTTGGAGTTTCCTCTGAGCATATGTTCTGCGGGGAAGGACAAATTAGCCCTCTAGTATTTGTACGATATTTGGTATTCTGAGGCTTAAAAAATAAGTATGTGTTTGGCAGTGCCCTCCCCCCACCCCCCCATAATAGAGGAATCAGGTGCACTTATAGTTTAACTAAATCCAGTTTTCTTTTTGTTCTGAAGTATGCAGGGACACTAGGCACTTAAAAATGGAAGAAAAAAGGTCAGGATGTAATTCTGATGTCACTAAATTTGCTATGCTGTCCTGAAATAAGTGATGCAATACATATTTTATATGTTTAAAAACATACTTTTACAGACTAACAGAGTTTCTCATCATACAGTTCTGATTGCAAACCTTGAATACATTCACTAAAACCACAGAAATAGTCCATATGGCTGTTATATCTGTCTAACAGAAATTGTTTGTTGAATCAAAAACACTGAATTGGATTCCTTTCGGTTTTAGATTTCCCAAATTCACTTTCTAATTTTGGGCACATAGGAATAGATATTTTAATATGAATTCTATATTAGTTCCTAATTTGGAGAAGTATCTAGGTATGAGAAAAATAGACAGTGCTGGGGATGGGATTTTTAAATTATTTCCAGTACCTCTGGAATACTAGAAGAAGCCAGGAACCTTCTTGTAGGAGAGGAGGTTCTCTCCCTGCTCTGTCAGAGGATGAAGTTCATATCAAAACAGCATGTTGGAATAGGGTTGATAGTATTTAAGACCAAGAGAAAATGCTTTAGGTAGGCCAAGGTTCCTTAAGTATGATGTCAGCTCCTGCAGATGATGGGCCAATCTCAGAAAAGCTAAGATCAGAGAAGGAAATTTTATATTTCAAATACCGCACTCCAGACTGTTTAAAAATTAATTACTTCTCAAAGATTACACAATATAATTTTAAATTTATCTTCTTCCTTTTATGTCCTTGTCTTTTTAGCAGAAATAGCGTATTTGAACTCCACAGTAAATCTTTGTTCTGATGAGATATGTAATTTCAATTGAAAATATTGACATACCTAATGCTCACAACTGGAAAATAGTGAGAGCAAAAATATCTATTTAGTGTCTTGAAAGTAAACAATAGTTTTTATACCTAGTTAACACAGGTTGCCACATCTCAATGAAACTAACAGAAAGAGGTTTTTTTATTAGGTTTTACTCAATTAGGTTTTAATAGCCCACAGTAAGTTTAATAATATCTAGAAAAATTATACAAAATCCCAATAAAACAAGTGTAGGAAAAAACAAGCTGATGCACAGGAAAAAAGTTCTAATACAGATGTCTGTGCACATCTAAGTGATTACACCAGTAAAAGGAAAGCAGATGTTTTCAGTCATGTTTTTTCAAAAATGTGACATGGTCAAGAATGGGCCATCTAATTACTAGAACATAACTGAATACTGTTTAGTAGTGAAGGTAAAAACAAGAGGCTTCTTCCACTAGGGGAAAAAGAACAATTTTTGTTTTAATCTTTTACCTCTAAAATCTGAATAGATAAGTTGAAATCCAAAAGTGTGTTACATTTTTGTGATGCTTATCAACACCTCTGTTAAAATCAGTGGTGATTTAATGATTACATTTAGGTGATGGGCATATACTTGGATTAAGAAGTGTTCAGTAAGTCATGAGGTTTCTCATAGTTAATATGAAAACTGATTGTAAAATACAAAGATCATTTTGATGGCTTTTCTTGTCCTGTGTAGCATAGGAAATGTACAAGGAAGTGCTTCCTCAGAGGTATTTAACCTATTGTTTAAATGTCACTGTTTGACTTGTTTCCCTCCTTAAAAGCAGGAGCACAGTATGTTCTTTGTTCTTTAGGAGCAATAATCAACATTAATTGGTGAGTCATAACATTCTTCTGCAAGAAATAAAGGAGAAACTTAACTCTTCAGCTACTTCTCTAAGTATTTCCAAAGTTAATCTTTCTAAAAATCAGTGCAAGCATCTGTCCTCTGTTAATGCACAGTTTATTTAAATTTTGTGAATCTCCAAGAGGCCTCTTTTACTGTGAGAAAGCACTTTTCCTATTCTCACCCATCTAATACACCTCTGGTGTAGCAGAGAGGAACTGTCACTGGACAACTACTTATGCAAAAGGTCAGTCAAGATAATTTTGGGAGTTCACTCTGGTTTACCAATGTATGAATATCATCCGAAAATTATTGGAAAGTTTAACTTTTCATGTAGATTTTTTGAACTTTTTGTCCTCTAGTTGAAGTGTTATGAAGGTGTTGTGGATTACAGAAGTATATTCAAAGCGTTGATTAATTATAGCTATTAAAAGGGAAAAATTATGACTGTTACCTAAATGTATGCTACACAACTGTTTTACATATACAGCATCTTTTGCATATACAAGTTTTAATCAATCTCTCTGTAATATCCCAGTTTTATTTGTTTACTTTTCAAGTCATACTATAATTTTAGGTGCAATTACAAGCATCTACTTAAAATCTGCTCTCTCTACTTCTAAAAAATTACTTGTTTTCCCACCATATCTTTGCAATGTTTCTGATATTTCCAGTCTCAGTTACATAAAAAGTTTGGATTTTTTTAATTTCTCTTTGGAAAATTAAAGATAATTATCCCTTTGACTGCTATTACTTCTCAAATACATTACTTTTGATTAACTGGTTTGTTTGATTTAATGAATTCTTAAAATAGTCTTGCATCACAGGCAGAAATGAACAAAACCAAGGAACTGTGTAAACAAAAGATGTGTCCAGGCTGCAGGTTAGACTAGTATGCTCTTAATTAGTTTTATTAAAAAAAACTGTTGTGAAAGCTTTCTGAAATATAGTGCTGACTCTGTAGACTGAGATAACCTATAGAGTGCATATGTTTTTTTCTTTCCTATAAAACACATGCTTGCAGGACTGTATGAGTTTGTGGAGACAGTGCTCTTCTCATAGGTGGTCATAGTTACAGCAGTGTTGTCTTTTGGTTGTCACTCAGTTCTGAAAGGAGCCATGGCCTGACACTGACTGCAGGTGGCACTGCTTGGCAAGAAGCACCCCTGTCTCTCCCAAGACCGTCTTTGTTTCTCTTAGGAGAGTCTCTCCAGGTTTTAAAGAGGTGTGGGCTGTTACTTAGCAACTGTCATGTTTACATACCTTTTCTATCTTTTGTCAAGGGTGTGATGTAAGGATTCAAAAACATGGGGTTCAATTATCCCTCATTAACTTTGTGGGTGTCTAGGTAGAAGGAATCTGACTGTGCGAGTCTCCAGGCTACCTGATCTAGCCTTAAAGCTAGCCTTGCTCTGAGCAGAAGTTTGGACTGTGTGGCAAGTGTCTTCAAACCCAAGTACAATATTGGTTATATCATTCCATAAACTATATGACTAAGTAATTTGATGAAGGTCAGGCTGTCTAAAATGATGTCCAGTGTACAGAAAAAAAAAAAAAAAAAAGCAAAATATGGATTTTAATGGCACTTTAGAATATGTATCCAAATTTAGCAGAAGAAGAAATTGAAATCCAGTCATATAATATGAAGTTGCAAAGGAATTTTGTAAAAGCAATCAGTTGGAGAAGTGCTCATGCAAAGCAAGCTGGCAAGGGTGTATGTCTGTGTGCGTGTGTTCAATTTCTAGCTCTAGAACTGCTTTCAGTATGCTCTTATATTATATATATAAAAGACAGGAGAGAATTACTGATATTGTATTATGCTAGTTGTGCTTATATTGTTTCAAGGCTTACCCAGAGGGAGGGAACTCCTCCTGATATTATTTGCTGTGTTAGAGTGTCTTTGTTTATATAAGTATGCATTAATACTTTGACAGCTCTCTCTAAAGGAATTTGATTAATAAAAACATACTTTACTTGGACTAAATGAGAGCTAGACTATTAACTCTTTGTAAATTTAAGATTAAATCCTTGATCAGTATTATATGTTACCATTAAAAGATGCATTTGGTCTATAGTGTTCTGTTAATGATTTCAGCTATAGTCTATTCTACTAAATATCAGTGTCCTACCTAGAGTCTGACTTGTCTGGAAGTTTGTCTAGTCAAATAGACAGATACATACAATTTAGTATCACCCCAAGAATCTAATTTGGTTGATTTTGGACTGTCAATACACTTGCTATCAACTTATTCTATTAGCAGTAATTTCTGGAGTTAATTTTTCAGATACAATATTTTCCCTCTGGGTACAGATCTTTTTTTTTTTATTTTTTATTTTTAATGAAATTTATCTGTGAGTGGCTATGTCTATAGCTTTAAGTGAAGTGGGAAACAGAGTGGCTGAAACTAAGGAATACCTCTATAGGGAAAGAGAAGTTGGAGGCCCCATCTGTGCTTCAGTCTTCATTCAAGTAAGACCACAAATAGACTGCCCTGATTTAAGGAATTTATTGAACCTGAGTGCAAAAAGAGGCTATAGTGATGAATTGTTTTAAGAATCAGCTAATTTATATGTAGTTCAGTGTGTGTGAAAGCATATGTTTGTGTACACAATATACAATTTCTTGCATTACAAATTATAATGTAAAAATAAAAATTTATATAAACTCATTCAGATTATAACAACAAGATGAAGCTCAGTTACTTTCAAGGGTAAAAATCAGCAAGTGAGTGAAAACTAAGTCTCCAAAGGTTTTTTAAATAGAGTTTTATATACTACACAAAATCAAGCTGCTATTCTACTGTCACTGGACAAGAGCTCTCCCCTGATAAGCCTCTTGGACATAGTACTAGAATAGAGTAGTTATACAGAAGTGCTGAATTATTAAGAAACACCCCCAAAGAGTAATATTAGATGGATAAATATTTCTTATTTTTTTGATATCACAATTACTGTTTAGAAGAAATTTCCACAAGCAATTTTTTTATCCTTTCTTTCAAAATGCTTTTTGTGTTCTGCAGCAGAAGAACAAGATCATACAGAAGTGGAGAGGTTGAATGTATTATGAGGAAGGAAATGGGATACAGAGATGGCCTGTATTAACCTTTGTTTTATCCACATTCTCTCACGCTAGAACAAGGCAAAGCAATATGAATCTTATCCCAAATTCTTGAAGAATTTGACAGAGAAGCTTTGTGTATGGGGCTTAGGGCAATTTACCTTCTGTTCCATACCAAAAAGCACCTTGTTCTTCTCAAGTCTCATTTTCATTCTTTTCCTTTACATTCCCATCCTGTACCTCTTCCCAATCTTCCTCCCACTCTTTTGTATGCACAAACTGCTCTTGAGTCAGAAACTTTCAGAGAAATTAACATTTAAAGTCTAGCCCCTTACACCTGCCTACTGTCCTTGTCAGTTTTTACGGTACCCATTCTATCAGTCTTTCAGGCATGTCAACTGTTAGGTAGGCATATGAGTAGCTCACCAGAAGCTCTTGCTTGTGGCTCACCCAAACTCTATTGCCCTATCCAGTTTTAACAGGCATTATTCAGTCCTCACCTTTTGTTTCTCTGCTTCTTCTTGTTAAAATTCAAAGGGCTTCTAATACCCTTGCTGTCTTTTGATTATGTTGTGTTATACTTTATCCTGGGCCTTAATTGACATTTGTACCCACCCACTTCCCTCCTGTTGTCTGAGAAGCTACCTCCACAAGTGTGTAAGTGCAAACATTTAGCCATCTTGCTTTTTTGTTCTTTATTTTTCCCCCTCTTCCCTCCCTCCTCCATAGGCAGCTAGGTATGTGTCTCAACATGTGGTGCATATACTTAATATTATCTTTAGATATGCCTGTTATTCCTTTTAAACACATGCAAATAGAATAATAAAAAATATAGCTCTTATTCATCAGTTTCACAGTCCGCCTATGCAGACAAATGAGTTCCCACAGTGCTTCAAAAAAAAAGAAAAAAAATCTTCCACAGATATCTGTTAAAATATCTTGGGATGTTGGAAATTCTGTATCAGTAGATGCTGTTTTGAAAACAAGTGAGTGCATTTGAAATGTGAAATGTATATGCATATCTGTCACACCCCACCCCCTCAATATTGGAATAAATTGTCTTTCTATCTTCTACTCCTTTTTCTCCACTGAATTCGAAAACATGGTTTTTCAGATGTTTTAACAAAATCTGTTAATTTTTCAAAGTGAAGTGCTAGCATGAAAATTTGATATAAACTATGTGGAAAATGAAGACGCACACCTGGGGCACTTTTTTGATTCTGACTAGTTTCCTGAAGTCCTGATGTACTTCCCTGCACCTAGTGATATCTGTGGGATAAAGACAAACCAAGTTACCATCCTTTGTTATAGCAGACAAACTGCAACAGAGGCAGTGAGGTCTTGTGAAGAATGAGACCTACCTGTCAATAGCAGGCTTGCTATTGCAATGGCTTACTCCAGGGCAGTCGGGAAACTCATCTTTAAAAGAGTCACTTCACAGTGACACTTCACAGTCCTATTAGCTAAGATTTTTGGGTAACATGCTGATGACCAGAACAAAAGTCTTTTTTGAGCAATGAAAGAAGCACTTGACTGTGCTGAAAGAAATATGTCTGGGGCACTGAGTTTATTAGGATTTTTCTTTTTGGACTTTTTCGTTATATAGTGTATTGATTTCTTTGAAATCGGTAATGTTTTGTTTTCTGATTGACAGCTGTTTCTATAACAGCTAGTAGTGATATTGTAGATGTTTTGTGCTAAATTTTCTGGTGAAAGTTTTGACACATGTGCATAAATCATCACCCTCCTTCTCCCCACTCCTCCCCAGTGATTACCATCATAAGAAATTTTCTATTTATGTATGTGAGCCTACTCTGAATTCTTTTTATTCTGGGGGACACCCCTGTAGGTTGAAAATGAGGAAAATAAAAACCTACAAGAGCATAAACTGTTTTAAATACAGCACAAAACCAAAAGACAAAATTCTATTTACATGGAGATGCCTTGTTTTCTCTTTTTTAAAATGTAAATCAGAATTTTATGTAAATTACAATGTGCTTTGAATAGATGAACTTTGATGTGATATTTTGATTACAGACATATATATTCTTTGAATTTCTGTTATATCATTAACTTGTCTCGCATATCCTTCTACACCTCTTCTCTTCCCCCCTGCCTCCCCTGAAATTCAGTTCAAATTAAATTTATCATTCATAATCTCAAATTATAGAAACACTTCTGACAGCCTCATAGCATTTTTTGTTTGTTTTCATATAGCTTTAAAAAAATAAAATAACCCCCCAAATTTTGGATTAAATAAAGAATTTCTGTTAAACAGAAAGTACTTGGCTGCTCAACTCTCCGGCAAGTTAGGGTTCAATGACAGACCTGTTAAATTTGTTAGCTTGACCGTGTTTTGTCTCATACTGTGTTCTAAGCAGTCCTAAACGTGACCTAGCTATCCATATTGACATGATTTTATCCAGTTCCTGCTGAATTCCCTTTCTACTTCTAATTATTTAAAGAAAATATGTAGTCCCATGATGTGCAATTTAAGGCTAAGGAAAATACTGAATTTGTCTTCATTTGATGTCAATAATGGATAACAGAATTACTGGATTGTGGGCAATCAGTTGAGGCAGAGATATGTACTCATCTAGAAAATTGTTTTGAATTCTTTCTCCAGTATCTGTGTTTTGAGGCATAGGGTTAATTAGAACTATATGAAAACCATGTAGTAGGACATAATGAAATCGATTAATATTTCAGTAATGGGTTATGAAATGGGAAATGTTAAAGATGGTTGGTTTTGACACCTCTGCAGTGCCACAGAGTGAAAAATACTGAAGACTAATATTTCAGAAAATTTTACAGCTGATGGGCTGTAAAACTTAACATGTTCACACAGTATATACTCATAGCATAGGGGTGAGCCCGTAGGATATTCAGTACTGTCACTGTAAGCATTTTAAGACAAACTCCTCCTTCCCCCGACCTGTGTATTTCAATTTGTTGTGGTTTGGTTTGTTTTTAAATGCAAAATACCTAATCAACTATTTGAGTTAAAATCAGTAATGCTGTATTTACAGTGAATTCACGTTGTTCACATTACAGGACACAAACAATTATGAAGGAACATTAACTCCAGGCAGATCATTTCATATAATTTGAGTCTCTAGTCTTTGTAAATAAGCAAATTGATCTTTCTTGAGAAACCTCACTTTTTTATCATCCATGTAAATTTTATGTGCAAATATCTGCAGGCAAAGAGCAGCTGGAAAATTACCTTTTTAATCTCATACTTAAATGTTTGGTGTTGTATTACAGATGGTGTGTTTGTTGTCTGGTGAACATATGCCAGCCTGATTAGGGTTTTACAAACTTCAGAAACTTCTACTTTGCGTTATTAGTGTTCTTTCTAGCTGCATTTTAAGTTAAGTTTGGTGCAGATGTCACTATCTTGCTATATCTGCAAGGCTGGTAAAGTGAGGTAAGTGCCCTTAGGCCATGGTGTCACACAATGTGTGCTCCATCCTACAGCTCGAAAGTATGTGACCCTTACTGCACTTACTGCAATGCTTAGTGTTGTGAATAGACCAGGAGATGAAAATTAAATTATCGAGATCCAATGTATTTTTGGACAGCCTTACAGACTAGAGAGAGGACTGATCTGACTGTTGTGGATTAACCCTGGCTGTCAACTCAGTACCACGCAACCAGTCACTCACGTGCCCCTCACCCCGGTGGGTTGGGGAGGAGAATCTGAAAAAAAAAATTGTAGAACTCATGGGTTGAGGTAAGAACAGTTTAATAATTGAAACAAAGTAAAATATAGTGATGGTGCTGTTGCTTATAATAATAATAATAATAATAGGGGGAGAGAGAGAGGGAGAGAGAGAAATAAACCCTCTGTGATGCAAACAATAATGTAAAGAAATGATACCCTATACAACTGCTCACCACTCACCAAGTGATGCCAAGCCTGTCCCAAACCATGATCTACACCATTTCTGGGTAACTCCCGCAGTTTATATATTGGCATGACTTTTTATAGTGTGGAATATCCCTTTGGCCAGTTCACATCATCTGTCCCAGCAGTGCTTCCTCCCAGTTTTTTGTGCAGATCCTCACTGGCAGAACATGAGACACTGAAAAAGTTCTTGATTCAAGATAAACACAGCTAAGCAACAGCTAAAACATTAATGTGTTATCAACATTATTTTCATACTGAATCCAAAGCCCATCACTGTACCAGCAGCTAAAAAAAAATTATCTCTATCCCAGTCAAAACCAGGACACCAGTCCCATTTTAACTTTATTTTATTTTAACTATTGAGCTAGTCCTAAAATGAGAATCGTATTATTGGGGTAAGTTCTAAAGCTTAAAATAACTGTTTACAGATTTTGTCCTGTATAAATATTTCATATAGTTTTGAGCATAGTTTTTCTCTTCTACCTAGAATAATAACTTCTTAAGTTTTTCTTACACTTCAGCAAATATATGATATGATGATGAGACTGAAATGCTGAAAGCAGACAAAAGGACAACAATTTCAGTATCAATTCTATACATGAAGAAAATGAAAGTAAAGTTTTGAAATGCATACTTCAAATGGATTTTTCCAGAACATAGAAAATTTTAAATGTAGGAGTCCATTAATCTGTTTAAATTTCTTATTTAATGTAATATTTATTAAGATTCCAGATCTTTTTACCATGTTTTGAATTGGCTTCAAATTTTTTCTTTCTTAGTTTTTGCTCTCATCTTTGTTCTCTTATGGTTGTTTTGGAGAATTCAATATTTTCAAAGGAGGAAGAAAGTGATTTTCTAATTGTTTTATGTTTATAAGCACTCTCTTGACTCCAAATTGCATAATTCATATCATTCCAATGAAAGTGAAATCCCTGCTCTAAGGGAGTGTAACCTAAACTGTAAATTTCTCATATTTGACTAATTCTGTGATACAGATTTGAAACTTATTATTACATTGTGACAACTGCAAATGTGTGTGTCTCCTTGGTAAATTGCTTTAAAATTTTATTTTGGAGAATTTCTGCTAACATAACTGAGGTTTGCCTTCATTACATTCATTGCCAGTCTTGTGGAATGACATCCTTCTAATGCGTTGAATTATTAGGATTTGAATTACAAATTGCCATCACTAGAGACAGTACTTTTTATTAATGTTTTTTAGTAGTTTTATCTGAAAACTTTCAGCAGTAGTTCCTGTAGATGAAATATTTGCCCTACAAAGCATCTTTTAGATAAAAGATTTCCCCTCTTAATCATTCCGGGAATGTATTCCTTATATAACCTGTTGTAGAATGTTTTGACTATGGCATGTCTATTCCATGGCTGTCTGCCCTTAGATATGTAGACTCTTATAGTCCATAAATAAGTGAATGTGGCATGGGTGAAGAAACAAACAACCCTCCTACCTTCAGAACAGCCTTTCCTGACAGGCAAGTTGTCCATTGATATGCTGACACCAGTCATGACTAGCAGCACACTTGTATTGAGAGTTGATTCTTTTTCTGCTGCTTCATGACCACTAAAAAAAAGTGCTCTTCAGCATCAGGTTTCATTATCACTTTTCTTTCCAATTACAACACATGGAATAGGTTTGTAGATCATGCACTTAGGCCCTCAGCAGGATTTTAACTGCCTGTGGTGAGTGTTACTGAGGGAGATGGATTTTTGTGGCACATGGCTGGTAAATTTTCCAGTGAGTTAAAATCCTGTCTCTTTTTTCGGGTGCCTCATCCCTACTGAGTCAATCAGAACTTGCCACACAATGCTTCCCCTGCTGCCAGTTGCTCAGAGTGCAGTAATCCATGAAATAACTATGTTGTGTTGAAGTTAGAGATTTAAGACCAAAAATGCATCCAGCTGATGTAGATTTGCTCCCTCTTTGTCCTGTGTCATAAACATTTGAGAGTTCACATACATATTGAAATGGAAATGAGAAAATTAAGTCAATTTTGTCTAGAATTGCTCAGAGTCTTTAAGAACTTAAAAAGATTTCCAAACCAAAATAGGGAATTTAGATGGTTTGTGGTGCAAATGTTTTTGTAAAGTAAAAAATACTTGTTTCCTAAATAGATTTACTAAGGAAATACATTTGTTTGTTTGTTTCCAATAAGATATACTCTTACGATGATCAAAATAAAATACTCATCTTACCTTGTACTTCTAGCCTAAGGAAGGATATTACTTAGCTGATATGATACAATTACTTTTCATGCACTTTATGCTTCTTGTGCCTTTTCCTAGGATATAGGCTCATCTGTATCAATGCATCAGTCAATAATTGCTGTTGTTGCTCTAGAAACACCCAGCTATGATTTTAAGGAGTGTAATACTCTTCCCTCTTGTCTCTTTTTAGCTAGCAAATTTAAGACTTTTAGGTGAAGCCATAATTGCATGGGTTTGGTTCTTCAGTTGTCAAATGAAGTTCCATTTTGATGACAGCTAGGTATTATTGACTGAAGAGGAATTAAGAAAGACAAGTTGACAAAGAGCGAGAGAGACACTGTATGAGAGAAAAACATCTTGTTTCAAAGAGCTTGTGCAGCATCCTGAATGGGATTTTCTGGTTTAAGTATCATCCATAAAGTCTGAAGCTGGTGGACCTGAGTAGTGTTGGGTACATTAAAACTTCATGAGTTCTAAATGAAGAGAAAATTCAAACACTTTTATCAATATGTAATAGAATTAAACATCCTGAAGTGTATGCTGCAGCATCATTCTTCTTCAATAATATGTTACGAATTTTGTAGAAACCCTTCAGGAAAAAAGTAGAGTTTGAGCTGATTTCTGTCGAGTATTGAGTAACTGAAGGAAATAAAACATAGAGACAGTTTGTAAAATTAGAAGATTTTATTTACTTAAGGTAGATTCCTGTAAATATAAGGTAGATTTTTGTGAATAAATTAGTATAGCAAGGGGCTTACCCTGAATGGAGGGATGGGTTACATACAGTGATTAGGTTTTTGTTTGAGACTACCAAACTGGATTGATAAACCTTTTTCTCAAGATAAATAATAAAACCCTATTCGAGACAGAGGATTCATAAGCTTTTTTTTAATTAACAGAGAAGAAAGGGATACCTAGAAACAAACATAAAAAACTTCACAGTATCTATAGTGATAGAAAAACATGCTGTAAATATAAATGAAAAAATATTATATTTGGTGAGCTTAAAAACAACAAAATAGCTCTTCTGTGAGAAATAACCTCATTTATTTAGCTCTTGAAATGCAGTTATTATTTAAGAATTTTACAACTCGAGAGAATTTTTTATTAAACAAATTAAACTCATTAAGTATAAAAAACCAAGAAAGTCTTTGAGTAATTATTACATGGAGGCAGATATGATTTTTCAACACCACAAGGCAGAATTAAGATTTTTTTGACAAAATAATCAAGTGCATACAAGCATATTTTGGGAAAGGTACCAGAACCCTTGCTGCCCAGATCAAAGGTTTTGACAATTGTGCTTATTCTTGTTGTCTTCAGATAAAGTCATGCTTTGTATATAAGCAGAAGTACAAGTCTGTGGATGAAAACAACTTAGCTGTTCATCTTTCTATAGCCTAACTCTGTTATTCTTCTTTTTTTCTTCATTTGTGATGAATACTGCAGTGCCGACAACGTAATCCACTTTGAAGATTTTCAGCAGATTTAGATAACTTTACGTAATCATTTAGCAAATTAATTGGTTTAAGCTAATACGTTTGAATGAACCATAATATGGCAGCTTTTATAATATGTCTGCATTTGAGGTATTTAATTATAATTGCATCTTGAGAGCTACAGCTGCTGTGTTCCACATATTAATTGAAATTATGAGGAACTAATTATCAGAAGTACGTGCACAGGTGGAAAGTTACATATATACAGAGCTTGTCCTCCAAAAATAGCATTCCACAAACATTTTGAATGATTAACATAATTTTCAACAATTCAACCTGGATAGTAAATTAATTTTTATTTTTTTAATTTTTGTGGGTTTTTAATTCTCTGAGGGACAGAAGTTTTAGAACGTAAGTGCTAAACTTTTTGGTATGAAGAATTTCTCCCTACATATTTTATACGACTCTCTGGATTGAGGTAGTATGAGAAGAAGTAACAAAAAAAGAAAGAGTAATTTTACCAAAAAAATTCAACCAAAATTATATAATTTTTATTATATGAAAACAGGGATGTTACTGTAGTGTTTATTCAAAGAGCTAATTTTTTTTCAGTTAAAATTGCCAAACATCAAGATACAAGTAAGTTGAAGATGCTGCTTTGCTGTGTTTTCGTCTTGATGATGTGGTAGCCTCTAGTGTGACTCCACAGTCACATGTATCATCTCCTCAGCTTGATGCAGCATCTGGTATTCCCTGTACTGCAGTGTAAACTGGAAAGTAGGATTTCTTATGTTTCAATATCGGTCACTGTCAAACACTGTTTATAGCAACCAGCAGGCACAGCAGTTTAAATGTGCCTAATAGCTCTTTCAAGCACTCTGAGACCTGGGCACTTGTATACCAGACTATTTTCATTTCTGCTCTTATTTCTGACTTGAAAATTATCTGAATTAGTATTCCTGTGCCCACTGGTGTTTTCTTCATAAGTTTTCCTTTCTGGTTTTGAAATGTGGTACTGGCCTAGGGTTAACACTGTCTGTTACAGTTGCAACCAGATATGAACAGAAGAGAATCTTAATGAAATGAAAAATTCTCACTGTTAATGCCATAAAGAAATTGAACCTATGCAATGGTGAGTCTAAATATCTACAGAGACATTGTGGGATTGAGTTGCCTGGCTGAATTCACACGGAGAGGACAAAGGATTGTTTGACAACAGTGATCAGCTAAACACACCAATGTAACATAGGCATCACTGAGATGAGGTTGAGTTCAGAGCCCTGGACATCTGCCCTGGACATCTTTCTACACTGAACTACCACAGTCAAAACAGAGCAAAAATATGGGAACTGACACCTCTTACCTAGGAGAGAAACCAGCTTCAGTAAATGGAAGTTTGGAAGTTCTTGGAAGAACAATTGACGCTTTTCATACCGAAGTAAAAGGTCTAGTGGGGAAGCCGCATGAGGAGTGGCTGAGGTCACTTGTTCAGCCTGGAGAAGAGGAGACTGAGGAGAGACCTCATTGCAGTCTACAGTTTCATGACAAGGGGAAGCAGAGGGGCAGGTACGGATTTCTTTGCTCTTGTGACCAGTGACAGAACCCGTTGTGTCAGGGGAGGTTTAGGCTGGATATTAGGAAAAGGTTCTTTAGCTGAAGGGGGATTGCACACTGGAACAGGCTCCCCAGGGAAGTGGTCATGGCACCAAGCCTGACAGAGTTTAAGAAGTGTTTGGACAATGCTCTCAGGAATGTGGTGTGATTCTTGAGGCTGTCCTGTGCAGAGCCAGGAGCTGAATTTTGCTGCTTCCTGTTGGTCCCTTCCAGCACAGTAGATTCTATGACTCTATGATTCTATGACTCATATCTTACACTGGAAATACTGAGTTGGTGTCTTGGTTAGGAATTAGTTCAAGGCCTGTAATAATAGTTCTGTCTTCAACTGATAAGTTAATGAATATGATTCTTATTTTGTCTACACTGTACTTTTCCCTTCCACACTAAATTTCTGTAAAAGCAGCAGATAAACTAAATCGGGAAAATGAAAACTCTCAGCTTAGAATATCTGAATAAGCTGGCATTTTTAAACTGAATTTTACATAATAAAAGAGTTATATGTAGCAAATTGCATCCAAAATACATGTTTTCACAAATTACTGACATCTTGCAGCTTTATTTAGGTGTTCTGCAAATGATATAACAACTCGCTTCTGATAGATGCTGATTTGCTTTAAATCCCGACAGACTGTATAACCCCTCAGTAAATACACTAGTAAGAAACAGCAAAAGAACATTTCACTTGCAGTGAAACTAGCTTTATTTCTGGAATATTTCTCAAATTCTTTAACTCCAGGTGCTTGTAAAAGCTGTTCTATAAAAATACAATGAAATGCTTGTGGGTCAAAATAAGGAAAGGGATAGGTCGCTCACCAGTTACCATCATTGTAAAACAGACTGGGGTTGGAGACATCAGTTTAATTTATTACTATTTAAATCAGAATAGGATAATGAGAAATAAAAACAAGGCTTAAAAATACCTTTCCCCTACCTCTCCCTTCTTGGGCTTAACTTTACTCCTGATCTTCTCTATCTCCTCCCCACAGTGACACAGCAGGACAAGGAATGGGGGTTGTGGCCAGTTCTTCACATTTTTTTCTCTGCTGCTCCTTTACCGGCACGGGAAGAACTCCTCACACTCTTCCCTCACTCCAGAGTGGGATCCCTCCCACAGCAAACAGTCCTTCATGAACTTCTCCAATGTTAGTCCTTCCCACAGGCAGCAATTCTTCACAAACTGCTCTAGTGTGGGTTCCTCACATGAGGTGCAGTCTTTCAGGAACAGGCAGGTCCAGCATAGGTCTCCTGCAGGGTCACAAGTCCTGCTTGTTCCAGTGTGGCCTCCACTCCCCATGAGGCCACAAGTCATGCCAGGAGTCTGCTCCACTGTGGGCTTCCCATGGGGTCACAGCCTCCTTTAGGCATCCCCCAGCTCCCAGGGGCTGCAGGGAATATAGGCTCTATTGTGGACCTCCATGGGCTGCAGGGGAACAGCCTGCCTCACCATGGTCTTTACCACAGGCTGCTCTGGTCTTTAGAGCATCTCCTTCCCCTCCTTCTGCACTCACCTTGATGTCTGCAGAGCTCTTTCTTTTTTACATATTCTCACTCCTCTTGCCTAGCAACTTTTCCCCCTTCTTAAATATGTTATCACAGAGGTGCTGCAATCATCACTGGTTGGCTTAGCCATGGCCAGCAGCAAGTCTGTCTTGGAGTCAGCTGGACATTGGGGAAGCTTCTAGCAGCTTCTAACAGCTTCTCACATAAGCCACCCTATTACCTCTTCCACTACCAATACTTTGCCACACAAACTCAAAACAGCTTGTTATTATCTGCCCACCTTGAAAGCTGAGAACACTGGCTTAGCACAGTGGTTACTCAGGCACAAGGAGCCTAGGCATGTAATTTAGGGCCTGGAATTTGATGGGATGTGAGTATCGTTCATTGTGTCCCAGCAAGTTTCTCTGGTACTCAGACTTCTGGTTCCGATGCTTTTTTACTGGTAAAAGTGATGAAAAAGTTGGACAGGTCAGTCCTGTACTCTCATAGCTGTGAGGGTCATGAAGGTACTAGGTGACCTGGTGAATGCACAATAGTTTAAAGATTATTCCGCCTGTTGATATTGGGGGTGTTGACAATTTGTCCTGTTGCCTGAATTTGGAAATACAACAACCCAGGTAACTAAAATTTTACATCTTAAAGCAGAAACAGTCCAAAAATCCATTGTTTATGGGCTCCATCTGCAGATATGCTTTAAGCATACATGCTGTGGTAAAATTAAGTTCATAACATTGTAGATGTACTGATTTTGTCCTAAATGATAATGTTAGTTGTCTTGAAAAGTCTCAGTGAAGTAGCACCATTTTTTATGGAGTTGTGTCCTCTAAGTGTAAAAAGTGGTGATGATGTATATTGCAATCTAGTGGGAAAGTATACTATCTAATGTATGGACTCTTAGCCAGCTGCCTAAAGGTATTTAGTTGCATTTTCCTTTGACTATTTTACATACTTGCATTACATTGCATACATATTTTACATACTTGCATTAAGTATTTACTCTCACTATGACTGAAAGACATTTATTTTCCTATGTTTTCATCCCATTTGTCCATGCATTTCACAGAACAGTTTAGTATAACAACAGCCACATTTCTTAATTTCCACTTGTCCAAGAGCATCTACTCTGAAAGGCAAAAGTAAAACCAAGACACTGCAGCAGCTGATGTGCACTGCAAGGAAAGGGGTAAAAAAATCATGCAGCTGCTTTAAGCTACATTCCTCCCCTAAGATCATTGTAGTTAGTCATTATGAACGTGTCCAAACTTAGCCTTACCCTGTGTCCTTATCCATAAGCAATTCATTGGAAATGCAGTCTTGTTCAACAGTTTTTAAAGTGGACTATTTAAAATGGCCAAGGTCTGTGTGTTGTGGTACATTAGAGCAGAGAAGCAGTACAACATGATTGACTTTAATTTTGGCTGAGTGTCTTGGTCAGTGTTTACAACACAGCAAAATAAGACTTGGAATTTAACCATGGATTTCAGTGCAAAGAATTTAGCTTCACCCAATCCATGAAGACTCTTTGTAATGGAAATAAGGAAAAACTTTGTCCTTATCTCAAGATAAACAGAAACAGTTGGCCCAAGGAATCAATTATCTCATCACAGGGTGGAACCCTGTAACACTTCTTGCTTAATCTCAGTGGGTTTTTTAAATTTAAACTTTCCTATATTGTTTTTGACTCTTTTTATGCCCACTTGTCATTTGTTGGTTCAATTTACAGAGCACAGCATTGTTGTCAGCAACTTGGTTGTTGAAGTAAACTAGTTTGCAATCAAAGCCAAAGCCAAAGCCAAAGCATGGCACCTAACCTCAGTTAAAGTCTTAGCTGAAGTAAAGAGGCATTTTACTCGATTAGAACTTATATGTAGTGCAAAATCTCTTTAATGTACAGCCATCACATGAGAGATTTTGTTTTTAATGATGCAACAGAATTTTTATGTAGTGTGAGATTTGTACTGTGATATGTAGGAGGTACTCATTGACTAGAAACTTGTTGGTCATTTACGAATATTTGCATTATCATTGAATTTAAATTCTATGTTATTCCAGTTATGTTTTTATTTCCTTGAATATTGTGTGCAGGCAGTTGCTGTGCCTTTCCTGACGAAAACATAATTATGCTTTTTGCAGGAAATGTCTAGAGTATAAGAAAAGACATCTTATTAAAATTTTAGGTGAAACCTAGTCAGTGCTCTTCTCACTTACAATATCAGGAAAGGAATAACATGGGGGGGTTGACTTTAATCAAGCTCTTCAGGTTTATTTGAGTGTGGAATTGCAGCATGCTTTTCTCAACAGAATATGATTCTCCAATTATTAGATATCAACAAAGGTCACTTCACTGTAATAAGTATTTCTACTTAATTGAAACAACTTTCTATTAGGATAGGGACAGAGTAATTTTCAGTTTTCTCTATTACAGATCTAAAGATAATAGTGATTTCTAGAAGATTGGTAAAACTGCATAATCACTGATACGTAGTTGCTTTATTCCCTTAAGTGAGGAGTTGAAGGGGCTGCTGATTTGCGTAAGCCCTGTGGGATAATTAGAATCATGAAATGGTTTGGTTTGGAAGGGACCTCTAAAAACCATAGAGTCAAACCTTCTACAACAGGCAGGGACACCTTCCACTAGACCACGTTGCTCAAAGCCCCATCCAGTCGGGCCTTGGAGACTTCCAGGGATGGGGCATACGCAGCTTCTCTGGGCAACCTGTGCCAGTGTCTCACCACTCTTGTTGTAAGAAAAAGCCTTCCTTATATCTACCAGCCCTCTTTCAGTTTGAAAATGTTCACCATTGTCTTGTCACTACAAGGCTTGGTAAGTGTCTTTCTCTGTCCTTCGTTTATGTTCCCTTTTATATTCTGAAAGGACACATTAAGGTCTCCCTGAAGCTTTCTTTTCCCAGGCTGAAAAACCCTGTCTCTCAGACTTTCTTCATAGGACAGCCATTCCAGCCTTTTGATCCAACAGTCCAGGTCCTAACTCTTAACAGATCCATGTCTTTCTTCTACTCTTATTTCCAGAGGTGGATGCAGTGCTTCTCACAGAGTCTCATGACATCATAGCAGAGGGGAAAAATCACCTCCCTTAAACTGCTGGCCACATTTGGGGGTTTTTTGTGCAACCCAGGATATGGTTTGACTTTCAGGCTGCTCACTGCTGGCTCATATATAAGTTTTCATCTGCCAGTATCCCTGAACCCATCTCTGCAGGGATGCTGTCAACCCATTCATTCCCCAGTCTGTATTAATACTCATGACCACCCTGACCCAGGTGCCTGACATTGCACTTGGCTTTGACAAACTTCTCAAGGATCACGTGCTCTCTTTTCATAGAATCATAAAATCATAGAATCAGCCAATGGTTTGGAAAGGATCTCTGAGATTATCAAGTCCAACCCTTGATCCACTACCATTGTGGTTATTAGACCATGGCATGAAGTACCACATCCAGTCTCATCTTAAAAAATCCCAGGGGTTTTTTTTTAACCTCCAGGAGGATCCACCACTTTCCTGGCAGCCCATTCCAGTGCCTGATCACTCTCTGTAAAGAATTTCTTCCTAATATCCCACCTAAACCTTCCCTGGCAGAGCTTAAGACCATGATCTCTTGTCTTACTGACAGTTACCTGTGAGAAGAGACCGACCCCCACCTGGCTACAACCAGGTAGTTGTAGAGAGTGATGAGGTCTCCCCTGAGCTTCCTCCTCTCCAGACTAAACAATCCCAGCTCCCTCAGCCTCTCCTCATAGGACTGTGCTCGAGTCCCTTCACCAGCCTGGTTGCTCTTCTCTGGACCCGCTCCAGCACCTCAATATCCTTCCTGAACTGAGGGGCCCAGAACTGGACACAGTACTTAAGGTGTGGCCTCACCAGCTCTGAGTACAGGGGAAGAATCCCTTCCCTGCTCTTGCTGGCCACGCTGTTCCTGATCCAGGCCAGGATGCCATTGGCCTTCTTGGCCATCTGGGCACACTGCTGGCTCATGTTCAGCCTCCTGTCAATCAGCACCCCCAGGTCCCTTCCTGCCTGGCTGCTCTCCAGCCACTCTGTGCCCAGCCTGTAGCGCTGCAGGGGTTGTTGTGGCCAAAGTGCAGGACCTGGTGTTGTTGAAGCCTGTACAGGTTATGTAATGGCATCCCTTTCCTCAAACTTATCAACTATGCCACTCAGCTTTGTGTCATCTGCAGGCTTGCTGAGGGTGCAGCTGGATCCCACTGTCCTTGTTACTGATGAAGATATTAAAAACTATTGGTCTCAGTGTGGATGCTGATATGCCCACTGAGAGGCACCACTCGTTATCAGTTTCCATGTGGACGTTGAACTGTAACTCGCTGGATGTGACCATTCAGCTGGTTCCTTAAGCATCTAACAGTCCATCCATTGAAGCCACAGCTTTCCAATTTAGCGGCAAGAATGTTGTGTGGGACCTCTGCAATGTCAGAGGCCTTGCAGAAGTTCAGGTATATGATAGCAGTTTCTCTTCCATTGCCCAATGATGCAGTAATTCCATTGCAGAATGGGGCCACTTAGGCACCATTTGCCAGTGGTGAAGCCATGTTGACATTCTATGGTTGCCTATCTTCCATATGTTTTTAACTATCTTCCAGAAGGATCTGTTCCACAATCTTATCAGTCTATGAGTTCCCAGGGTCTTCCTTCTCACTCTTTTTAAAAATGGATGCAATATTCCCTTTTTTGCCAAACTCTTGGGGCTTTGTCTGACTGCTCTGACCTTTCATAGCTGTTTTGAAGACATCTGTCAAGCAATGGAATAACTTAATATGCTATTACTCTTTACAATGGCTGGGTAAGGCTTTCTCTGACAGTTTCACAGCAGTAGCTGTGTTTCAGAGCACAGCCAGAGAAATAATCTAAGTATTCATTCTCTAAGTGTAAGGGACTCTCAGACATGCCTTCAGAACTGACTTTCCTTTCATCAGAAGATAAGATATTGATAAATACTTCAGATTTTTTTTTCTGGTTCTGCTTCTTCTCTGAGAAGCAATGGACACAATTAGTTCTGTGGAACTTGTTTCTGTAACAGTTATTTTTGCCTTTTAAATGGTCATGATGTGAAAACACATTGATAATTTGCTGTTTTTGAGGACATCATCTTTGTTCTGCAGTGTCATACCTACCAGAAGTGAATCATCCTCAAGCTGAGTGTTTAGCAACTAGTTTTATTTAAGAAAATATTCCCATAAGTTTTGTGGGATGGGGTGTTATTTTGATAACAATATTAATATGCTTTAAAATTTTCTTATTTGCTATACACTACATTTTGTTGTGCACTGCTCTCTTACACAATCATTCAGTAATGCTGTAATTAAAATTTTAAGATTGGAAAGACTGCTCCTGTTGTGAAAGCTTTTATGTCATTTTAGGGTTGTGCAGTCTTAAATAAAGATAATCATGAACTGAATTTTATTTCTTTTACTTTTTCTTGAATTTGTAAAAACGTTTGTTGTATTTTTACAGTTTACAATGTAGTATTGTGCTAGTAAAGGTAAATAGTTATTAGTGATGGACAAATAAAGATAGGTAAGTCCTGGTCATATGTTAGCAAGCTTGTGTTAGTTGTAACATTCTTGTACTTTATAATGGAAATAAAATCCCTTTGCTTTCAACAGAGTTTTTTTGAAGTAGGTACCTAAATCTGCATTATCTTTTTTGCATGTGCTAAGTGCATGTGTGTGAGAGAATGTGTATTTGAGTGTGTGTGTGAGCATGTGTGAGTGAAGAGTCACTTTACTCCGTTTCAGTAGGTGGGTGTCCATCATTTCTTTGGTGAGATGTTCAAAACCTCTCTTGATGAAAGGAGTAAATGCCAATATCTGCTCTACTCATAGATTGTTTCTACTATCTTAAGCTACAAGGAATTGTCCTCTGTGTGTGAGACAAAGTTGACTTCTGTATGTGAAGCAAATGCTGCCTCTTTGAATGTAGAATGGTTGCTGAGAATCCCAAAATATTGATAAGTTAGCCTGAATGGTATTGTTTGTTCTGGGCTCTAATTTTAATTTTTGTGTTTGAAGTAGAGATGTTCTTGATTAAATTCACATACTTTATGTGGAACACTCTTGTACTCGAAAGAAATTTGACTCAGAAATCAAGGCATTTCAAAGAATCTTGATAACAAATGAGCTGTTCAGTGGGCTTCAGAGGATGAGTTTCCAGCAAGGCTCGACCTTCAGTATTTTGATGTCCTTATAATGTCTGGAAAGTGTCCACTAGAATTAATAAAGTCTGAGACATGATTGACTGTTGATCATTTATTTGATTATGTTATGTTTTAGCATAACTGAATGCTGCACCACGTTCTCCTTCTAAATTAGGGAATTAGTTATATATGCTAGCTAAACAATCCTTATACTAGTGTTCTGGATAAATACATGGTAAAGAGGCAGGACCAGCTGCATTTGCTGAACACTTCCATGCTACTGCTTCCACTGTATCTGCTTTCAAAATGCTTGTTCACTATACTTTTTCCTTTCCAGCTATTTCTGTGCCTTGTGTGTTTTGGTAACTGCTCACTTGGAGTCTCTCTTCTCTAACTCCACAATGAACTCCCTCTTCTGTGCTGGTACTTAGTGACTATCTCATTTCCATTGCTATGTTTATCATCAAATCTCAAAATGAGTGCAACCCAGGAGGCCTTGTGCTCTCTCTGAAGAGTCTCTCTTGCCTTCATTTACACAGCTCTGACCCATCCTTGTTCACCTGTTGAATATCAAAGCATGTTGTCTATATGACCTTTTTCTCCTGTGATTACTACCATGGGTCCTTGCCTCTGGTGCCTCTCCCTCAGGAATTTCTTGAAAAGTGAGTCAGTTCCTTTCTGTGTCTGCATATTCGTAAATCTTTCTACAGAGCTTAGTACTTTGTCCAGAGACAGAACTGCTTTCTTAAAAATAGGCCTGTAAAGTACTCCACTGCTTTTACCTTAACCCTACCTTTACCTGATTTCTATGATATCAGCTGTAATTTACTGAACTCTAAAAATTTGTTTCACCATTCAAGAGGTCATGCTTCCTGTACCTGCTATGAAACACATCATTTGACCTCTAGAGATATTTAGTATTATTTGATATTTTAATAATTTAGTATTGTTTAATCCCAACTGTAATGCAGTAGTATCTTTTCCATGGCACGATGTCCTGTCTCTGATGCAGCATATTAAATTGAAAAGGGCTAAAATACTTTGAAGGTTTGTTTGTGGTTGAATTACTAACTTGAGAAGTACTGCTTCTAAGAAAAACAAAGTTGTTTTCTTTAAAGTCTTGTTCTAACTCTCCTACTAACAGCTAAGACTTAATTATACTTCAGCCAGAGTATTTTAAATTTCCTTTTCTGATTTAAAACAATAGGATAGCACCTTTCATGTAGAACATGGACTTTCTATTGGAGTCATAGCAAGAAATCTGTCGGATTCTGCTTTTACGGCCGAATGTTTTCAAGCAGAATTTCAGTGGGGAACGTAGAGCATTTTGTATATTGTAAATTTGCCTTTATCATGAATGGAGCTAGAGACATCTAGTGGTTAAAATGAAGGAAAAAACAAACAAAGCCAAAACAAAAACCCACAAACAAAACAAAACAAAGCCAAAACAAACAAACAAAATAAAAAAACAGTCAACGGGTAACTAAACATTCATGAAACTTGCATTAGCAGTTATCAAAGTAGCACTGCAAAGAGCATGTGCAAAATGTCATAATATCAAACTTAACACTGGTAAATCACTAGAACTTTCAATTTTGTTTTGAATGAATGAATTTAGTCCATTTACTTATTTATTTTCAGAATATCAAAAATCTGCAGATTTTTTTGACTCACATTGCAAAGTAACTGGAAGTGCAAAAACACGTCACCTCAGGTCTCAAACGTACATGTCAATTTCTTCACTTTTATTTTTAGTGATACAATAAATCACAGAAGAAAAAAAACCATACACTTGTAATTTACTAAAATGTGACAGCTGCACACACATTCATGTTGCAGTTTGATGTGACCTGCCTTTGCTGTTCATGGTTTCTTCATGGCCAATTCAAGGCAGACTGTATGACAAAGGTCCCACTGCACATATCTCCATTGTCTCCTCATGCTTGACAGAATATCTGTAAAGAGAGGTTTCTTAATCTGTCAGCAAAAACAAAGCAATTTACTTCTCAAACTACTTGTAACTTCTGCTTTATCCCATCATTACCAGTCATCATGCTGCAAGGAAAATTGGTGCTCCCAATCATTTGGCAAAGAGACCAGCTCTTCTTTGTATGTCAGCTCTTAAGAATAATAGCTAATGTGATTTCTGTAGAATATATTATCTATAATATACATAACTGTCAATCCTAAGTAGTCAGAAATTATTTCAATGAGTTTGACTAGCCAAAAATGTGGGGGTTTATGCCTTCGAAGTCTTTGAGTATGCAAGATAGTTGCAAACAAATGCATGTACTATCTTAATGTGGACTGTGTCCAGACAGATGACAACAAGCACAAATTATTTCAGGGAAAATTCTATTTAGGTATTAACAAAAGATCTTTGCCATAAAAACAATTAAACATTGAAACAAGTTGCTGTCACTTGAAACAACCCTGTACATGATGTGGATGCAATGAAATCCATCTATCCTTGTAGGTCAGTTCTGACTATTAAAAATGCTCAGGTAATTTCTTCCTTTTTATGTGTATCTTTGGCAGTAGTGCTTCATTTCTAAAGTATAAAAGGGCTGCTTTGTGAGGGTAATGATAGATCTGCATCCAAGTTTTGCAAGCAAATTTGAATGACACTCTTCAGATGCTGGCACACAATTCTGTGATTCTGGTTAACTTTCCACTCTCATCCGGAAATTGTTTCTATTTTACACCAGTATAAAAAAACTCAAGGAACACCGGACTTGGAGAGATGAAACAGCTCTCTCATGCTGATGCAGGGAATAACAGGGTATAGTTCTTTGTTTTACTAAGATGAAAATTGGTCAATTAAATATTACTCTTCTCACTGTTCTTTTTTGGTTTGGTTTGGTTTGGTTTTTTTGGTTTTTTGGGGGGTTTTTTGTCTAAGATAACACTATTTACCCTTATCTTCTTACTGGTCTGGTATTTTTGGAAAAAAAACCACCAAAATTAAGGCCCCTTTTGTTAATTTAGAGATACTGTCAGGTTATTTACTTGTATCTACTACTTGCTAAAAAAATTGTAAGAGATAAAATTTCTTTTTTTCAGTTCAGATGTCCATTACCTCACAACTTTCCAATATGAGACTTCATTCCCCTAACAGCAACATTTTAGAGATGAATATCAATTTTCATGCTTCTTACATTAGCTTCTTAATAATAACCTTAGCCATCTCTGTTCAACATCAGCCCATCATTAGGAATCTTATTGTATTGCTGAAGATTCTTGTAACTTCATCATTATCAACAGTGTTTTGCCATTGTTTGAGAAATTGGCGGCTGGTAGCTTATTGCTTCCCAGCTCAAAAGCAGGTCTGATACAAAGACCGCTGGCAAGACCAGGTGCTGAAGTTTGATCTAATAATACATTTGTTTTGATAACACTGAGAAGCCAGCAAAAAAAGGAAAATACTGTTGGGTAGCTCTTCTTCAGCAGGCATATTTCTTTTGATTTAGTATGGTTGTTTTCAGGTGGGCAGCAATGCATTAAACTTGTCTGGTTGGGTGTGGTTGGGGATTTTTTGTTAAGTTTTTTTAAGAGAGGAAAAAAAGACATGGGTTTCTTTGCAATTTGGTGGTGTCTATGGTAACACAGTGGTCTGCATATTTTGAATGATCTGTTGTTGTCTGCTGTGTTTTCTAGTTGAACAGTTTAATACTAATCCAATTATAAGCTGGACTTGGAAGCTGCCAGGCACTTATAAACAGGTTTTCTTCTGATGTTTAATTTGGTAAAAAAAGCTTTATCTCTTTCCTTGCACATCAGCTTCAGCAATGCCATGCAAACTTAGAGATGTATACTAGTTTTTAATGATCAGTTTACTAATGTTGCCTATTTAATGAATTCTGTTAAGTATTTTTATTTCTTCTGTTCCATGAAAAACTTCTCTGTGCCTAGAAGAGTGCCATATTTTTTGTCTTTCAACAGTAACGAATAGTTATTCATAACTAGGGAGAAATCAAGAAATGTATTACCTCTCTTAATCTTCTAGAAGTCTTTGTTTGTGTGCCATTTAGAAGGGTGTATAAATATATCCGTTTTTCTGGACAACCCTTTTCTTCACTGATGAACTGGATATATTTCCTTCACTTAGCTTGCCTGTAACCTTCCTTAACTGATGATATAACATTTCATAAAGCCATTGATCTTACAGATCCCTGTGGTTTCCAGTGTTTTCTTTAAAATATCTTATTTATTTCAGCACAACAAGCATTTCCAGCTCTTGCTCTTTTAATTTTACTTGCCTTTGGGGTTGCTATTTTCTGGAGTTTGAGGACTTTAGTTTTTTACAGATACTTCAAAGATATTTTCAGGGAGGATACAGATGAAAATACAGAAAGAAAATCCAGGATTTAGGGAAACTGCTGCAATCCACTTTATTCCTTGTTTTGGTTCTGCTTCTAACTATTACATTATGGTTTACCTTTGATAGAATCAAGAGTCAGAAAGTGTTTTTACATCAATGCTACTATAGTATGTCCAACTGCGTCTTCATCATATCGTTAAAACATGTTTTCAACAATTGGTTTAAATTATATTCTTCTCTGGTGAGCTATAATTATCACTGACTAAGGTTTGACTAGTTTGCAAGGGCTAAAAAGAAAATAATGCTCTGCTTCCGAAGGGTGAGTTTGTTTCTTCAGTTTTTGTGCAGATGGTGCAACAGATGTTTCATGCCAATAGCTTCTAAACTCGTAATTCTGCTTTGAAGTTTTCTACATATGTAGATAAATATGGAAGCAGCTTTTTTTTTTTTTTTTTTTTTTTTTTTTTTTTTGGCATGACTTGTATTGGGATCTATACAGGCAAGGTGAAAGCTGCTTTATGTTTATAAATTATTTTCTGTCGTACTGACTAACTTAGCAGAAATAGATGCAGCTTGACTAAAACATCACTTTGAAGGTTGAATGCCATGGCAAAATATTCCAGGAATACTTTAAAAACAGTCTGTCAAAGCTTTCTTCAGAGATTGGTAAAGCAGACTGTTTTCCATTCACTGAACAGGTTCTCCATAATGTGATTTTTCCAATCTGATGTGGTGTTAGAGCTCAAACTGGAATTCCAAATTCCAAATATGTTTCAGTTTGTTCACTTTCATAAAGGACTAATTCTGGTATAGTTCAATTCTGCACTTCTTGTAGCTTCAATAAACTTATTTAGTAGATCAGGATGGTTCCCTGTAGGCGTTACAGTACCTGTGTTGACAGGTGGGACTTCCCACATGTACCCTTTGTGCTGGAGGAGGTGGCACCGTCAGCAGTCTGGTTTTTTTCCCTGTGTTTTTCTCCAGCCTAATGCTTTGGGTATGTTGCAGATATTGTATTTAGTTTTGAAAATAAAGTCATCTCATTTAAAAAAATTAAAATTCTTTGGAATTGCAGAAATGGATACGTGTTTCAGAAGCTGGCACAAGTTTGCATATGAATTTGTATGCAATTCTGATTAGAATGACTAAGAAGAACATTGGTCTAATGGTACTAGACATTTAAATGTTTCATGCAAGTGTTCAGGCACCTATCCTGCTTTTTAAAGTGGCAAAATAATTTGCATTTCTCTTTCTCAGATGATATTTGAAGTTATGCAGCCAAAAGCTTTGATATTACACTAAAGATTTTTCCTGTTACACTGAAACCAGGATAGAAAGAAGGTGGAGGAAAGAGCCACTTGGAATAAAATGAACTGAATTGGGTTTTTTTAAGTGCTTCTGAATGGAATAAATGGTCAAAATAAATATATGTAAAGTTAAAAACTTCTTTAATCACAAATATTAGATACACAAATCTAAAGAAGAATTTGTAGCAACTTGTTCCAACAAATAAACAAAATCTAATATTTCATACCTGTATATATTTGTTCTATTGACTTATGCAAAATAAACCTAAATTCATTTCAAGGGCATATATTATTACTTAGAATGTGAGACTAACAATAACAGTCAGTGTATGGGACAATTCAGGTATCAGAATACATAAAAACTACAAAGTGAATATTGTGAATATTGTGAAGAGTATATCTAGTGCTGCAGTAAAGATGAAACCTAAACTTTTGATAGAAAAACACAACAGTAATAGAGTAAAACAGGCCAAAAATTTCAAAGAATATTGGTAAAATTATGAAACATGCTGCAGTATATATCGTGTAATACTCTACTTAAAGTGGATTTGTTAACAGTGCAATACTTGAGATAATCTGGTTTTTACAATATAATTTTAAGTAATTTAATTTTAAAAAAAATTTCTCTCAGAGAACTAATAAGACTTGACTTTGTAAAAGTGTAAGATACTTTAGCTTTTTGCACTGTATGTAATCTCATGGAAATTGTGAACAAAATGTATTTAATTTACTGTACTGTACAGAACAGCAACTGTTTTCACCCATCTTAAATTACTATAATAATTGAGACAAAACCACTGAAAGTATATGTCTAGGAAGCCTAGCCTTAGTGCTAAAAATGAGTTGCACAGCCATCTTATTATTGCCCAGCAACCACCTTGTTATGGAGTTTTAAGATCCCAAAGCCATTATTTTAAATTTTCCTTTTTATTATGATTTCTATAAGCACTTACTGTAAGAGAAATATGAAAGTAGAGGCACAGAGACTTTCTTGATAACATCTAACAAATCTGTGTGAGTGTAGGATAAGATCATAGGATGATTAAGATTGACATTGACTTCAGGAAGTTCTCTAGTCCAGCTGCCTTCTCATGCTTCAGAAGCATAATCAGCTTGTAATAGGTATTTTGAAAGATATTAATAATTCTTACCTGTGAATAGCAAGAAATATAATTGGGGCTTAATAATGAGGCCTATGTTACTGAATGATTGTACTGAAGATCTCATTTACTTGATGTTACAGTTTTAAGTGTTGAACATATTCTGAAATGATAGTATTCTTCCATTCAAGATTAAAAAAAGACATTGGTGAATCAGTGTTCTCATACAGTGCTTGCATTTTTTTTCCCCTCTGTCTTATTAATGTTTTTATGTTACTCAAGAAACACATTACTGAGCACAGAATAAGCACTCGGTTGAAATTAAAAGAAGGAAAGGTTCTTAACTGCTTGTGTACAGATTGCTGTCCTTGTAGCCAGAGAAACTTTTCTAATAATTTTACAGGTATGGAAATACAGGGAGCAACAATACTTTTTCCTGAAGAGAAAAGAGTATGTCCAAGTGACTATTTTCCTTTTGCAATCTCCACCATGTATTGTTTTTAGTAATACCCATCCAAACAGTAATAACTGAGTCACAAAACCACATGCTGTGAAACATGAAGAGTTTTATTTGTTAGAAGTAAATTAATTCCTTTCATTCTATATTAAATCCAGAACAATATTTCTAGGGATATTTCTACATGACTGAGAGTCATACAAATTTCTGAAAATTAACTCTTCTGGCTTAAACATTGATTTTTTTTCTTTGGTCCTTGAATTATTCCTTCTATGTCAATAATTTCTGATATCTTTTTTCCCCCTTTCTCCCACTTCTCCCTACCTTCTACAGAGACTCTTTCATTCATGCAATGTCCTCTATAGATTTTGAAAATCTGCTGATAAGTAAGCAGCTAAATTATTGTGGGAGACATATGGTAAAACCAGGACAAAGGAGTGTTGAAAGGGAAAATGAAAACATGTAGAAATACCCAAATCATTAAAGCAATCATGACTCACTTGACGCAGCATGGCCTTGGTTGAGTAACCAGTATTGCACTAAAATGTATGGTCTTAGATTACCTTTTTCTCACTGGAACTTCTTCTGAGTGCTAGTTCTATTAACTGATATTAACTTCTGCAACAGCATTTATTTGAATATTTCAGAATGCTGACATTAGCAATGGATTTCCCATAAAACTAAAAGACTGTGTAAGGATCATTTCAGCACCAATTAAAACATTACCAGGGAAGTAGCTATTTAACAACAACACATGCTAACTTGAAAAATATATAAGGAAACTGGACTAAAGACAAAATACTGATTCTTCCTTTAAAAGTGGAATTCACTGATCACAATTTCATGGATTACTGTATTGAATGCAACACAGGCATATTGCTGTATTTCATGGAGTCTACAGTGTTTTGTTAAATATTTGCTGCTATATTAGTTATAAAATTGAATCCATCAATTCTGTTTGAGATCTTATGATCATATGACAAAAATCATGCTTCATTGGATTCTGAAAAACATGACTACGTTAAATGTGATTTTTCAAAATTCTCTCCTGCTATGTACTGCAAATATTTTTATCCTGATTCCTAAACATTTTTAACACTTTCTCCTAAATATAGTGGTGAAATAGCATTCATTGCCCTGAAGATATTATTCAGTGCAAATAATTTCTTTCTTTTTTTTTGGTTCATCTATAAAAATTGAAGCACCATTTGACACTATCTAGTTCTGTTCTTTTAAAAAGATGAAGCTTCAATCAGATGATAGATACATTAAACTGTTTTTCCAGGTTACTCACGCATGAGAATTTATTTGGTGTTTTGTCCTAGGGGGTTTTTTATTCTGTTGTTACTTTTAGAACAACATTTCAGCAACATAATTACCCATTCCTGTCAATACTGATGGGGTTTCTTTCTAAAGAAATCACAACATAAATGATTAATGTGACTAATATTTTGCAGAGAAAAATCAGTAATATTGAAGGAAAAAAACAGTGGAATTGGGGCATAATCATTTCCAGCTTCTACATAAAGAAAATTCAAAGTAAGCTTTGTCTTAATCATATTAAAGTAAAATACAATATCAATTTGCATATGAGAGACTTGGGTAGGTGTTACATGTTAGGCAGAAAGAACAACTTGTTCTGTTATCATGCAAATTGAGTTTTGCTTTTTGACAAAACGCTTCACAGACAGATTTGATCTTCCTATTCTAAGGTTTGGTCAGAAAAGAATACACCCACTCTCTGCTAAACTTTTCCCAAGATTTTTATGATATTTACGCCCTCATGTTGTCTGTGTGTTGCACTTGCAGCAAAAATATCTTTGCCTGGTAATGTGTTGTAGATAGCTTGATAACAACACTGTGGAGTGAAAGATTTTTAAGAAGAGCCTAATATTGATTTATGGAAAATTATACAGCTATTACAAGTTAATGTACTGGAAAACCTTTAGAACTACTGGTAGTGCTAAATTATTCTTACTGTATCAATTTTTGCCCTATTTTAATTTCCAAATTAACAACTAAAGGAATGAAAGGAAGCTTTTCTGTCTGGAAAATATATTTAACGTACTTTAAGTCTCAAACTGGAGTTCATGAGTGGAGCTACTCTGAATAACTTTGGAAATATGTTGCTAGTTGTATGTTTTTCCTCTTAGAAATGAAAAAGTATGATATTCTGGTAAGATTAACTTGTGAAGTGAAAATAATTGGAAAAATATTTCTGATTATGCCAACTGTCCCATCTTAACAGATAAATGTAACGTGTTTAGAAACTATTTTTTATATAAAACTATTTTTTATAAACTATTTTTTCATAGAAATCTGTGATGTTTTCTTGGTTAGTATTTTTCAGTAAATGAACTCGAATTTACCCTGTGTTCTCTTTGGGTTGAGTTAGAGGATGGACTTAAGATTTCAGGAAATTCTTTATAGTTCTTTGGAAAAAATAAATCACCCTTCATTTGACATAAAAAACCCCAACAAATGGATAAGCGCAAATGTGACAATGGTAATTCGTCATACTGCTATGATGTTCATGTCTAAGAAAAATATTCTTGGAATCATGGAATGATTTAAATTGGAAGGGACCTGAAAGATCATCTATTTCCAGCTCCCCTGGGACATCTTCAACTAGATCAGGTTGCTCAAAGCCCCATCCAACCTGGCATTGAACACTTCCAGGGCTGGGGCATCCAAAGCTTCTCTGGGCAACCTGTGCCAGTGTCTTACTACTCTCACAGTAAAGAATTTCTTCCTAGTATCTGATCTAAATCTACACTCCTTCAGCTTAAAGCCACTACCTCTTGTCCTATCACACTATATGCCCTTGTAAAAAGTTCCTCTCCAGCTCCCTTGTAGCCCCTTTAAGTACTGGAAGGGCCTCTAAGGTCTCCCTGGAGCCTTCACTTCTCCAGGCTGAATGACTCCAGCTCTCTCAGCCCTCTGATCATATTTGTCATGCTACTCTGAACATCCTTCTTATGTTGGGGGTCTCCAGAGCTGAACAGAGCACTCCAGTGGGATCTCATGAGAATAGAGCAGAACAGCAGAACCACCTCCCTTGACCAGCTGACCCTGCTGCTTTTGATGCAGCTCAGATACAGTTGGCTTTCTGGCTGTGAATGCACACTGCTGAAACATGTTGAGCTTCTTGGCCACCAACACCCCCAAAAACCTTCTCCCTCAGGCCACTCTCTGTCCAGCCTGTAACTGTATCTGGAATTGCCTCCACCCAAGTGCAGGAACTTGTACTTGATCTTGTTAAACTTCACAAGGTCCACACAGACCCACCTTTCAAGCCTGTTCAGGTCCTTCTGGATGACATCCCTTTTTTCCTTCCTTGTGTGGTTGATCACACTACACAGCTTGGTGTTGTCAGCAAACTTGTTGTGTGTGTCCTTAATACTGTCTATGTTGCTGACAAAGACATAAACCAGCACCAGTCCCAACACCATTCCTAAGGAACACTGCTGATCACTGTTCTCAGTTTGGATATTAAGCCATCAACCACAACTCTTTAAGTGCAACCATCCAGCCCATTCCTTATACACTGCCACCCACACATCCATGCCTCTCCAATTCAGAGATATGGGTGTCATACTGGTTAGTGAGAAATGCCTTGCACAAGTCTGGGTAGATGATGACAGTTGCTCTTCTCTTGCCTTTCCTTTATTTCTTTAAATGAATACTACTTAGGGTTGAACATTTCTTCAAACAAAGAAGAGTAATAGTTTGATATAAAGAACAGCTACCTCTGCTGTCTTTACTTTCAAGAAACCATGTGACACATCTTATTTTCAAATATCTTATTTATATACAGTTCCACCTTTTATTAAGAAATGTTACTCTGACAGGTTAGAACATCTTCTGTAATCAAAGACTGGGCCACAGAAGTGCTTTTAAATGGCATCTAGCATGAAGTTCCTTTAGCGACCAATATAAACTTGTAACATTTTTAATACAGCTAAGGTTTTTTTACATGTGAAATCATGATGTGGGGTTCACTTTCACTTAGATACACAGATTCTCAAGTCCTGTAATTAAACATTTATGTTAGAGAGGTGAGTCCCTTACAAAATGGACCACCTTTTTATGGGATTGTTTTTCTACAGTAGTGATTGATTAATCTGAATAATACAAGTTCAAAATTCCTGTAATATTAGCTATAGAGAACTATAGGTGTGTAAGCTAGCTAAAGCTTAGCTAAGCAAAAAACTGTTACTATAATGGAGCTGTGGTCTGATACCAGGTAGTTAGGCTGGCCTAAGCGGAAGATGTACTGTGTTTGTGTTAGAAATTATATTCCCTATTGTTTTTTTTCATCCTCCGCAACCCTGCTTTTCCTTTTTGTTTATGTTGATCTTTTTCTCCATTGGCTTCTGTGGGTTTTTTTGTTTTGGTTTGGTTGTTGTTTTGTTTTTTGTTTGTTTGTTCATTTTTGTTTTGTTTTGTTGGGTTTTTTGTTTGTTTTGGATTGTTTTATTTTATATCCTGAATTTTTTATATATTTAGTTTGTTCTAGATTAAATTCAAATAAAAAAAAATCCATGCTTGTATATGAATGTTACTTTTTCTGTGTGAACATCAGTGACTGATTGCTCATCTGTTATTCTCCAAATTCCCTATCTTGTTATTTTTCAACAAGATAACGTTCTTACTCCTTTGCTTTTACAAGCTTGACACTTAGGGCTGAAACTACATGACTCCTCCAGGACTTGGTTCACAAATCATCCTTACACCTCGCATATTTCAATATGAAATTCACTGCATCTGCACAGCTGAAGTCTGTGGTTTCGGCACTGGGTCACTGGTGACTGCTGGCAGTTACGCCACATCTCGGGCAAGAAAGCATGACTTTCCTCATTACAGTTTATTTGTTCAGCATTTCAACTGTGTCATGTGTTGAACTGACACTGCTGGTGATGATTAACCAGATGTTCAGTTCAGAGACATATAGTGGTTAATACAACATGTACATGATTTGTACAAAATATGTAAAGACTATAAGCAAACACAGAAGCTACTTCTTTCTTCTTCTTCAGTTAATATTTATCTTCTAAAATGCTTTTCAGAGTACTTTGGTATTTGACTAATAGGTTTTTCAAAATGTGAGCCCTTATTTGTTGTTTCTCTAGGATCAGTATCTGTCAGATTTTCTTTGTGCTGATACACCGTGTAAAAAATATTGATATTTGTTACATAAAGTAACTATGATCTCAGTCCTGTCTCCTAAGAAAGCTTTTTTAAAGGTTTTTTTTAGTTCCTTCCCTCTTTCACAGCTAGTGAATTTCATTAAGCATGATATTCCTGGGATCTACGATACTTGCATGGCATCAACTTCGCCTGATCTCTTCGCTTCTAAGAATTTTATTAGAAACCAACATCAAAGGTATGCAATGGAAGACAAATATGAAAAAAAGAATATGAAAATGCAAGAAATATGATCCTGTAGAAATGTAATTTATACAATACACCAATCCACAGAGTATTTTTAATCAGAATACCAAAGCCTCCTATAACTTGCATTACACTTTAAGGCTTTTGGATTAAAATCCATAGGATTCATAAAAGTTACCTTTAATTGTCTTGTATGACACTTAACTTTACAAGAAATTCTAATTAAAAGCCATATAGGTATTAGAAATCATATTTTTTATTATTTTTCCTTTAAAATAATTTTTGCAAGTAATATTCAATGTTACTACTAAAGCTGGTTGACTTGCTACCCCGTGTTTTCTAATAAAAAAGAAATAAGCTACAAAATAACTAACAGGGTGTATTTTAAATCATATTGTGGAATAGTTTGAGTTAAAAGTAACTATTGTTAAAACATTCTTAGTTCCAGTTTGGAAACAGGACTTGTTTGGTGTCTTGCCACTAGATGTCATTGTAGTTGAACCCTCACAGCAGTTTTATATTAATACTTTGCTACCTGTAGGCACTGGATGGCATCTTTCAATTGATTTCAGGTGCGGGGCTTTTTAATGAGCTAATTTACACAAAGCAAATTATCTGAATGTTTCATTTAATGCCACGATGCCCCTAAAAGCCTATGTTCCGTTTGCAGACAAAAACTAATAAGGATGTCTGAATTTGAGATTTTTAACGAAGTTAGGAAAGATAATACTCAGAAGACATCAGGGAAGGTGTACATTTCAGTAGCTATACTGAATGGTCTTGCTTGATGGAGTTTTCTTGTGGTGCAGTTTCTGTAAGGGTTAGGAACATTGTGATCTCATAAATTCTCTGGGCCTCATCAGACAAATTTCATGTTTATTGAGAAGAGCATGTACTGTACTGTGCTTACTATGGTGTACTTGGTTATTTGGCATCTACATGGAACAGTAAGTGTAATAAAACCTCTTTTAGTACTAGGACAGATAAGAAGGAATAGGTTGTTTCTCAAGTGTAGCCTTTCAGCATCAGAAGCATTTGATAAAGCGTTTAGGGTTGGTTTTATTGAATGGTCTGGGGTTTTTCAAGGGTGAGTCTCTTCACATTTATTTCCTTCACTACTTCTTGCTCTACTCACTTATCTATGAGCTCACCTGGTACCAGCAAGTAGACCACAGGAGCAAAACCCCAAAGCCTCCCTCCTGCAGCACCATCTGCCCAGAGTTATGAGATCTCCTAACCCCAGGTCTGAGTGGAACACCTTGCCCTGGCTGTGAGCATAGGTGAGCTCGTGGTGCCCAGTGTGAGTCACCTGCAGGAAGAGATGGTTGGCATCCTTCACATACATAAGTGAAGCCCATCTGTGCTGAGGATGGGGGGAGAGGTTATGCCAAATCCTTCCTCCCTTGAGAGGCAGCAAGGCATTTTCTTCCCTTGCCCTGGCTTCCCTCCTATCTATGCTGCTAACTTGTATGTTAGACTGTAGATTAAGCCTGTGCATAACTGGGTGATTGGCCACATCACACACAGGATCTTTCTTGGGCTTCTTGCACTAGACCAATAGCTTTGCAAGCACCTCTGATTCCCTAAAATTGGAGGCAGGTGGACACTGGGACTCCTCTTGAGGATCTGTGAGCACAGGCCATTACACTGATGGGCTTTGATTCACAGCAAAGGTGTACAGGAAGGGTGTGCACTGCTTTTATCTCAAAGCTCAGCTCTGCACATCATTACTTTTCTAATACTCTCTTATTTAAGAATCATTTTATTCATTGTTTAATATTACATCAGAGCAACTTTAAAGCCCATTGAGATGGGGAAGATGATGTTTAGGTTTTCACATAGATTTTAACAAGACCCATGGACTACAGTGCTAAATTCAGCCTCACTTTTTAAAATTCAAATTCACAGAATCAGTTAGTTATACATCTGTATTTCCTTCATTTAGCTGCTGCTGGGGAATGTAAAAACCCCTTCCTCCAAAGAGAGAAAACCAAATTGACTTCACAATTTGTGCATAGCTTTAAGTGTACTTTTAAAATGTCTCTAAGCTATTAAGAAATTTGATTTCCAGTGTGAAATTAATATTCTTAGTAAGTTCATGTTGATAACTCCTAAAGGTGGGTGTTTGTTCTAATTAAATAAGAGTGTAAAATGTGTCATATGCATTTGCTTTTCTTTCACACACACAAAAAATAATTAATAGAAGCAGAAATAAATCTTACAGGCTGCTGTAAATTGGCACAGGTCTGTACTTTATTAACTTTCTTGAATGAGCCTAAAACACTTGATGTTTTTTAACTTATATTGTTGTGTCAAGTGTCTTCCAGTCCACCTCTAAGGTCCACTAGCCAGGGGGTTAGAATAGAAAAATAATTGGAAAAAAACCCACTATGTCTTTGTGGTCTGGAAGTCTAGCATAAGACCTTGGTGACTGATTCCCTGCCTTTAAAAAACAAAACAGCGGAAACTCCTTTTGGGCACTAAATAAGATATACTTTAATCCACAAACACACCCCTGTTTCTGGAAAACAAGTATTTTTCCTACAGAGTAATCATAGCCATGACTTCCTTTGCATAACAATTAAAGTATGGTCTATTCTGCAATGATTTGTGTTTTACACCTAGAAGATGTAATTCTACAGGGATGCAGTTAGCCTTAGTTATTGACAAGAACACATCAGTGTACTTAATGGGAGAGGTATGAACCTGTCAAGTACATCTCTTCATGTTTTGAACAGCCAGCATAACTGAGAATACCTGAGGAATTCTGAGGAATATTATGAAGCCTCAGTGGAATGCTTTCAAGCAAAAAGTTTCAATATATTGAGTACATTAGTTAATGAAAGACTGAACCAGCAGTTTCAGTTACTGATCATTTTAGTCATAATTATTGCAGTAACTCAATCCACTAATTCACACAGTGTAGAATCTACAGCGCTTCCAGCTTTCAAACAATTGAACAAGATTTTGCTAATCCACTCTCTTATTAAATCTGAAGTGATTTACTTTATTTTAGGCTGGTGTCTTTGTCCATTGGCAACATTTTGCACCAGGACCTGGCAATTTCCTCTGTGGCATGAAACAATTCCTTAACACCTCTTTCTGTTTTTCCATTCCCACTATCTGCCCCTCCAGCTCAGCTGTGGCTTCTATCCCTCCATGCAAAATCTCTCCTCAGTAACAGTCAGAGGTGGTGTTGAACTGGGCAATTACCAAGAATTACACTGCTGGATCTTTCAGGTCTTAATCTCCTGCTCCCTCTGGCTGGCTTGCTGCAGCACTCAGGGACACCATTCCCATTGTGGCAGGTGCTGTATATAGCAAAGAGCCTTTGTGCTGAAGGCCAAGATCTTCCTGTTTGTTTCTTTAACATTTTCAAGGTGGCTTTAGAGTGATGTGAGCTCTTCATAAAAAATTCTTTTTCTACTGCTGATAGCTCTCCAGTACAGGTAAATGCAGCCTCCTGTTTGCTCTCTTCCTTCCCCCATTTCTAAAACATTTGTTTGTACCAAATAAAATCGTGTATATTTTTTCACTGCCAATTTTTGATGGCAGGTTTCTTTTTTTGGAGATTGAATACAGGTTTCTGGAAGAAATGCCAAGTTTCCAAATAAACTCAGAAGAGGCCAAAATTTTACCTGTTCTTTTTTTCTTTTCACTAGCTAATAAACGAATTGTTAAGTACAATAGAAATATAAGACTTCTGCTGAGACAGAGACTGGTTGAGACAGAGATTTCAATCAGTAAATTGAACTTAGTATTTGAATTCTCGGTGAAAGTCTATTACCTGTTTTTGCAGCTTTTTTTTCCATGCCGTTGTTCTCCAACTGCTCTACAATTCTGCCATAAAGAGAAATAGAAAAGTTGTATGGGAGGGAGAAGAGCTCTGTTTAAAAACTGGGATTTTAAAAGGTTCTTTTTGCCATCCTGAAGTCTCCTACTTTTGGAGTTTTAAGAAAATTTTAAGGATTTAAACCATACTCTTATGTCCTTCAAGATTTCAAGGAAATTTTAAGGATTTAAACCATACTCTTATGTCCTTCAGGAAATCTTTACATATACTGAATTCCCATCCACTATGCGGGGTTTAAAAGCATAAGTATTTTTAGTACAATCTCAAAGTGTCAAGTGTAAATCATAGGCAATATATAAATAAAAACGAACACTTCAGTTTTCCTTAAATCAGTTAAGAAGTCCCTGTGAAAAAGTGAAATAGAAAAGAACTACGGATCAACCTATTGTGTAAGGTGTGATGTTTAAAAGTCAGAAGAATAGCTTTATTCTAGCAACTTCTTTATATTTAGTCACTGCTTTCATTTATTATCATGCTGTTTGATGGACTGGACTGCAGCATGTTTGCGTCTTTGTGAACCCTGTGTGTTACTATACTGAGTTATATTCTAGAAGGCAGCAGAGCTTAGGAGCTTTCAGGCAGCCTTTACTGTTCCCCCATGTTCTCATGCACTAATTCATAACAAGACACCCTGAATGTATTCCATCACATTTGTTATTATCATATTCAAATATGTTTGCTGTTATAACCTTGAAACCTTTCTTCATGTTGGTTGTAAAGTCCATTGCTGTTGTTGTAACTTTATGCCATAATAAAGCAGACTCAAAAATGCTTTTTCTATACAGAAAAGGACACACAAAACCAGTTCTATCATATTTTTAATACAATCTGTAATTTACAGAGATCCAACTATTGCTGTAATGTAATTTACATGGGAATGATTACTTACGGTTCTCTGGTGCCTTTTAGGGGAAAACATTCATTATTTTTGTCTGCTAACTAGTAATTGAGAAACTAGTGAATTAAGTTTCTCCTTAAAACATGCAGAGAGGAAAGTGTATCATTTGCATTAGTCTTCCATGTCTAGTAGGACTTAAATAGTAAGTGATAACATGGTGGTAAAAGAACCAAATCAAGCCACACTCAGAAACTGATTGCAGTTTGTTTATTCAGGTATGTTCTATTCCATATATCAGAAAGTCTTTTTAAAGAGGACATTGAGCAATTTCTCTCAGGTGAGTACCTTACTACATTAGTAGATTTTCTCTGTTTAATGACTTACTCTGTTTTAAATTCACCGAACACATCTTTATAAAGAATCTGCATAAGTAAAGCCATAGGACAATTAAACTAGCTGGCCGTTAAGCATGCCTGTTTGCAGAGGGATGTTTCCTTTCCGAAATTTAAAGGCTTTCTTAGGTGCATACATTGTCTGACTGCATTCATACTTTTCAGACCAGGGCTAGGAATCAGCATTGTTACTTTATGATAACAACTGTCACTTATTGAAGGGTCTTGTGTCACAGTGCTTAGAGCAGGAAAAGCATAATCCGTCTTCCAAGGACCTTTTCATTTAACATGTAAAGCTTGACTTTAGTGGACTTTACATTTCTGCAGTGAACCTTGTAAGTGTTTAGAGCTGCTTGGTTTTTTATGTGATTCTTTTGCAAGTATTGCCTGCTTTCTTTTTTAGGAATTTTGTATATTTGATGGATTCCTGACATTATAGATTTTTTCCTCACGTAAATACATTTTGTTGCAATACTGAAAAGGCGATGTTTGTATGATGTTTCAAGCTCAGCTTCAGTATTGGCAACTGTCAAGATTTGTGGGTAAATGCTTTCAAAACCAGTGACAGAATTTACTTCATACAGACTGTTTTGAGTAGCTGTTCTCATGAGGTTTGGGAAATGTCTGTTGCAATTGAGCACTTAGCTTTCTGATTCCTTAATTTAACTGCAGTGCAGGTTTTATGCATTTATAATACAGTTAAAAATAGAGAGCAAAAACTAATGCTGTAAGAGTGATATACTCAAGCAAACACTGTACCAACTCAACTAAGAACTAAAATACCTTGTCAAAAATAGATATTGTTTCTTGTGGAGGATTTTTCCAGGCTAGAATATAGAGTGATGTTAAAGACCATAGATACACTTTTTCATGCAATCATTTTATGAAGCTCAATCCAGCAGCTCCTCAAAGAGGAAATTTAGGAGGTGATTTGACCGGTGTCAGCACCCACTTGTGAAGAACACATTATGTTCTAACAGACAAGTGTACAGGAATTGTAATTGAAAGATAGCAGGTTTTCATCTAATAAAAGCACATTTGGCACAACTAGAGCACTGTCCTTGCAAAATGTAAGAGTTTCCAGAAGCTACTCTTTGCTGACAATTTTTAAATCATAATTAGATGTTTTGTGTCATATATTCATTTCCAGGGAGCAGTGATTAATTTTAAAAAGTGCTGCTGGTCATATCCACAGAGGAAATGGAACTGAATATTTTTTTCTGGTATTTCTAGATGCAGCATGAATCTATCTGTACAGCAAGGGATTGGTGCAATTCTGGTTGATTTCATTAATTGCACTTAAAATTACTGTAACTGCCCACTTTTCCCTCTGTAGATGGGATTCAACTCAGTTAGTTGAGACATTTGTTCATTAGCATGACTTATTTACTTCTCATGTTTTTATGGGAGTTGGTTTATAAGCAGTAGAGTTTTGCTGGGGAGAGCCACCATACACAGGAACAGACCATGCTATGTACAGTGAAAGGCTAAGCACTACTTCTGCTATGGTTATCACATTCACATTCAACACTGAGAAGAAAAATTGTAGTCAGATATTCAATTTGGATCAATCCCTGCATCAATCCGCAGGGCAGAGGAGTGGTGAAAGAGTTTGTAGAGCAAAAGTCAAGCATGTGTACACATGCTTTTAGATGGAACAATCACATTTACAGATATTGTTACTCCACATATATTATGCTTTAATGATTAGAAAATGTGATTTTACAAGGCAATAAAAATACTTATTTTTTGAAACCCAGCTTAAATGCATTTTAAAAGTATATGTATGGAGGGAAATTCTAGGCTAAAAAAAAAGGTACTCCTCAAGGATTTCAGCACCATTTGTTTACAAAAATCAATATGGTTAGTGTAAGTATTTTAATTTGAGTAGATACTATTGTAATGCATGATATTTTTAAACTGCTCAGAAATTCCTTTCTGTATCTCTATTAGGACTGTTTAGGGCATTTATTTTAATAATGAATATTTTGTGCACAGTTGTCATGTTGTTTATAAATGTTTATGAACAATTTTGCTGTAGTGCAGATCCAAAATAGTTCATACTTGCAGGTGTCAAATTTTGGGAGATAGGCCAAGATGTAAGGGGATTTTAAGTCATGTTTTGATATTCAGATAATGGCACTTGTGGTTCTGATTATATTTTCAGGAAGGTGCTGAATTTATTTTAATTTCTGTTTTCTGAAACTCATGGAAGATCAAGGCTGAATAAAAATTCAATAGACAAGTTATGGGAAATCTACAATTGTAATGGATGTGTCCAGGTTGCATATAACTATTCAGTTAAGTTGTTATGTATGCTACAGCATTGGCTGAGATAATTTTATTTTCCTGGTCCTTTTCCGTGGTTAAAGCCTAAATCTATTGGTATTATTTATTTATGCACAAGGATGACAGAATCATCCCATTAGCAATTACAAGCTACAGGAAAGGATTTTTTTTGAAAAATAAACTTATGCTTTCCTCAAGTTTCATAAATACTTAAGGGATGTGGCCAGTTTAATGAACTCATTATCTGGTTTGGCTTTCGCTTTTTAATTTTTTAAGGAATGTTTATTGCAACTTTTCACTCTGAAGATACAGGAAACTATTTATATTAAACAAACAAACAATCAAACAAACAAAACATATTCCACCTGTGCTCAAACATTCTGCATGTTGAAATTTGTCTCCTCACGCATAATGACCTGAGTTTCTGGATACTTCAGTTAAAAGCAGGATTTGCCTGAATTTTATTTTTGGAATACAAAGATGGATTAACCCTAAGAAAGTGACACGTTGTGAGATCTTAGAACTGAACTTACTGATGGAAACTACTGGTGACTGAAATGCTAAATAGGTGTTTTTTCCATGCAGTATGTATGTTTAGTACCTATTTACTGCTCTCAGATTTAAAATTGTTATTGTTCTAGTGTTCACAGTGCTTCTAGTGACAAATTATTGTCAAGGTTATTCCAGGTATGATATGATATCAGGATTTATCTGTTGGTGGTAATCAAGAAAGGGGAAATGGTTAGAAAGATTTTGGGATTCATGCTGCTCTGTGAAATACTGAATTTCTTGTCATTGCTGTTGATGCACATCTTACCAGCATGAACTGCTATAGAAGATTTTTTAAAAGAAGCATACAATTTTTATTAACATCATGTGGCTTTCATGTGGAAAAAAATGGGCATATGTTACTGTATGTATGTTACTGGGGCCAGGTGAACAGGGAAAAGTCTCTCAAAGTAGTTTGAGATTCTTCATAACTGTGGCTGTGCATGCTAAACTGTCTTTTTTTTCCCTTCTTATTGCATTAACATATTTGATACTTTCATTTATGGTGGGAATGAGAGGAATAAGATAATGCTGAGCAGGATATTAGTGGTCTATAAATTACCGATAAAAATAATCACAGTCATGCTTTTCCAGTACACTCTGGATTCTTCTAATGGCATGCTGTTCTTTACTTTTATTTGAGATTGAAGCAAGGGTAAAGTAAGTGAGAATAATGCTGTGGAGCTAAAAAGGAAAAAGAAACATCCAAAACATCCCTTTTACATGACATAAATAATTAATTTTTGTATTTTTCTGTGAGTCATGGTAAGATTATTTTTATCCTATGGCTAGAACATTGGGCCACTATTAGATACTTAGGCGAAAATTGAGAAAATACAGTAAATAACATACAGAAGCTCTTATATAATACAGTTAATTTCATCTCGGTCTTTACATAGAGCACATTAGTGCCCGGTGATTTACCCGGTGTGATTTCTGTATAGTGCTTAAGTACGCTTCTATCTCAACTTCCAAAGTAACACAGGACTAGTGTGTTCAGTGCCCATGTCCACTGGATATATTTATGAATATTAATGTTCTGATTTAATCATACTTTACTGATTTAATGGTGTTATATGAGATGTACATCTTTTTCAGTGTAAGAAGGGAAATGACACAATGCAGAGATGAATCCCATCTACAATCATCACAGAAACCAGTTACACTGAACTTTGTTCTACAGTCCTTCATGAATAAACAAACTCTCTCAGTATCTCAGTGGGCAGATAGATCCATTAGTGTACATTCAACTGAATGACAGATGTACCCTATTTTGTGATCAACTAAATCATTTACTTCACCTTTTTAACAGAATTACTGAAAACAAATACTGCATTCATAGGCAAGCATGAGTTTCCACTAGGTAGGTGTGTGCTTTTGTGCCAGCAGGATGTCTACCGAACCCTACAGATAAATTCTGAATGACAAACCGCCAAGTGAAGGAACTTGGCAGTCTCGAAACAAAGCGATGCATTGTTTCAGGAAAAGCTGAGGCATGACATGAATATGGTGTGAGTATATGTATATATTACACATGTATCAGTATTACCAGGATAGTCAGAGCATTACACTTTTGCATTGCATTTGCAATGTAAATAAAAGATGAAATAAATACTAGCAGTTTAGTAGAAAATTATGTGTTAATGCAGAAGAGCTGAGAAGTGCCTAAGTAAGAACTGGAACAATGTTCTTGTCTCCCTGTTATTTAGACAGATACAATTAGACTGTTCACCTGTAATTTTCCTAATGTAAAATAATACTCTGAGCTAGAAATGTGTTCTAGATTCTCCAGAGAATGTGAGATCAAAAAAATCTTGCTGTGTCCAAATTCCCTCTTCAGATCAGTGCAAAGAGACCTTTTTTTGAGGAGTAAATTTCATGTACTTACTGTAAACTTACGATGTACTTTGTAATCCTTTTCATCCACGTACCTGTGGGTAAATAAGAAAATAAAGATCTGTAAGCTGCAGTTGTGCCATAATAGTGAATAACTGTTGTTACTAATCCTTTTATCTTAAATTAAGCAATAGTAAATATCATATTGACTTTTATGCAGAAAACAAAACATCATTTCTTTCTCTTTTAATTTTTCCCCACTTTGATTTATCTACAAATTTGAGTCTCAAACTTTAGTGATCTGTCATACCTCATTATGAATCAATTTTGCCAGTGATGTCAAAGTTATTTAGATTATAGATAACTGTCTCTTTCCATCTCCAATAAATTGTTCTCTGCTGCAATAACCAATTCTGTATGGCAGAAAGGATGAGCTTTTATTCAGTGCTGACATTGGAAAACTAAAATGGAGGCTATGAGCATTCCTCTCTGCAGTGAGCTCTGAGACTAAAGAGTAATTTTTGCCTGTCTTCTGGACCACGAGGGAACTTTAGTCTTCCTGGTAGGCAAGGGGATTTTGTAGGAGAATTAACAATATGTGGGAGTAGGGGCTTTGTTGTTATGATTTGTTGTGCTTCTTTCTTTTTAGCATATCCTGACATTCTTCTACACTTTCTTTGATTTTCTTCCTATTTCTTTTTTTACTGATTTATGTCAGTATGACCCTTCCTGCCTTGCTGCTCTTACTTTGTTGTGTTTCTGTTAAGTTGCTGCTTAAGATCTCCACTCATGAATCCTGGTATTACCCATTCAAATACATGCCATCAGTTTTTTCTATTCCTACCCCCAACCCAAACCCATAAAAAACTCAAGTAAAATGCATAAGAAATAAAAATAAGTAAAATGAATAAAATATATTATTTATTTTAAAAAATATAAAAGGAAACATGGAGTATTAATGGAAGAAATGCAGTTAGGTCAAGCAGAGGAGAGCTGTAAGGAGTTATTTAGAGAAAGCAATAAAGAAGCTTTAGAGTTGTTAGGGAGAAAGTACATCCATGGTTGCAAAGGAGCAAGGAATGAAAAAAGTCTGAAGAATTATTCAGTGGAGAATGAAGTCTAGCATCTTGAGACAGATCAAGAGATCAAAGTGTGATAAGTTTATGCAGTGAATGCCTGTGAGTGGACCAGTGCATAAGAAGCAGAAGGGTTTAATATGGTAGAGATGATCTAGTTTCCCCCTAGGCATCCGGAGTACTACTACCTACTCTTCAATTCCTTATAAGACTCAGAAACACAGTCATTTTACTTGTTTTTCAAAACTGAGAGTTTTTCTGAAGGGTTCAACAGTAACATTGAACCTCGTTTTTACTAAATAAATTTTGCTATATAAACTGACAAAAATGTGTATTAGGTAGACTGTATTTTTGCTGCCAGGTAAAAAAATCTTTAACACTCCTGAGTACAAACCTGACGTATGATTTTAAAATCAGACATGTGCTCCATTCATATTCTAACTTTTCAGGGCAGGTGCAGCTAACAGGTAAATGAATTGTATGGACTTCTTCTTATTTCATCCATTATTAAATGAAATTTCATCTTCCGAAGAGCTGAGAAGTGATATTTCAAATACAAAAATGGGGGGAAAAATTACTATTTTAAACAGACCAATTCAGTGGGTTTTTAAAAAGAAAAATAAAAAGAAAATAAAAGATAGTAAGAAGTAAAACATTGGCAGACATTTTTCTTCGTAAGAAAAGATTATTCTGAAGCAAACCTGAGCAGATTTAGACTTTTGAGCCTTAGCTCTTTGGGCATGGATGCAAGTGTTTGGTCCTCTAATTATCAAAAAATTGGTCCTGGCATGCACATCGCAGTGTTATGCTGTGCTTAAGGTACCACTAACGCATGGTGAGGGGGTGTGCCAGGATGTGGAAGGTTTATTGTATGACAGTAAAAATTAGTCTTGTGCTGGAGGTAATTGAAGCACACAAAGTTTTGAAAGTGAAATTCCAAGCTCCCAAGTTCCAGGCTGACACATGATGGACAGTGGGTGTGGTGATGTCTTTGCCTAAGAGCATAATGGAATAAAACATATAAAGAGAGCATGTAAAATTATCTCAGAAGACTGCTGAACTTTGCAACAGATAGAGGATGGAAAGTTCCTTATTGGAAACCCTTTGAGTGCTGACTCTTCATGGGGTCTCCATATCTTCTCATGAAGATAGAATGTTGGGCTAAGTAGTGTGAGTCAGTATGACTCTGTCTGGGGAGAAGCATAACTTTAGGGAGGCAGCAGTCTGAATCTGTTGCCCCCATTGCTGCATAAGTTTGTTGTATCATATGCAAGAGGCTTTCCAGTCCCAAACTCTTTATCCTTTATTAAAAAGTATATGCAAAGTTATATTTCCTGCATATTGTTGTCTGCTATTTCAAGCCCCCTTTGATGCTATGAAGTTTCTCAGGACTTTTTTTGCTCCGTGCTAAGACTGCTGTTGCATTCCATGTTTTCTGCTTTAAAATTTGTTACCTGAACTGTGTTCAGAGAATTTGGTTGAAGATGCTTGAGTGTTTTGACCCAAAGGAGAGGGAGAAAATGGCAAGGGGTTGAAGTGGCCAATGGGTAACTGCACTGGAAACAGTAAGTAATTCAGGAAAAAATACTGACTTGAAATTGTTTGCCTAGTGCTGTTCTAGTAAGACTCTAAAAAGCCTACAAATTGGTTAGACTTTCCAAATGAAAATGGGAAGAAAATTTGAATCTTTTAAAAAGAAACAAGTATCAGGAAACAGAGGTGTGAATTAAAAAAATTCAGAGTTCACTTATTATTCTTAGTTTCAGAGGTGTAGTTGTAGAGGTGTTCTGAAATATTTTTTCTAATTCAAGGAAGTCCATCAGGTAAGACCTTTCTGCCACTAAGTATCAACGATGCCTGCCCTTCACTAATATAAAATGTGAAGTTCCTCAGTTGGCTTTCTCTTTATTTTTAAGTTTCATTTTCTCCTACATGTTCAGCTATGTTTTCTCAAAGAAAGATAAAGGGAAAATTGCCTTGATGAAGGATTATGTGATTACCAGTGATTCTATTACAAGGGAGTGGTTTCTTAAAAGACCTGTCTGATTCACATTCAAATCACACAGTTCTGCCTCTTAGTGGGTAATGGATAGCGCTGTAAGCAGCAGATATTTTTACTGTCTTGACAGGTTTTCTTTGCTAATGAAAACTCTATATTTTAATCTTCTATATTTTTGACCATTATATGTCACTTTTCCTTTCTGATTTCTGAATAATATTTGTTGCATTATAGAAATGTTGTCCTACATTTACAGTCCTGCTGGGACAGTCTTTGGCGTTTCCTGTTTTTAATGTTTAAAAAAAAAAAAAAAAGTAATATCAGAGTATTTTTATTTGCATTATAACTCATGGCAGACATATCAGACAGCTGTGTTTACAAATTAAAATTGCAGTTTAAAGTCTTAAGACTTATGGTAATCCTTCTCATCTAATCAGCTACTTATTCCAGCAAGAATTAAAAACGTAGAACTGATACTCACTATCATTATTATTTCAGTAGATATCTATGAAGAAATTAAGTAGGTCAAGAATTTTGTTGGGAAATATTTTTAGGTAGACTGAAAATTTTCAGTTAATTTAAACCAATATTGACTTTTGTTTTCCCTGCACTAGGTTCAAGAAAGTGGGCTTTGTGTAGCAATCTTAGTGGATTTTTTTTTTTATTTTTTTTTAATCTGGTTCCTGGTATCTTGTAATACAACTTGTACTATTGCTAAACATTGAAATACAGTATTAATGGGTATACTTAATGGCTTATGGGATACATTACAGACATAAGATACTACTCAGTTTCCATGTTAAATGAACATTGCATTTATGATGATGACTCTTACTGGTACTTAAAATAAATCTCAGTGTTGATGCACAACTGTTGTTGCAGTGGCCCTATTATAGAGCTAAAATATTTTGAATAGTAAGTCCCTTGTCCTGTGACTCACTGGTTGATTTTGGAGTGATAATGAGTAATAAGTGGTTAAAGGGGAAATACAGAATTTTTAATTAATATTATGACTTGCATTATCTACCTTCCTTTGTACTTTGTATCCTTCTGCATAAGAGGTGTGAATTAAAAAAAAAAAAAAAAAAAGTGGAAATAACATGTCATAACATGCAAAACCATTTTGTATAACATGTTTACCTTATTAACCTCTTTTTTTCAAATAATGTAAAAATAAAATGCAATGGTTTTTGTGAGCAACTTTCAGTACTGAGAAACTATGAATCAGCAGATGTTTCAGAAGTGAGCAAATTTTGATTTGTGTTTTTTAAAGCATTACTTCTCCTTTTGTTACTTCTGTGCCACAAGGTTTTAATTCAGGTTGCTCCTGCACCTATTACCCACTCACTCCACTGTCTCTCACCCCTAGAGGAGGTAACTACCAGATAATGTTTTCTGAATAAGAAAAGTTTAGCTGGTTATACTTGGCTTTGCCAAAAACCAAAACATTCAGACCAGGTATGGAAAATATAATGATAGCTTTTGTTTTGTCCTCGTGATTTTTTTTAACTATGTAATATTTTCTGAGTACCGTAATTTGAAATTATTTTACTCCAATGTATTTCAGCCTGAACTAAAACCTTCAAACAGGAAAAAACACTTAAGCATGCACTGGTTAGGATTTTGAGAGACCTTTCCAAGAATTTAGTGTCAAAATTGCTCTTAAGCTCAGTTACTAAACTCATCCAAGAAATACATATTTAATGAATTCCTAGAGGTTTTAAAAAGGACTTGTTCAAGCAAGTAAGACAAGCAATGGCAGCAGGCCTGGATTTCAGAGCAAATAAACAGCACCAGGAAGGTGCTTGCAGCCTTATTTTCAAATATACTGAATGTACAGCTGCATTTCTCAGTGCTTCAGAGCCTGGATCTAAGGTTGCAGCTGAAAATCAGGCTGTAAATGAGCTCCAGAAACAAAAGGGTAAACAGTGTTCACAAACTCTTGTTTTCTGTTTTAGTAGGCGTTGATATTGTGTCACTAATTTCTTTAACATACTGCTTTAATTAACACTGTTTCCTGAGGCCTCCTGTTCATGAATTTATTTTTGCTACTTTTACTCAGACAGAAGGTAATATTTTTCTCAAACTGAAGTAGAAAAGACTACTGTGCACAAGTAGCAAATGTCTTTCTCAAGTGTCAAAAACAAACCCCCAAGTGCTAGGAATGTGTGAAAGATATTTTGTTTTAACAGCTAAGTCTAAGCACGTCACTAGTTTAACTGTGAAGCAGAGCACTGTGGAAAAGGACGCACTTCTAGTGGATGTGAAGTCAGATGAAAGCTTTCAGTAATTGTGAACTATATTTATATAATTTTGAGCTCAACGTAACAAAGCTTGGGGACATAGCTGACGCATAAAGGTTAAGTGGACATATTAAATGAGTAATATTACCTGTTTTCTGGAAAACACTATTTCTGGAAAATCTATTCTGAGGCTAATGACATCAGTCATATTCAAGTATTTTCAAAATACTTGGACACAACCTGTCATCAGAAGGAATTATTTTTAGTTTGATAAGAGTTCAGGTAAAACAAGATTTAAGGATAATTATTTTAAAAAGTATCTATTAATTTCCAGAAAAAGATGCTGTTATTTTCAGCATAATGAATCAAAGCCTAAGTACCTGGAGCATCCCAGGCTAAAACCTATTTGGAGTTGGCTTAGACGTTATAGGATAAATAATTTCTCCTTCATCTAATAAGTTTATTATTTAGAGAGGTGTTGCAAAAAATTTTGGCTTTAAGGTATTTTTTCGTAGATTTCTCAAGCACAGCACTAGGATGGAAGCCTTATTAATACCTCATACTAAAAACCTACTCTTGAAATAAGATTTCTTCGTGATGATGCAAGGTTAGTTCCTAGTTTTCTGTAACATTGATGGGTCACATGATTGTGACAATTGTCAAAACTACCACTTTTCAGAAGTCCCCCTTTCTGACTTCTCACCGGAATTGTACTTCAATCTGGCAGATCTTTTGAGCTTTCTCTTTGTAAGTTGAATTACATTTCTAATAAAGTAACTACTGTCAGTGTATCTGTTTTCTGACCAAAATGATTCTCTTCCTCTTTTAGTTCTATAGAATTGGTGTGGTAGTGGAGGGAAGGCCTCAACCAATTTGTAAGGTGGATGAGGCTTGGAAAAAATTGTGATTGTGAGAGGCCAAATAAGAGAAAAAGGTTCATGGATTTTTATTTAAGTTACTGCCTATGCTTTTTAAAAATCATCTTTTTATTTGCAAGAAAGTTTTAATATATGAGTCTTTGAAGAGATTTATGTTTGGAATAATGTATTTTGTCATTAACTCCATGCTGTAACTGCATCCACAAAGCACTGACTGTGTGTCCCCAGTGTCCCTGAGACTCCCTAGCCATGCTGCTGCTCACTCGCTTCCTCTCCCCCAGCGCTTCACACATCTCTCCCCCACAACTGGAGGCACAAAAGGCAAATATAAGAACAATTTACTGGAAACAGCAATAAGAAAAGAAACAGTAACAGCAATAATATTAATAACAAAAACATTAAAAAAACCCAGGGTGATTTACATGTAAAATGCTCATGGAGCCCAACTCAGCCTGACTCGCAGTAGTAGCACCCCACCCTGACCCCACTCACTGGGGAAGCCAGAGAGCCTCCCTTTCCCCCACCTTGGCAATGATGTGAGATAGCATCAAATAGGGTCTTAGCCATGCCCATGTGTCTCCAGGCTCTGCCCTCTTACGGCTACTGCAAAAAATTAACCCTGTCCTTGGCCAAAACCAGGACACTATGACAGTAGTGATGATGGGAGAACTGCACAAGTTGTGAAGTAACCTGAAATATGGAATACAAGTTGTACTATAGAGTCAAAGTAACATATGTCAGAGTATTTCTAGAGGGACCTTAGAGAATATAATCCAAGCTTTTAGAACAGTATAGATTGTTTTTAGGTAGCAGCAGGGGTCAAGACCTTTCAGAGGTATAAAAAAGTGAATTAATTATAGGGATTATTCTTGAAGTAATTCATGTTTCAGGAATAAATAGAGATTGATACAAAGTCAATGATTAAATTAGGAAAATAGAACTTGCCAAGTGTATGGCAAACATCAGAACTCACCTGTGGTCACCATGAAACCCATTAAGGAAATAGGCATGTCCATAGATGCAAAACCCATAATTTGGGGAAAAAAATCAACAAGAAAGCATAAGGAAAATATCTGGAGTTTTTGAGGGCTACGCAGAATTAATTTTTTGCATCACCACCATGGATATGAGATCCATGACATTTCATAAATCTCTCATAGGAAAAGAGCTCAGCCTACCATTGCAGACTTTAGAAGCAGGAGAAGATACAGCATTAGCTCATCTAGGCTAACCATGTTTCCAGAAGCTTTCTAGTGACATCACCCATATTTTGGTGTCATTTACTGTTGAATAGTGTTCACTTGATAATTAGTGAGTTTTCTTGTTTTTATATCTCATCATCTTTCTCCTGGTTAATTGGATTTTATTTCTAAATGAAAAATCTTCTTTATGTTTTGTGCCATTTTTAGGAAAAAACCCAAAAAACCCCCACAACCTAACAACAAAACAGTGTTTCCTAGCCGAGTGTACCTACTGAAGTTTTAATCTGTTATCATTGAATAAAGGGAGATTAAACAAGCTTATCAGAAGAGATTAAAGGACTTTATATAGAACAGTTTGTGGATTTGTGTTACCTCATTGGAGCTCAAACTCTTCAAAGTTTCTGGGTGTTCTTGTGTGAGATACAAGACCAAAGTAAAACAGTAATACCATAGGTTTCCCAGTAGTATACAAGACCTTGAAAGCAGTAATCATGCAGATGCACAGTAACTTTGTCTGCTGGAAATATTGATTTTCCCTTAGGATCCATGAATGTTTGATCATATGACTAGAATTAATTTTCCTGTCAAACCTAAATGACATCTGCCTATGGCTGTGATCTGGCTGCTTTCCATGCTGCTGCAGTATCTCTGAGCTGCCAGTCCCTTTCCAAACCAGTGAGGGAGAAAAGGTTTGGCAGAAAAAAACCTCTCTAAAGCTGGAGACTCTTGGCACACTGCATGTAATCCAGGACAGGCGGGTCAGGCTTTGAATTAGAGCACAGACATGGGAAATCTACCCACAGGAAATTATTCGTGTAGTAGTAGTAGAAGTAGTACCAAGGGAAGCTCATTAGGAATCCAGGTCAGTTGTTATAGGAACATTTTGCATAATGATTTTAAAAGATAGGAAACACTTTAAATCATATAAGAAGAAGAAGAACTTAGGGATGTGAGGGCTACATACTAGCTTCATTCCTGTTTTCCTGGTTCTAATTTGTGGTCATTTTTATTTTCAAGGAGAAATTAGGAACTATTCTTTCCTCTACTCAGCCAGAGAAAGCCAGGGTAAGAAGTGAAGGGATAGAGTAGCGAAGTACAAAGAGCTCTTGGTGGGAGTCACATGTTACAGTAAAGGTGCCTAACATTCAGCTGGAATAGAGAAAAGACTGACATGCTTTCGTAGGCACTGAGGTTACTTCAGCACCTATTTAGCATAGTTCCATGTTTTTCCTTCTTGCTGGTCCACCTGCTAGATTTAGAGATCCATCTGGCTGGTTTTCAAAGGTCTGAATAACACAGGCTGGCTAGTCCAAAATGAAATGGAAAAATGCTGAGTGAAAGACTGGGTGTAATTTAAAATCTTCATCTAATTTGGAAGTCTCCCCAGAATGTCATGGCACTGGATGCTAGACTCCTTTTACTCTGCAGGAAGATGGCACTAGTAGAGATAGTCAACAGCTGGTTCTGATGCTATTGGTGCTTAAGTGGGTTTTCCAGTTCAAAGAATAGGTGAAACAGCATTATGTGTACCTCAGGAATTTATCTCTAATAAAGGATATTGGTTTAGAAATCTAAACAATATGATTTTGAACTTAAGTGAGGTTAAAAAATGGAGACAGAGTGTATCAAAGTACTTGAGTCTAAGAAGGCAGTTACAGATTTATCAAAACTAAGCTGAATGTCCCATGAAAGACTATGGTTCAGACTGTGGGATAAAACACACAGTGAGAAAGGCCTTCGTTGGGAAAAAAAGTAAAAATCACTGCATTTCACCAAACAGTTCTTTAGACATGCTTCAAAATACAGGTTGTTGTACTCTGCACAGCAGAGAAAGGGCACAGTATAGTGCTCTTTCTGATACAGGCATCATCAACATCTCCTCCATCTCTCTAGTGCAGAAGAGATATCACTGAACGATGAACTGTGCAAGGGAACTTGTGCCAAAATCAACCACCCCCTGAGGATGCTGCTCTGAAAAAAATGATTGTGGAATCCTGATAGATTGAGTTTGAGAACTGGAAAAAAAAATCATTAGGCAAACTACGTCAAAAGGGATTAAAATTTAAAACAACAATGAAAAGTTTTTTAAAATACCATATTAGATAATGAGTTTTGAGGGATTTTTTTTTTCATTATTTAAGCACACACTAATATTTAGAAGAAAGTGACCATAAGGCATTTATACACAGAAAGCTGCAAATCTGAATGTTACCAGTAACTGCTGTTGTATTTTGGGGTTATTTTCATGTAAGAAAGAACACAGGGAAATATAAAAATCCTCTCTATAGCCCTTTTATATGAAATTATTTTCCCTTTGTCAATTGCCTGGTACACTTGACTTGAGCATTGCAGTTTGCCATCTGTCCCTACATAATGTGCCTTCTTGTTGCTTTTTTAAAGTAGTTTTATTTACCAAAGGTTCTTAGACCAGTCAGATTCAGAAATGTGGAATTAGGGTTTAGTTTTAAACCTGTTGGGAGAAATGTTAGGGGGTGTCATATGTCAAAAAAGCAAGTACAAATTGCATTATTCCCTGACAAAATGACATTTACTCCTTGCAAAGTATGACATGGTAAAGAAGTGTATGTAAAAGTTTCTTTACTTTGTGTGGTCCTCTTTTCCTTCTTGCTTCTGACCCTTTGAGTAACAATGCTGCAAAGACCACAAGTAATCAAGTGTGGCACTGGGTGGCCACAGGAACAAATGAGAAAGCATTGAAAAATTGCAGCATTTCTACGCTTCAAAAGTTCAAGGGTAAAGGTGATATGAACTAGAAACATATATTGTTTGTGGGACAGATTTGCACTGTGCTTTTGTAGATAACCAGAACAGACTACTGGAGCCTTTCTACCCTACTTATGCTACACTGAAACTAGCAGTACTTAATAATACTATATATTTTGTTTCATATAAAAGCTCTGTCATTACTAGAGGAACAGTAGCAAAGAAATTTAAAATCCATCCTGCCTTTATTTTCTCATACCTTTTCAAACCCTTCCAGATTATGTCTCTTTCTGGGTTAGGGAATACGTATTTGTTAAACAATAATACTCTTAGGCTTATTGTAAAGTTTCTCATTAGACCTTCCGTTGGTGCCATGCTTACCATACCTGTGTAATCTAAAATGTTCTGGGATATTATTCATCTCTGTCAGTATATGTAACCAATGTTAAGAATCCTTGTACATCTTAGTTAAGATGTTAAAGAAGATAAAATTCCATTTCATTTTTGTTTAGTTTTACAGTTGTATTTGGCAGGACATTATTATATCCTTTATCCTCTGCATTATTAATTTGTTTCTTGTTATCGGTCTGATTTTTAGAGCAGAAAAACCTAACAGCAAAATATTTTTAATGTATAGGGAGTGTAATTAATCTCTAAAAAAACCCAGGGACTCACAGGCATCTACAATATCTGAAATTATATTTAAACAGAGGAACTGAGCTTTGTGAATAACTAGCTTTACCCAGACTTGCAACTTGGAGCTGTAATTAATGTTTTCCTGAAACTCTTATTCTACAGATTTTTCAAGGGCCAGCTAGACTAGGCTGAGTCAAGAAGAGGAGGAAAACATGTAAGGTGTAGGGAGCCAGGGCTGATTCACTGCTTTTCATGATCCCAGCTGAGCCTCCTACTCATTTCACATTATATTTCCTAGCCGGACATAAACTTTCCCCTCCTAAATGAGCCATATTGGTTGTAATTTGTTTATGAGAAAGGGAACTTGGTAGCTTTCCCAAATTTGTCTTTTGATTTGTGATAAGTGTATTTGGTTTTAACCACGACAACTAGTAGTAGTCTTCAGTGTCATGGTAAGATTGAGGTCTTAATGCTCTTTCCCTGACATTCTCTAAAAATAATTTCCTTGTCTTTTGCTACCCAAATATAAAGTCTGAATAATTTTGGTTTGAATCACAGAAACATAGAATGGTTTGGGTTGGAAGGGACCTTAAAGATCATCTGGTTTCAATACCCCCTGTCATGGGCAGGAATGCCACCCATTAGACCAGGTTGCTCAGAGCCCCGTCCAACCTGGTGTTGAACACTTCCAGAGCTGGGGCATCCCCAACTACTCTGGGCAATCTGTGCCAGTGTCTCACCACCCTCACAATGAAGAATTTCTTCCTAACATCTAATATAAATCTCTCTGATTTTAATTTAAAACATTCCCCTCTTCCTGTCACTATTTGTCTGTGTAAGAAAGTCACTCTCCTTCTCTTTTAAGCTCTGTTTAAGTACTGAATTGAGCTGCACCACATATTGGCTATGTGATTCGCCTTTTCTTCTCCTCTAAAGTTTGTCAGCTTAGGTTTCATCACCCATCTTTTGAACAACACTGCAGACATTCCAGGAAATAAGACACAAACACTGAATGGTGGAGCTAAAGAACAGCCTTGCAAATGCATGCTCTGGAGAAATGCTGATTCAGGACAAAATACCTGCCCCCAGCAGCCTGTCTACATGCAGTTTTCAAAGAAAAAGCTCTTGCAAGAGTAAAGAGCCTCTTACAGAACAGCAACACTGCTGTGAAAAAAATGAACAGTCCTTTAGGCACATCTTGTATCCCCATGAGTTCACCTGTGTTCTTTTTCTCACACCATTGGTCTCAGAAATCTTCTAAAGGATAGATATCTAAATATCTAAAGGATATTTGTTTACAGTAGGATGATGTCAGAGGGCCATGTATGACAGTACAGTCACTTTATTCATCTTGTTTTGGAGCACTAAAGTCTTGCAAAAAGAAAAAGAGGGCAGAAGCTTAGCAGAACTTAGTGCAGACAGTTCTGCTAGGGTGGCAATACTGCTGGTCTTGAAGTCTGTTCTGAAGGCTGTCAATAGCTCCTCTGGTATGTGCTCCTGCTGAAGGTTCTATAGCTCTTCCATAAAGAACAGGGTCATGGTGTGTTCTTATTTGGCTGTTATATTACTGCATGTCAGAGATTTTGAAAGAGCGCTTGCAAGAAATTGGGTAAATGGACTTTTTATATCAGTTGCCATATGACTTGATGAGATGAAGCTATTTCTGCAGCCTCAGTCACTCTTCTTGCTGCATTTAAAAGGCTTGCCTGAAACGATGGAGAACGTCAAAATATCATAAGAACTCTGCAGCCTGGAAAGTTAGATGAAACCTAAACAAAATTACTGGTTATTGTAGAGTTGTGTGTGGAAAAGGTGGGTTTATTCTATGAAGCAAGAGGCTTTGTAATTAAAAATGTTCTTACTGCTTAAAGTAATATCACATGGAATATGGGCTGCTGATGCATAGTTTATTGTTGTTTATAAACAAATAGACAATATTCTACTTCAGACTAGACTTAAATTTTGCTACCTCAGTGGGTTTTTTCAAGTAATAATGAACACAGCTGAAGCACAGATTGGCAGAACCTCTGGACATTTAGTGGGAGAATTCTTTTAAGAGTATTTCAACAGCATGCTAAAATATCTCTTATGAAATGTGAGAAAATCCCATCTGCCGTAATCCTGTTTAGATGTAATGTTATTTGTTAATCTTTTTCATAACTCTCTGAATTACTTTATTCAGAATGCCAATCCAACAAGGTCAGGGACTTGGGACATTGCTATTCAAACCATATCAACGCAGTGACTTGATGTTGCTGATGCTCCCACTGAGTAGCCTAATGAGACTACTTACATGCCTTGCACTATTTGTGCACAACAATTTACAGAATGGGAGCTTTTTTCTACCCCTCAGCATACTTCAGCATTCAGACTGTGATTTAAATTTAATTAATGCCCTCACTCCCTTTAAATGCTGAAGAGAAAGTGTGCAGGTAAAAGTAGTTTCTACCTCGTAAGCATCAATGCTGTAGGCAAGTCACTGTCCATCACAGAGAAAATATAGAGGGTTTGTTTGTTTCTTCTTTGATTGTTTTAATAATAAGTGAAAATAAAATGTTTATTATTATTCTAATTATTATTATATTTTCATATTTACAGTCCTCTCATGCTGCCTTCACTGTTTGTTTCTCAATCATTCACCAAGTTATTAAAAAAAAAAAGTCTTTGAATAAAATTCAACAATACTCCAAAGTTCAATATTCATGAGCATTTCTGAATATCCTTTCCTTATGACATGCAAAGCTCATGTAATCCTCCTACAATATTCAAGAAATTGTCATTAAGCATTTAATTAAATAGAAAAGTAATTCATCTTAGTTAAAACCACAGCCATAGGCCTAAATCCTTCTCAGGGAGTGCGGTTCTGCATGGGGAACATGACAGTTTGATTATAGCAGAAACACTATTCTTGAACCACAGGAAAGTCTGTAATAGTTATTTATTCTTCAAAACAAGAAAAAGGAATTTTTGCTTCAGTTTTCTTTGGAAAAGAAATAGTAAAATTTAGATTCTTGTAGAAATCTTTATAATTTTTTTTTATTTTTAGTTTAATGATTGGTTTTACATTTTTATTTTAATTATTCTAATTTGTGGTTATTTTATTTTTGTTTGACAAAACACCAGGGAAAGTAACAATATTTCTACTTTTAAAAGTTTTTGCAGAAAAAACCTTCCATTAAATAATGCCATACAGAAAAAAATATGTTAATGGGACACAAAGTTTGATTTTTGATCCAAATTCTGTGATTGTTTTATAATGCCTGCTACAAAAAAAAAAGAAAAAAAGAAAAAAGTTTTCAAAGTATAAAGGGTCTGGAGTTCGTGTAAGAGTGTCATGCTTCACTAAATAGGTAGTTACTAAATTGATGTCTAGGGTTTCCTTTCTGCCACTTTTTGTCTGTTATGAAGCAGTTTATAGTGCCAATATAGCATATGCTTCAATGTGCTTAGAATATGCTTTTTGCTATGCAAAGTTGTATTTTAGGATTTCTTGATGTATTTTTTAAATGAAGCTAAGTTGTAGAACACTACCACTTGATGCTGTCTAGTATGTGCATTCTTAAAATGTCTCCACCACAAAATAATATTGGTTTTGTGCAGTCATTTTCCAGCAAAAACTCTCATAGTATAAGTATTGATTAACTAATATTTTTGTATGGAAGGGCATCACATTGGGAAGTTCAATCCTGGGAAGGATCAAAGAGCCACAGCAATGATAAACACTTTGAGTGTCACACAGCTTGATTCCAGAAGCAATATGCAGTACGTTCTGCAACTATGCTGTGAAGTACCCTGCAAAAATGAGTGGCTATTAAAAGCATAATGGTTAGAAGTGAAAATTCATGCTTTTAATTTATCTTCCTTTCTTCAGTGAAGATGAGAAAGAAATGTAGGGCGTGGGGGAAGCTAGCAGGGTTGCATGCCTCTATAAGGAGAAATTTCAGAATATGAGTGTGATGAGGCTTGCAGAACAGAGACACAGACATGGACAACAGGACTGAATGTTCACCTGTGACCTCCCTGAGTCTGCCCCTTGCCCATTAAGTCTGTGTTTCAATATCCCTATACAGCCTGTTGCTTTTCTCTGCCTTCTTAGGCCTTTTGTCTAATGTTTCAGCTTCTGCCACTTTCTAAAGCTGCTAATGAAATCCATGCACTTTGTTCTGGCAAAACTTAAAATTAGAAATTATGAATTTTAGCATCATCTGCTTTCTTTCTTTCCTAGCTCATCTTTCACATAAATACATGACTCTGCAGTTGTATCTGAAAGAACTGGTGGTGGGGTAGTATGAAAGAGAAGTGCTGGTGCACGAGGAAAAGTGCTGGGAAAATTGGCTAAATCTCTTTTGATCGTGGCTAATCATAAGCTGCTGGTATAGTGGGTTGACCATGACTGAATGCCAGGCTCCCACCAAAGCTGCTCTATAACTCCCCTCTGCAGCTGAACAGGAAAGAAAAAATACAGGGAAAGGTTCATAAGTTGAGATAAGGACTGGGAGAGATCACTCACCAAATATCATTATGGGCAAAACAGACTTGAATTGCAGATATTATTAGAATTTATTGCTAAAAAAATCAGAGCAGGATAATGGAAAGTAAAAACAAATTTTAAAAACACCTTCCCCCCGACCCCTCCCTCCTTCCCAGCTCTACCTCCTTCCGTCAGTGGCAGAGGGAGATGGGGAATGGGGTTACGGTCAGTTCATCACAAGTTGTTTCTGCTACTGCTCAGGAAGAGGAGTCCTTCCCCTGGTCCCTCATGGGGTTCCTCCCACGGGAATCAGTTCTTCATGAACTGTTGCAATGTCAGTCCATCCTGTTTGCAACAGTTCTCCACAAACTGCAGCATCATGAGTCATTCTTCCACAGGGTGCAATCCTTCAGGCACAGGCTGCTCCAGTGTGGGTCCCCTACAGGGCCATAAATCCTTCCAGGAAACCTTCTCCAATGTCTCCACAGGCCTGCACATCCCTGCCAGGAGCCTGCTCCAGCATGGGCCTCCCGTGGGGTCCCAGCCTCCTTCAGGCATCCACCTGCTCTGATGTAGGTCTCCGCCATGGGCTACAGGTGGATCTCTGCTCCCACGTGGACCTCCACGGATTGCAGGGAGACAGCTGCTTCACCATGGTCTGCACCATGGGCTGCAGGGGAACCTTAGCTCTGGCACCTGGAGCACCTTTTTCCCATCCTTCTGAACTGATCTTCTTGTCTGCAGAGTTGTTCCTCTCACATGTTCTCACTCTGCTCTTCTATGGCTGCAATTAGATATGCGCAGTAACTTTTTTTCCTTCTTAAATTTGTTATCACATAGATGTTACTGTCATTTCCAATTAGCCCAGGCTTGGCCAGCAGCAGGTCCATCCTGGAGCCAGCTGGCACCAGCTCTGCCAGACCTAGAGAAAGCTTCTGGCAGCTTTTCACAGAAGCCACCCTGAGCTTGCTGGCTACCAAAACCTGGTCGTGCAAACCCAGTACAGCTGGTCACCAGGAATTTGAGAACCAGGACCAGAAAGAAGGAGTTCCGTTCAAGTGAAAGAATGACAATAGTAGAGAAGGTCTCCTGTGGAAGTTGTGCCATGATTGGATATTTGGTGATGATTTACCCTGACAATACTGAAGAAATTTTATGAGAGTTTTTGCAGAACTTTCTTGGTGTTTATTTGTATTGTGTCAGTAGTCCAAATTATATTAAGATAAAAAGGAGCCAAGCTGACCTAATGAAGTCATGAGATGAGAAAAGTGTTTGGGAGAACTATAGGATTTTCTAGAAATATCAGTGAAATACTCCAATATTTTCAAATGTCACTGTATTCTCTTCCTATGTCCATCTTCAACATTTCAATCTGCTTCAGGTATAACATTCAATGTTATAATTTGTTCTCTAAATATATTGGATGAGTCTTTCTATAATAGGACTCGTTGACATATATGTTGTTAGGTGCTCTTGACCCGTGGCACTCTCTTGAAATGTTTAGTGTCAGTTAGGTAACTTGTCTAAATATCCTGAGTGAGCCTTTCTGTAATAAGACTCTCTGATATATTTGTTGCCAAGGTGTTGTTGCCAGGTGTTGTTGCCATCTTGAAACATTAAACAACAGTGAGGTATTGATTCATATTAGCAGTTCCTTGAAATAAATCTCTTGATGGCATAGTTCTAGCTACTTGTTTTGACATATGGGACACTAAATTCAGCTTTGTATATAATTCAATTTAACAGCACCTATAATGGCCTAACATAGTGGTAGATCGAAATGGATACCTTTCCATTACTTCTTTCAGTTCTTGGCCAACATAAAACTGGGAAGAACTCAAAAACCCAGGTGATTCAAAGTCCTTCATTTTATATGTGTTATTGGTTAAACTGAAATATATTGATCAAAATTAAGAACATAATGTGTTTGCAATTACTTGCTATTAGAAAGGGTAAGGAAATTATTTTGGTTCAATTTTCCCCGTGCTAGAGATGATGTAGTAAAAATTATCTAAGAAGTGAGATCTGTAGGGGAAAAAAACAATGGATTTTATTAGATTACCAGGTGGTTTCTTTCTTTGGAGGAACAAAGTTCCCTGATGAGATGAAAGGATTCTACATTTGAAGACTTTTGATCTCATTTTCTTATAACAGTGTAGATATGAATTAAGCAGATTATCTTTATCTACATTCTTTCTTAATTTTTCATTAGTCTGTGTTCTTTTCATTTGCCAATCTATTTTGACCCACAGCTTATACACACGGAGTTCATTTACAAATAATTATTGGCAACATTCAGAATTCATGCATCTAGTCCTGAATAACTGATTTTTTAGCAACAAAGTGACAATATTCTGATTGTCATTCAGTGTAACAATACCTGATGTTGAATATCTACTTTAAAAGTAAGTATGAAAACATAGCTACTTATACATGTCTGATTTCAACAAACAAGTGAACAGAAGATTAGTCATAGGAACCATATCCAAAGCATTTATTTGTTTGATTTACAGTAATTCTGATTAAAAGTCTCTGTCTGAAGGGTCATTTCAATGTGTTACTGAGGGCATGGCTGAGGAGTGTTATAATTTTAAGCCTAGTTTAGTAATGAAATATTGTTTAATAGGTGTAGCATAACTTGTACACAAATATTTACAAACCAAAAGTTAGTGAGTGACTTAATATCTGAGATACATTTGATCCATTTGATGCTTGTCATTTAATAAAGAATAGTGTCCCTGGCGAATATTCAGTTTCACTGCTCAGTGGCCATTTCTCAGCTAGTCAGCCAGCTTGTCTTATACAGTATTAGACATGGGAATTTGATGAGGGTATACAACACTACTGTAGCATTGACAGTAATCCTCCTTAATTTCAACATTCAGAGAGAAAATACCTCTACATTAGAGCTGTTAGTAAATAAGGATAACAATAGATTCACATCTAATTATGCATTTAGAACTGAAAACATGACTGAAAATCTGACAAACTATATTTAGCCTCAGAAGCATACTACAATCTTCAAAATAAAGGTAAAAGACAATGTTTAAATCCCCAAATCCAATATCCTCTTCTGTTCATAAATAAAAGATGTCAGACAATAATTTCAATAAATATTGAATTCTAACACAACTGGGGAATGATAGATAGCAAATGGCTTATCCTCTGAAAAATTATATGCAAAGCTGATTATTTCTTGAGTCAGAATTTGAAGTGTTTCCCTCCACAGAGATTCCAGCTTGCTCTTTCCAGATGAGGATGTGTTACTTGCAGATATCTGTGGTACCAGTGTGGAGAAGCAAACTAAGAAAATTTCAATGAGATTACAGTATTCTTAGAGAAACACAAATAATATCAAAATGTATTTTTGACTCTTCAAAATATCACTGATAATCTTCATTAAGAAATTATAATAGAAGCCTGTGTTTATCCTAGGTAAATCTTGCATAATCCCAATGTATTTATTGTGCATGTTGCAAAACATGGAAATGTCATTATTTCCTGATGTCTAGTTCCAATCCATCTCCACAGAAAGAAAAGTAGGACAACCCCAGACATTTAAGCAAGGAACCGAGTAAAACAGGGAAGCAGAAAGGGGCTTAGAAAAGGCAAGAAAATCAGATGGTATAGATAGGGATTCATTATGGATGGATGAATGTTCTAAATAATTTCAGCTGTGGACAGATTTCAATGCCATCTGAGACCAAAGTTAATAGTTCTCCCACTAAATAAAAAATGTAGAAGTGCATTTACTTCTAGCTCCAGCAGATGAAATCACTGCAGATAGGCTGATATGGCACTGCTTGTAGTGATTTTTTTTCTTTCTAACCTAGTATGTGTATTTAGTTTTAAAGACTATTTTCCTCTGCAGAAAAAACTCCTGCATTATTAGTCTTCATGCTTTAAAAATTAATGCATCAGGTTTATTTATAGCAGAGCATTGGGGAACTTTTTATGTTATTCATATTAGAATTTATTCTGTTTATGCTGTCACCATAAAAGTATGTAGATCTGTGTTTCAATCAAATGTGGGACATGGTACCCCATAGTAACCCCATGAGTTTACACTAAGATCACAGGCAAAAAATTAATTCCCCTTCTTAATGGAATGGTGAGAGACCCTATAAAAGCCATACATAATGTACCATTCTCCTTTCACACCTAAATCTGTAAAAACTGTAAACAACTTGTTACAACATGAGTGTATTTTTTTCGAAATGTTTATACATACAAGTGATTTTATTTTGAGAGGAATAGTATAAAATATGAAATATAAACCATTTAAATATTTTTTTCTCCACACAAGGAGCTATTCCCACATAGCGAAATGTTGCAAACAACTGTTTCTTTGAAACTTAAAAAAAAAAAAGCAAAACAAAAAGCCTGAGCAAATTTATGTAGGATCCCAGTTAGCATAATCAGTATTTAGACCTAAGAGATTAGACAGCCATGTAAAGAAGTATATTGCTTCAGTGCATTCCTCACTGCTCTTCATTTCCTACCACCAGTATAGCATTGACTGGTTTGGGCTAGGAAGAAGCCCTGTAAGTCAGGTTGTTGTATACTACATTTGTAGTGTACCATTTAATTTTGGAACTGTACTATAATTCTGTCTAGCCTATCTACGTCACTTCTTCACTTTTTTTTTCTCTGTACTATTGGACTGTTTAATACTTATTTTTATTGTCTATCTGATGGTGCTTATAAAATGCTGGGCTTTGTGTTCTGTTTTCAGTGCAGAAAGAAGATAGTAGAGCCTTCTTTACAGCCATTTTACATGAGATGATAATCCACAGTAATTTGAGCATTAGGTGCTATAGCTTTATAAAAGATATATAGAGCAAAATAAGTGTGCAGAAAGAATAGAAAATATAACAGCAAAGAACTCTTGATATGAACATCAGAGAGCTTTATGTGCCTTTTACTTACTACTTTGTCATACATAGTTATAAGTAATACCTTAATTTTTCACTGAAAACAATTTGGAAATCGCATTATAAAGATTATCTGAACTGACAGTAAAATATTATTTTCTAGATGGAATAAAACAGGTATATTTAAAGAAACAGAAATAAACTCCTTTTGAGTTATTGGTTCAATATTCATCTTTTTTTTCTCCCCTCTTGTAAATTCAGATTCAGTTTATGAGAGAAGAATACAGAGAAGAATAAATCTTTAAAAATCTAATTATCAGTGTGGCATCTATTGTGGAAATGACAAGATTGTCATGTAATTGAAAGACAATTCATGTATAATGTTCAAGTATAAGCAACTTATCATAAAAGTTATACTCACAACACATAATGGAAAAACATCATCAACTAAAGGCACTTGACCTTAAAAACTGAGGCATGAAATTTCTCTAGGATGCTTACTATTCTCCCAAGCTCCTTTGTCTTCCACACATTAGTTTGGTTTTCTGACTCACTCTGCATCACTCTTCCCTAACCACCAGGGAATGGATACAATGCTTGAGATGCATTGGAGCTGCCTTGATGGGGCTGGCAGAGAGCTGTGGAGTTGGAAGCTGGCAAAATGCTGCAAGGTGCCCTGAGGAAAAGCATTCATACACAGACTCCTGTCATATTTCTATCCCACCACTCCCATGCAAAAAGTGTCCAGTGTATGGGAATTGGAGTGGGGCTTTTACTTTTGTGTGCTTATGTAACATGCACCTAAATAATTATGGTAGCCCTAATGTCTGCCCACTGTACCAATAGAATCTGAAACACTGATTGTACTTATCTTAATGGCAAGCACAGAGTCTCAGCGAAACACTAAGTGTCTTGCCAGGATAGCTGATAAAATAATTCAGTGACTGCCTTCTGTTCACTGGTGTCAACTTGTAAATCTTTCACTGCATGACGAGATTCTTTTTCCTTTATGTAGACTTCATCCACAGAACGTGTGGGCAGTGCAATGTGCCTTCACAGGTTAGTGTTTGGGTTCTAGTTTGAGCCAGTATCATAAGGTGTCACTAATTAAAGTGAAAAGTTAAGCTTCCCAAAAGGCTGTAGGGAAGAATAGTGGTTACTGCTTCAGCCTTATTTCTCTTATGTTACCTGTTCATATCTAAATATAAGTTCTTACTCCTTTCAGGAATATACCTTCCTACATACTACCTGGTAACAAAAGTAAGCTACTTTACCGTGTGTCTACTTTGTGCTTATTTTGTTTTAAACAATGCAACTAATGAGGTCCTACCTTTCTGTGGGGGCAAATGCCAGAAGTCATTACAGTGAAACTCTGCTTTTGTGTCAGCTTCTCATTCTAATTAAGGAACTTAAAAATGATTAGTGTCTGTCTTGAGGATTTTTTTAATTAAGAAAATGAAATAATCCCTTATAAAATAGATTTTGTGCTGAAAAACTGTCTTCTACCCATACTTTTAATCATCCACATATTCTAACAAACTCATGAGTAGTTTTTGTAATCAGGGCTTAATAATTCAAGGATGTTAAGTAAATACCTGGCTACATCCTGAAATCTAAATGCTCTTTTTTTATGCCACTTGCAATGAGTTTTTATGTATCTTTTGTTTTTCAGAGTGGCTTGGGTGTTTCAAGAGCCACAAGGGTGACACTGTTTAAGTCAACCACAGAAATCCATCTCAAAAGGAAAGAAAGTTAAACATATCAATTATTAAATGCTTTCAGCTAGATTCTTCTTAAAAAATTTAAAGGAAATGTAGGCCGTCTAGACCTGACAAAATAAAAAATGGCCTTCAAACAAAATGCTAGCTGAACTAGAAACAGACTAGAAATAGAAAATTTACCTTATATGGAGGAAGTTCAGAGGAGAATGTTGATTTCTTCACACCTTGTTAGAACAAGTTGTATTTCTATATAGCTGTAGATAACCTGTATGGACAGAGTCTACATAGATGTCTGTCAAAGACATCTGTTAGACATACGAAGCAAATCATTCTTGCAGAATAAAACTGTATTTTAAGTTACCTTCTGAAGTCCTCATAGACTCCCTTATCGATATAAAAATTGAGGTCATAAAAAGGAAATTGTTTTTCCTTTTAATTCTGTGTTTGCTGGACATTTCTTTGGCAGTGTTATTATATATGTAGTATTGGCTGCCTAAGTGCCAGAGAACAAGAGAGAAATACAACAGAAGTACTCTGAAATATCAATTCCACATTAGTGTTCCTAAATTACTTTATTCCCTTCTATGTAGGCACCTGTCATGGTTTAACTCCAGCCAGGCTCTTGCTCACTCTAACCCAGAGTGGGATGGGGGAGAGAACTGGAAAGGTGAAAGTAAGAAAACTCATGGCTTGAGATAGAAGACTGTTTAATAGGCAAAGAAAAAACTGGGCATACAAGCAAAGTAAAGCAAGGAGTTCAGTCACCCTTCTGTATAGGCAGGAAAGTTTTCAGCCATCCCCAGGAAAGTAGGGCTCCATCATGCAGAGCAGTGACTTGGGAAGACAAATGCCAGCTCTTCAAATGTTCCCTCCTTCCTCCTTCTTCCCCCAGCTTTATACACTGATCATGACATCATATGGTCTGGAATATCCCTTTGGTCAACTGGGGTCAGTTGTCCCAACTGACAGCTGTCCCCTCCAAACTTCTTGTGCACCTGCAGCCTCCTTGATAGTGGGGAGGTGAAGAACAGAAAAGTCCTTGACTCTACTCAAGCGCTGCTTGGCTGTAACTAAAACATCTCTGTATTATCAACACTGTTCACAGCACAAATCCAAAACTACAGCCCCATACTAGCTGGGGGAAATTAATTGTACCCCAGCCAAAATCAGCACACCACCATCACAAAAAAAAAAAAAAAAAAAAAAGAAGAAAAAAAAAAAAGAAAAAAAAAGAAGAAAAAAAAAAAGACTCCAAACAGAATTCTATTAAATTACAAGGAAAATTCTTTTTTTTTCACTATGCACAAATAAAAATAGAAAAAGGGGTGAGAACACTAGCAATTTTTAAGCTTCTTTTTTTTTCATTTTTGTGCACAGTGCTGTAAATAGGCTAGGCTTTTAACAAAGAAAACATTCCTATTTTACCTTTCAGATGGCCAACACAAAGGAAATGGTAGAGGCTGTGAGATAGGTGGACGAGGTGGAAGCTTACATATAACTTGCTGGTTTACATTTTTAAAATGTCTTTTGATCCACTTCGACAACTCTTTATGACAGCAAGGATATAAATGCACAAAAGAGAGAGAAAATGGCTTGATAATTACTCATTTAGAGCTGAAATATGAAACACTATGGATTCAAGATAATGCAGATCCTAAGTGGTAGAGTCCCAGTAATACAATTTTCTCAAATATAATTTCTGTTGTACATATTTTCATGGTACAGTGTCTGACATCTTTCAGATGTCAGTCTATTACCTGCTTAGTTTCCCTCTTACTTGTACTGTACTTATGCTAGTCACTTTCCTGAGCATTCTTTGATAGAACAAGAATATTTTTCTAGAAAAAAACATCTGAATAGGTGAATATATTGAATATAATTAAGATTTTCTCATATTTGTATGTGAAAATGCTAATTAATACTTTATAAGTCATACCCATGCTGGTATGTCCAGTAGGTTGGAAAATCCTCCCACTCACATTGTGAGTTTGGGAGGGGAAGATTCGAATGGGGTAATCTGATTTAGCAAAGTTTGCAGATACAATGTCCAACTGTGTTTTCAAGCATCAAAGAGAACAAAGTTTCTGTAGGCTTCTTGAGAAGATGTTAAGTGCCAGAGAATGTGTACATCAGTTTTATCTTTTTTAAAAAGCCTAGACAATTAAGACTACGCTCTCTTTTCAAAGAAGTGTAAGTGGACTTTCAAGTATCTTTCATTAATTTTATTTATGTGCCTGTTTGCAACATTTGCTAGATAAAAAGAAATCAGTCTCTTTTTTGAAAGAATGTTGAAAATATTACTAGTTGCACACTGACATGTTTAAAACAGCTAAATTGTCCTTGCACTTGTCCAAAGTACAAACTAGCATTAATCAGTGAAACATGATTGGCATGAATGTATGTATCAAAAAATCAAACTTCCTAAGGTAATTTCTGTTTTCTTTTAATGGATATAAAGCATACATATGGATATAAAGCATACATATATATATATATGTATCCCAAAATACATATATACAGAGTAAACTCTCTCTGAACATTTATAGTTGTTGACTCTGTGAAAGCTGTATGGCATATACATAATAAATTCCTTCCATTGTGGAGGCTTACAGGGCTATATTTAAATAAATATGTATGAATGAAACTAGATTTGTGCTAGTGTAACTCCAGTGTTTCCGTAATAAATACTGATCTAATGGAAGCAGTTAATTAGGAGTGTCTAGATGATGCTCTTAGTCATATGGTTTAGATTTAGGTAGACCTATGAGGAACAGGAAGTTTGACTCAATGATCCTTATGACACCTTTCCAATTTCATATATTATGTGATTCTGTAATTCTGTCAATATACCAATGTGAGGAACAGAATTCTGCAGGAGACGAGAACGTTTTTCTTAGTTAAGCCATGCTTCTCAGTTCCAATAAGTAACTTCTGTGTCTCAGTATGTCAGTGCTGAGATGGGAGAAAGGAGCTTGATGAGAAGATTTAGAATAGTGTAGCAGTTTGGGGTTGTCCTCTGGTGTTCCCTTTCACTCAGTGCTATGTAATACGCTTACTGTCATATAACTAATGCAGTTTGTGCACACACAAATACACTCACATAAGTAAATACCTTCAGTATTGGACTAGACACCATGAAGTCTTAAAAAGAGTTTGTCTTGATAAAGTAGGTTGATTTCTACCTTACCACAGATCAGGTAATCAATAACCTGGAAACTTAAAAGCTTTCAGATCCTTTAATACAGGCTTACAAGGCATATTCAATTGCCTTACTCATCTGAGTGCCCATGCAACTTGTACTTTTGGAGGGCCAATAATACAGATGTTCAGAAAGGCAAAACACCCCATGAAAAAAAGGAGCCTCTGTTCCAATCTGGTTTGGTGGTATGCGTTCCTGGTTATTAAGGCAAAGATTGCTTTCTATGGCACACCCCGCCAGCAGCTTTCTTTATGAAAGAAATTCAAAGGTTCCTGCAAATGGAATGTACCATGGTAAATTGCCATGGAAAAGGAAGCATTCTCCTAAGTAGCAAAGCATGAAGCTATTTTAGGTTTTATGAATCACAGTCTTAAAGTCCATCCAGGTAGCATCAGGAGACTTCTGCACAGCAACCACTAACAGAACTCAGGAGAATGGTCTGAACTTGTTATCAGGGGAGATTTAGGTTGGATATTAGAAAAAGGTTCTTCACCCAGAGGGTGGTTGAGTGTTGGCACAGGCTCTCCAGAGAAGTGGTCACAGCACCAATAGAGTTCAGGCTGTGTTTAGATGATACTGTCAGGCACATGGTGTGTGTGACTCTTGGGCATGGTCCTGTGCAGGGCCTCAATGATCCTTGTGGGTACCTTCCAACGTAGCATACCCTGATTCTGTGATTTTGTGAAGTATTCTCATATTCTGCACTGTTTTAAGCTTCTCAATAGATGCAGTCTGAATAGCATTTTCTGACCTGAAGAGGCTTTAAAAGCCACAAATTTACTATTAAGGTTGAATATTAATATTTACATTAGAGTGCTTCTTTAGAGCTCTTGCATACAAATTCTAATTTAATTCTGTCAATAATGACAGATTTTACAGTATGTTTACTTGTATCAGCTATGATAATTGTCCAGGTTTTTGACTAATGAGAGTGAGGCCTTACAGATGGGAATGGTGTTATTGTTATTGGACATGATGTCTGTAAATTTTAATTCCCAAAAGGAATGGGATATAGGGCACAAACATTAGAATCTTGATCAGTACTATGTTCACTCATCAAAATAATTTGCTGAAGGGGATCTGGGTAAACTGAAAATGTGCTTTTCTTACAAACTGCAAATGTAGAGGGATATATAATTATAGAAGCTCTGAGCTGTGTTGTTCCTCCTAAGTATTTTCTAATGCCTATTGAAATTAAAGGGAGTACACCTCTAGCTTCAATAAGCTTTAGGCTTGGCCTTTGATTATCATCTTTTTGTTGTTGTTCTGAAACCATGTAATCAGCTGTGGGATGAAGGGTAAGCTACTATAAATTCTTCTTAATTGCATTTAAAAAAAAAAAAAAGAAAGGAGTTTCTTCTGCAGAACTTCCTTTTCACTGGATATCTCATAATTAGGAGCAAAGCATCTCTGCTTTTGCAGGGGTTTATTTCAATTCCAATTTTAGTTGAAAGTAACTTTCTCAAATGTTTGTAATTGTGGAAGTTAAGGTAATATAGATATCCTGCACAGTATTTAAGATAAAGAGTTATCTGTGTATAAGTAATTTGATTTTCTTTGCAAATGCTTACCACTTCTTACCAAGTTAAGCCTTTTCTAATTTATTCATTACAGCTTATTAAACTTCACAGTTAGAGTCTCCACAAGTGCCCCTTCACTCCTTGAGATTGTGTAAGTATTTTCAGGACTCTGTTCTGGAGGGTACTGCTGATACAGAAAGCCTAAATGAGTTTGGTGGTAGACTGGTTAATGTTCACAGAACAGAAGCCACCTTCAGGGTTACTAAGAACTTATGCACCATCTCAAATCTAGCAAGCTGTAAATGCAAGGGTGCTAGGATACCATCACCCCTCACCACTCTATTTGTGCCTTTACCCTGTTCTTACAGTCTTCCATAGGTACTACCTTTAGCAGATATATGAGACTTAACTTGTAATGCCAGTCTGTGTTTTGTAGAAAAATCACACTTTTCAGCTGTCATCCTTTAAATTTAACACACTCTATATCACAGTAATCTCAGAGTGTTGTACAGCCTGTAGACTGTGCATTCACCCTGGTGTTGCTTAAAGATTCAGAGCAGGAAAAAAGTGCACAATCAAGCTGATTATTCAGCACAGTCATATTTTTTTTGATACTTTAAATAGCCTCTATCAATGAACATAGTGCAACATTAATTAATTGGATAATTTGTCATATATGTGACAGCAGATTGGAGTTATGGGAAATAGAAGTTATTTCAGAAAAAAGAGGAGAAAAGAAAAAACTTCCTCCTCCTTAAAGCATTCAAATACACCCATTAATTTATTTATTTATACCCTCCGCAAGTGCTTCTCAAATTCTCTTTTTGCTGCTTTGTAATTTTAACTGGCTAGAGTTTATAATTCTTCCTCCTACCCTTCCTTAAACGTGACTTTGGCCTTTTAAAGATGCCCTTTTATTTTCAACAACCTCTTTTATCCTGTAGTGCCATACAGACTTTTCTCAGCTTTACCCTAATAAAATCTTTTGGGTTTTTTTCTCATGTAAGGAAGCTGTATCAAAGTACCATTGACACCTTTGGAAAGATTTTCACTACAAACATTTTAAATAATGTCCTGTGTTCTGATGAGGATGGCTTTTTGTATCTTAGGTTTCCTGTATAATTCTGCTTCAGACTTAGACTTTGTTTTCATGGGGACTGAATCTAATTGGAGGTAGTCCCGGTCTTCTGCTGTTATCATGTTTCTTAACCTCCCAAACACACTGATCTCACTCAAAACAGTCACAATCACTTTTCCTGTCTTGGTAAGACACAAATAAGATTGCAGACAGTAAAAAACTTTACTTTACTTATCCTAATTTTACAGGGAAAGCATTAATGTTATGTTCATAATTTATCTGACTAATAATTTAAAATCTAAATCTAAAAAAAATAATTATATTTCAGGACACAATTTATTACATCCATCTAGACATCAATGATCCTCTAAGCTAAATAGACAGTAGCTGGGGAAATTTAAGTAGACTCAGAATTCTCCTTTGAGTACATTTCTATGTTTCTTATTTATGAAACATTAAATACATAATACTGCTTGTTCTGTGCTTTTTTTTTTTCCTGAAGAGCATGCTCACACCAGAGTCTGACCTTGTTCCACATATTCCCATCCTTGTGCACAGCAATATAGCAAAACTAGCTCATCCATGGACACATAAACTGATTTACTGTCTTGTGTGCTGCTGGTGGTGATCATTTCTGATTAATGTAATAATCATACTCTTCCTCACACCCATGAATTTCTCAACTGTTAAGTCCTGACCCGTAGAATACAATTGAGAGCAAAAACTGACGCTTGAATTTAACTTGCAGGATTATTTTAGGTGAAGGCATCCTGTATGTAGGCCCATACTGCTGATGCAGATATCTGTGTTACACGGGTGAAGTCCCTGAGAGTACCTGCTCTGGCAGCCATGCCAGACACAGGATATACTAGTACAGGGAGTGGTGTGGGAATGAGTTTTCATATTTCAGTATGAATACCTTTCACTTGTTTGAAAACATGAAATATATATATATATGTATATATATATATATATATATATATATATATAAGGCAAACTACCACTTTTTACAATGCACCATCAGTGACTATTTGAGAATTGCAAAAATTCAACCTGGTGAAGAAATTGAAAGGTAACAATAAAGGCTTATATGGGTATATCAGCAAAAAAGGAAGAACAGAAAAAGTGTGGGCCCACTGGTGAATGGGACAGGCAATGCCATGACACAGGATCTGGGGAAAACAATGTACTTGGTGTTTCCTTTTCTTTAGTTTTTGCTGGTAAGACTTGCTATAAGGAATCCATGGCCTCACAAACCAGTGAAGACCTCAGAGAAGCCCAGAAGACTTACCTAAGTGGAGAACAATCAAGTTAGGAGGCATTTAAACATATTGGACACACACCTAATTTCATGGACACTGACAGGATTCACCTGCAAGTGCAGAGAGAGTTATCTGATACAATTGAGAGACTTATCTGTGACAGCCCTGGGTAACATGCTGGCCTGCTCTGTGTCTGTGTTCAGTGTGCAATCATCAGTGCTTTCAACTACTACCCAGTTCTAACAGTAAGTGAACACTTTGGAGAATCAACTGTTCATCAAAAAATCATAACAGAATAATTCTATGAGGGACCTTAACGATCATCTAGTTCCCATGGACAGGGATATTGTTCACTAGACCAAGTTGCTCAGAGCCCATTAAACCTGGCCTGACCACTTCCAGGTATGGGGCATCTACAGCTTCTCTGTGCAAGATGTTCCAGAGCCTCACCACCCTCTCAGTAAAGAATTTTGTACTAATATCTAATCTAAACCTACCCTCATTCAGTTTAAAACCATTCCCCATGACCCTATCATAACATGTCCTTGTAAAAAGGCAAAAAAATTTTTTAATTTTTTAAAAAAATTTATTACTGTCTGAGCAAATTATCAAATTACTTGATCAGTTGTCCAAACTAGATAAAAAATGGATTTTTCTTGAAAGAATTAATCTACCCCTTTTAAATTTTTTGTCAATTCTGATTATATTTATTAATTTTATATTTTCCCACATATGTTGAAAGGAATGCTTATTGATATTCCAGAAGATTTAATGACATTCTATTTTTTTTCCTGAAAGGCATTCTAAATGCTAAAAAGTACAAGTTCATGTGTGCAATGCTATTATCACATAAAAATGGAAGATTTCCTCAACGCTTTGTGTTTGAGTAGCCTGTCAGCACCCCAGGGAAGCCAAGATCCTTGTGCCTGTCCAGTCTGTCAGAGTTGTGTTATGGGGACCCCTCACTGAGCAGTCCTCTGGATTGGAGGGCAGTTTGAATAACTTGTTCAGGGTCACATACCAACAGCGAGACCCCTTTCTGGGTCTCCACATCTTTACACATTGCCAGGTTCTGCTGGTGCCCTTGAAGGGCTCACATTACCACTTTAAAGAATGACACTATTAATAAAATTGTGACAGGTTTGAGGATTATCTCACTGCAAAAATTCATTCAAAGCAATATACAAATTCAAAGCAATATACAGTATAGGTCTAATCCCCAATAAAACCCAACTTAAGTTAATGATGTAGTGTGCATAGAGTGCAGTTCTTACCCAGTAGACATCCCTACAAGGGAGAAGACAGGTTCAGCTTGTCGACTGATCCCAGAAGATCCAATGGAGGCTTACCCGACTTCTCCCCATTCTTTACTTACTTTTATGCTATTTCTTTATGTTTAGGTAGAGCTTCAATGTCTTTAGTCATACATCTTAGTAAGCAGTGGTTGTACTTTGGGGGTGGATATCTCAGTATAGGACCTGAGATATAGGAGCTTGGGATGGGGACATTCATCCATCCAAAGAAAGTAGTCTTTACACAGTTGCTGATTCAACAGTAGGTCATCTTCCTTTATCTGCCTTGGTTTTAGCTGCTGTGCAGATTATCAGCTGGAAACTACCACTGAGCTCCCTCCTCTCCAAGGGTTTTTACGGAGGCTGGCCACAGTGTCTCCACTCCACTCTCCATTTAGTCCACTTTAGATTGTATTGTCTCTGGGACATCAGGTGTGATGACCATGTTCCATCCAGAGAATACAACTGTATTTTTCCCAGTAATTCTCATGCTGTTATCTTTTTAACTCCAGTCACTTTCCCACAGCTATGCTTGAAAAGTTCTTTAATCATAGTTGCTTAGTGGCATTTCAAGTAGAGCCAGATGTAATTTCACTGTGTTGGTCTTTGTAACTAGGATAACATGGAAAAGCAGCATGAACGCAGAAGACTGGGCTTTGAAATTATTACTAATAACACTAAATTCTATTTTACATCTCATTGTGTCCAGCCCTTATCATGTGGCACTGTTCAAGGTTGCTTCATAAGAATTATTAGATAGGAACCATATTTCAAAGTAGTCTTTGAAAAATTATAACTTTCAATGTAATTTTTTTCTTATTATTGAAACAGTGCAAAAGAAAAGCTATTCATTTGCTATGTAGAGAATAACTGTAGACAAGAGATATATCTGTAACTTTATAGTATCTAAATGTTGATACACAACACTGATTTTCCACTTCTTAATGTACAATTTCTTGGCACTCTTTAATCAACACCATAGGAAACACACCAAATAGGATAGTTTCAATTAATGCATTTAAATTTCACAGAATTGTATGTAGCATCATACTTTTATGGATGGTATCTGTTCTTGCTGTAACTCTCGTAAATATTCATCCATGATGGCCCTTGAGCCATTGCTATCTGCATAAAAACATTATACATCAATTGTGCTGATTGATGGGCATATTTTAAGTAATATGTTTAATGGGCCACAGAATAATTTCCATGGAAAAATATTGGATATCAGAGTAATATATTGTTTAATTAGTTATGATAAACCTACTATCTAGATTATGGAGAAAAAAAGTTGAATGATGATGTTCTAAAATTGTCCAGTAAGGTGCTTACCAAACATTCAGCAGTGTGTAACCTTTTTACCACTGCAAATTTACTTACCACTTACAGTTGTGTCTGACTAATAATACAAATTCAAATATGGTTATTTAGTCTTTGTGAAGCTTTTCTATATGTGTTTCTATACAGGCTCTTTAAAAAGTATGATATTTTCTTTATGGGTACAGGTGTCTAGTTCAGTCACACACTGGGGCAGCACAGGGCACAGGAGTCAAGATTGTCTTATTGTACACATACGAAGTAGCACCATTGCCAAGACTTCCAGTTAAAATACAATGTCTTTTTGTGGTAAATCAGTCACTCCAGCACCTTCTTTTATATATAATGGGAGCTGTTACATATTGAACTTTATTGTAACACCAGAAGATGCTGGCAGCTCTTGATTAAGGGATTTCATTTCTACTGCACATTTTCTGCTTTTCATGGATAATGGAAAGAAACTGGAGGCTTTTTACTATGTTAGTTTTTACCATATTAGTTAAGTTGGAAAATTTTGATTGGTGTCACTAAACAACATTTCACTACATAAAACATAATACTAGACTGAGGAAAATAATGTACTGTAATGTGCCAAGAAAAAGAATTTCAGTGAAAGGCCTTTGTGTTTATAATGTTGTTTTGGTATGAAATCCTTCCCATAATAGAACTATCTTTGCCTACCTAAGGCTCCTACATTACTACTGAAGTACATGAACTATGACCACAAATATTCATATGAGTGACTAAAATTACCTTTGGCTTATGCAGCAAATTAGTCCCTAGGTTGCCCTAATACAGCCAGGAAAAAAGAGCAAAGGTTCTGACCCTCTGGACACTTATGCTGCACATACAGGCCATTGTTCCAGGTAAGAAAAGGAACCACAGAGTTATTATATCCCATCCATCAGGAAATGAGAGAGGAGACAACAGGCCACAGAGGGCCAGAGTTGACCAGCTGGGGACACTTGCAGGGTAAACATTCCTCTCACTTGCTGGATCTGCTTTAGGAACATGGGCTGCAGAACTTGTCTATCCCAGTGTCAGCCTAATAGCTATTACTTTTCTGCCACAGAATCTCAGAATATTCTGAGTTGAAAGGGACCGACAAGGTTCATCAAGTCCAACTCTTAAGTGAATGGCCCCTACGGGGATCAACCCCATGACCTTGGCAGTTTCAGCATCACACTCTAATCAACTGAGCTAATCTCAGGATATGTCATCATAAGAGTTCACAAATGGCAGATGATGTCTGTGTTGCTGTCCTTGAAGCCTGTGTATTGGTATTACAGAGGAAATTCGTGCTGCTGCATTTTATGGATGTGTTGAATTTCATTTTAATTTCTTGTGTCACCCTCAACTGTCTCCACTGGAGATCCTCCAAGACAAGAGCCCTCAATGCCTCAGTGTGGGTCTAGAAATAAGGAATCCACATAGTGGAATCCAAACATTTCATCACTGATGTCAAGAACTTTTATCCCTCAGTAGAGAGTTCGAGGAAAGACCTTATTATGAACTTGTCTGCTGTTTTTGTTTTCCTGGCTCAGAAAATTGGTCATAAAGGCTGGAGTTGTTACCCCACTTGAATTCTGAGTAGTTTATTGAACAGTTATTAAAATGGTTGTATGGCTCTTCCCTCAAAGTCTCTTTCCAAAGTAGACAGTACATTTATTTGACAACAAAATGTGAGGGAAGTCAGTGATATTTGTTTTGGAGAAATCTCATGAAATATGTTCCTATTGTTTCCATGTTGTACTCGGAAACTGCCTACTATGTTAATCTATTATATAAATAATATATTATGCCTCTCAAGTCAAATGCAAAAAGAAAGCATGTGTAACAAATGCAATTTTAGTAATGCCCAATGTAATGAAAGTAGGCCCTTTTCCCTATGTAAAAGAGAGAGAAAAAAAAAGAAAGATTGCCTGTGCCCGATGCAGTCCACACGGAACCCCACTAGACAGCATACTAGTGTAAATGCAAGGAGTTGTGTTTATTTCAGACAATGTATGCTTTACATTTCTGTTATGTTTCTTTACTTTCCTAACTATGGGATCTTAATATTCAATTACTAAGTCTTGAGGGATTTTTAAAAATTTTTAGTGTTCTTTGTCATAAAGTGCTTCTACATTTTCCTTATATTAAAAACATGTTTACTTTATGACAAGACTGGCTTCAAACCACTGCATAGTGCTTCTTTTTTTTCTTATGCTTCAATACAGTCAAAATATTATATATTATGCCAAATAAAATACCTCAAGTAGCAAACCATCTTGTTACATTCTTTAAAGTAATTTATGTAAGCTGTGCTGTAACAACCTTCTAGAGCTCAAAATATAAATCTAGGTTGTCATGGATACACACATTAGAAGGCTTTCTTCATAAATATGAGTCTGACAATTTATTTTTAGTAGAATTAAAAAAAAATGATGTAGTATATAACTAGGGTCATTATTGGTTATTCTGATTGCACTTAAATACATTTCTTTTTCTTCCTCTTCATTACCTCAAAATATCTTTTAACACTGAGGTTTATGTGGATGTCAAAATGGCTGATAAGCGTCTTGGGCTTTTTCTCTCACCTGTTTGAACCCACCTTTGTACAAAGTGTGCCTGATGTGGAATCCATATATTGCTTACTGTCAGTTCGATTTTTTTATCTACACAAGGTTGAGCAGTGCTTTCAGGCCTGAAAAAAATTCAGCTGGCATTTTTCTCTCACATTAGTTAAAATGGATAGCATAATTATGACATGTAGCTAGATAAAAAATAATTCATAGAACTTTCAAGTCAGGAGATACCTTCTGGTATCTTTTGTTGCATTTTGCTTCCCTTTTCTCTGCTACATCACCAGTGCAAGCGGCAGTGCTCTCATATGTGATTTTCTGTTATTGGTTATTAAAAGTTAAAAGCCTGTAATAAAAAAAAGAAAAAAAAAAAAGGAAAATAGATTGCTGAGAGTAATCACAGTACTAAAATAAAAATATACTAAACAAATTATGCTTTTAACGCATTTTATCTGTAGATTTTTATAGAGCAGAAAATAAAGAAGATGTGACTTCAGAGGTCTAAAACTGTGTCTGTCTTAGTATAAAGTAAAACTAAACCCCAAACCATTTAAGAGGGTAAATGGAGAATTTCCATAGAATAAGCACAAAATATTATGAATTATCTAAAAATTCTCATTTCTTCCAAGAGTATATAAATGTTAATCTCTCCTGCTTGCTGCATGAACTATGGTGGAAAACCATATTGTATTTAGCATTTGTGCAGTTCTTTTCACATAAACACTGTTAACTAAAAATTTACTAAGAATTCCACATATGAAAATATGCTCCCAAGAGCTGACTTGTTGGAAAATTTTATCAGGCATCAAATAACTTTCAAAAGTGTTTAACAAAGGTGTTGATATATATATGCAAATACATATACACATATATAAATATATGTATATACATATACATGTAAATACATACACATATATATACACACACAAATATTTGTACAGATGTTCATTATTATTTTCCAGGAGGCTTTTCTCCCAAGAATTTCTAACTTGCTTATGTCTCTCCAGCTTCAATAGTCAGTTTTCATTTTTTTCTCCTCTGAATTAGCTTAACTGCTGTAGTAAAACGATACATAAATCATAGCCATAGATGCTTTCCATCTTCCATTAAGAAACTTAATTCTTCCATTAAGAATCAGAAAGTCTTTGCTATAAGTCTAAAAAATAATTAATGACTTGTGTCCTAAATATAACAGATATTTTATACATAACACAATAAAGGAATAAAGTCTAGTGCCAACTAAACAGGAAGCAACTGTTTGTTTGCCTTCTAGGACTAAGCCATAAATCACAAAAACAAAATTTCTGACCCAGCTTATTAGGGAAGTGCTAAAATCATGAAAGACAGGGTGAAGTCAGACAGCCCTGGAGAAAATCTGTCATCTGCTAAGGCTGGCAGGATCACCATTGTTTGATAAAATAGAACATGGGATTAGTACAATAGGATATTGCTTTCTCCCAAATTTATTTTCAGATTCTTGTAGTGAAGGGCCTAAGATATAATACCCATGCACTGTCTTTGCTTGTGATTTAAAAATCTTATTAGGATTCATAAGTATTAGTAGCATTAGTAAAGTTCTACTAATCATGGGACTCAAATACCAGAGTGCTTTAAAAATAATTACTGTGTTATGCCTGTTGATATTACAGAGTAGTCTACAGTGAGGATGTTAACCTGGCAAAGACTTGCTGAGTAAGCAAAAAAAGCTCCTTCAGAAAAGCCTTCCAGTATCTTTATACTGCCAGTGAAATTTGTCTATTTAGTGTTGGTATGAGTGACTGGATTTTAGTAGTAGTGATAGAGAAGTGATGAGCACAGTGCAGTGTTAGACAATGCATACTTAAAGGCTTTTGCAGAGACCAGTTGCATAACTGAGTGACACTTTTAAGAAAAATAATTCTCTTTCATTTTCTTATTGTCTGTTATCCTGTTCCTGTTCCTGTGGACTTTGTTGTTATTTTGTTCTAACAGTTCTTTGGAGAAGTGAAAAAGAGTGGACAACTCAAATAAACTGGTAGTTGTTCTGTCATGAGCAGTACTACAGTTGTACTTTACAAAAAAAAAAAAATCTTCTGCAGTGCAGTTTTATATTCCAGTTTCACTCTGCTGCCCAGTTTAAGAGTTTAAAACTGCACAAATAAGGACTGTTGTTGCTATTTACCTAGTATGGGGTTCACAAACAGATACTTAAAAATTCCTATCAAAAGTAAAACATTTTGGGCAGATTTTTTTGGAGTATGAGTGATGGCTTTTCAAAAGGACTGATTTAATTTATCTATGAACTGTGATAGAGATGTAAGGCGATGTAAAAATAGCAATTAGTGTCTGTTTTTCCAATTCCTGTGGTTTCTTTTGAGCAAGAAAATTAACTATACTTTACATCTGAGCAGTAAAAGGGTCCAAGTCCTATAACAACAACAAAAGGTATTAAAAAACAAACAAACAAGCAAAAATCATTCCCGGGAAGGGGTTAGGCAAACACAAGCTGAGATGACAGCCTATTCGATAAAATTGATGCTTTTTTTACTGTTAACCTCATCTGGCACTTTCTGTGTCAACCATCTGCTGTGTCTGATAGGAAAACTAGATTAATGTCTCTGTAGGTCATTAACTGTTTTTCCGAAAGCTTTGATCAGTGATCAATCTAAAAGCCCCCAAACTTTGTTTTTTTCCCCAGTGTACCACTGTACACAAATAGATGGTAATTGCAACAGAAAATATGGAAAACACCAATATCACACTATCCAGAGTCTGTTGCAGTCCAGATGTGTTAATAATTGTCCAAGTGAAATTGCAGATGTTTGTGAGACCAGAATATAACAAGAACATCCGTAGACTTGGTATTTGACTTTAAAAATAAATCAACAAGTGCTGAAAAGAGACCTGATTAAAGTTATGAGTTTGAAAGTGTGTTTTAAAGTAGACCTCTGGAGTCATTTGTGTGTATTTGAGAACGTAAGTGTGGTTTTGAATACTTCTTGTTGCACAGCTTTGTTCAGCTTTTACCATTCTCCATTTGTTTAATTTCATAAAGAAATCAACATTAAAAAATTTACTTGTGTTATTCTTTAAAAGAAAATCACAAATTGCTCGGAAGATGCAGAGGATCAACAACTCTGTAAGTTGTCTTTCCACTGCCTGGTAGAAGACATTGTTGCTCAAAACGTGAGTGAAAAAAACACTTATAACTCTAGTCAAGCTTTATTTTTCTGGTGAGTCTGAAACTTCTGGGAAGAACTTCCTAATAAAAGTTCAAGTATACATTTAGTTAATTCATTGAACCTGTATAATAAGCATAATTCTACCTCTTTACCAAGGACTTTTCCTGTTATTTGCAAGCACTATGCCTATTTGTGTTACATTGATTTAAAAATTTTTGTGCAGCCAATTCTGTGGTGCTGCCTGTTGTGTTTCTCTCTGCTAGGCCACCAGTCACTGGGGTATTTCCTCACAAGTGTGAGGGTGCCCCACTGTGGTGTTTTCAGTTTTGGTGACTGAACCTTTTACTGACAGACACCTGGCACTGTAAGTGCTTGGTGGCCAGATTAGTTCTTCAAACTGATATGAACATTGGTACACATCTCACTGAGTAGCTGGGGAAAGTACTGAAGGCAGTGCAAGAGCAGCTGTCTGTACTGATGCATGTTGAAAAACATAAAAATTTAATGAAAGGGAATTCTCAGGAAAGTAGGTGTGCCAGTAATGAAACACCAAATGTGCTCAACTCATCTGAGCCAAGAGGTTTCATCAGGCTTAGTCAACAGAGATGGTGTCTGCTCCAGGGTAGGGCCTTTGCCTTTGGGAGGAAGGTAAAGCTTGTGGGGCTGATGCATGCAGAAATGTAGTAGCTGTGTAAAATATAATTTTGTTATTTTGGTTTTTTTTAATAACCCCATAGCAGAAGGCATTAGAGATTTTTGTAATTCATTGCTACTTTCAAAGGATATTAAACTACTTTTCAGTTCTGAAGTAATACGAGTTGAGGTGAGAAAGGTGCTCGTGTTGCATGCTGCATCTGAGGTGAAGAGAAATGCAGAAGTGCAAGAGAGTTACTCTGTATAGTTTTCATCTAAATGTTCAAAGGCTGAAAGATTGAGTGAATTGATCTCTTCCATGAAGCACTGTATTTTTCTGCATTTTATTTAGCAAAATAATCAAGACTAGAAAACACTATACCAATATAGCTAGGTAATTTTGATATTTAAATGAGAAATTATGGAGAGAATGATGTTACAGGTCAAAATTGAGAAATCACTTACACAAAGTTTAAAAGCACATATAAGAACATAATAGCTAAGATGGAAAGAAACTTTTATCATAAACATAAATCTGCATGTTTGAACAGCCTTATTTCTGTCAGTGGTGTAGAGGTTACAGAGCTGACAGCTTGTCTACACTTGAAAGTCTATTTAAACTAAGATAGATTGCATTTTAAAATGCAGTATCTGTATCTAAGTAACAATTAGCCATGGACATTTCTAGTTCCGAATATAAGGGTTATATGCTTATGTGTTTTAATCCCTTTCAAGGACAAAATCTGAAAGGCTTCAACCTGCAATTACAGAGGGATGTCTCGTGAAATACACCATTCAGAGGTATATATTCAATACTTAAGGGTTGGCAGATTTGTAAGTACCTGGAGAACAACTGAAGGTAAATTGGTGCAAATTATCAGGACTTTCTGCCAGTAGCTACAGAAATGAAAACACAAATAATGGTGAGGGCTCCTTTTGACCTATCTTCTCAAACTTACGTTTTCTGTATCCACAGTCTGACTTTCAAACTCCTCCACTCATGTATTTTGGAACTGGTAGCAAACAGGTCTCTAGAAAAATACTTCTGATAAGGGTGCATTGAGTGTGTCTGTACTGCCCAATTCATCTGCTTTCTCACAAGTCCACTTTGCTGGTTCTCTGCAGGGCTGTGTGCTGTGCTACCCCTGAGATCCCAGCTAGGTGCTTCCCCAGGCAAAAGACAGACGCAGACCAGGTAAACCTGATCTCAGGGTATCAGGCATATAAAATGATTTAATCATATTAGCTATTCATCACACAACTATAAAACTTGGCATAAAGAAAGAATACCCTTTATTCTGGCTTATTGGTCAGTTGCCAAAATACATAATTTATAGCTACATACAATACTGTTTAGATATGTGCTTGAAATGGTCTACAGAATCATTTCTATCTATGAAAAAATATTTGATTAACATTTAATAAGTATTTATACATTACATTATATTAGTATCTGTGTCTGTGTCTGGGGAAGAGCATGTGGCAGAAGACCTGTGAAATACCTTAGCGAAGATAACAGCTGAAAAACTACCTCAGGCATGCAGTGAATAGAAGAGACGTGGGAGCAGTGGATTAATTTTATAATTTAATTACCTGTCAAGTTAAGCGTCAATAAAATTTGGGTCTATTAAGATGTTATGGCAGGCATAAAATTAAATATAGTTCATCCAAACTTTATAACATATACTTATCTTTCTATTCTCTGTTTTTTGCAAGAAATCACATGAAATGAACATAAATAAATTGAAATATAAGTGTGTTGAAAAAAAAACTGTTGCTGTTATAAATGTAGCCTTCTGTTTATTGATGTAGTCTTCAATATTGTTTAGCTTAATAATAATGGCCAGTCTTTGCGAGCGAAGATCCGGGCAAGGTCTTTCCACCTTCCAGCCTGCGCATTGGATTTTTTAGGTGAGACACAGTGTGCGCGGAACTGAGCCACCCTTTAATCCTAAGGTTCATCTGCCGGGGCCAAGCGAGCTTGGACGGTGGCAGCGAGGTCCTTAGGACGTAGATGGGTTGCCTTTAAGGGCTAACGAGCTCCACCCGCCCGGGAGTGGCCCTGACCGGGAATCGAACCCGGGTTTCCGCGGTGATAGCGCAGCGCCCTTACCACTAGACCACCAGGGGCTTACAGACCTGCAAAAGTGACTGATGCATCTTGACTATACCTGTGGAAGGAATGTTAGCTCTGACTCTTATTTAAAAGCTTCTGAATAACCTCTTTTTCCACTGCAATCCTGCCATTACCTCTGCAATCCTAGGAGATGACCAAAGTGTGTTATGAAGAACTTACACATCTGCATCAGCATACAGATATGCTGATGTAGTAGTCCCATGACGAGCACTGCAAGCAAAGGGGTGCAAGAGTAGCTCCAGTTTTTCTGGTATTTACTATCCCATTGGGAAGTACAAGCCCTTGGGAAAGAAGAAAAGGTTCTCCAAGAGCAAGGAAGCCTTGGCCATGTGGCTCTCTAGCTGCATTGTGAAGATCTATCTTCTCACAAAGGTTGTATTTAGGCCTTTGACATGGTTCCCCACAACATCTTTTTCTCTAAATTTGAAAGATATAGATTTGATGGGTGGACTGTTTAGTGGATGAGGAATTTTGTGGATGGTCAAAGCCAGAGAGTAGTGCTGGACAATTTTCTGATGGACACTGGTGGCAGTAGTTGACTCTGAAGGGTATTTACTGGGACCAGTATTGTTTAATATCTTCAGCAATGACATGGACAGTGGAATTGAGCACACTCCCAGAGAGTTTGTAGACACCACCAAGCTGAGTGGTGTGGTTGACACATGTGAAGGACGAGATGCTGTCCAGAGGGATCTGGACAAGTTTGAGAAGTGGACCCATGGGAAGTCCATGAGGTTTAACAAGGCCAAGTTCAAGGCCCTGCACCTGAGTTGGGGCAAACTCCAGTATCCATACAAGTTAGAGGATGAATGGAGTGAGTGCAGCCCTGTTGAGAAGGACTTGGGGGTGCTGGTGGATGAGAGGCTGGGCATGAGTCGGCTGTTTGTGCATTCACAGCCCAGAAAGCCTGTTGTATCCTGGGCTGCATTAAAAGCAGTGTGGTCAGCAGGTCAAGGGAGGTGACTCTGCCCACTCGCTCTGCTCTGTTGAGACTCCACCTGTAGTACTGCATTCAGCTCTGGGGTCCTCAGGACAGAGAAGGGCCACAAAGATGGCCACAAAGATCAGAAGGCTGGAGCACCATTCCTATTAGGAAGGACAAAGAGAGTTGGGACTGTTCCACCTGGAGAAGAGAAAGCTTCAGGGAGGCCTTATAGTGGCCTCCCAGTACCTGAAAGTGGCCTGTAAGAAAGATAGAAGCAGACGTTTATCAGGTCCTGTTGTGACAGGACAAGGGGCAATGGCTTTAAACTGAAGGAGACTGAAGAAGAAGGTTTTTGCAATTAGAGTGGTAAAACACTGCGTTCCCAGAGAGGTGGTGGATGCTTCATCTCTGGAAACATTCAAGGTCAGGTTGGATGGAGCTCTGAGCAACATGAGCTACTCGAAGATGTCCCTGCTCATTGCAGAGTTGTTGCACTAGATGACCTTTAAAGGTCCTTTCCAACGCAACCTGTTCTATGGTTCTATAAATTTATGATTCTGTTTTATGATGTACATGGGAAGAACAGGTGTGACATCATGGGAAAACTCTTCTGCCTGATATTTCTCCCATTAGGCAATGCCCACACAGAAGAGGTTGTTTTCTACCATGATGACTAATGTATCTCTCTAGTTTCCTATATCTCTCTATTCCAGCCCCTCCTGCTTTTCATTTACACAGAATCTCTCATTTCATAAAGGAATTTTGACTTGGACAGGATAGGAGAACAGTGTCTGGGTTTGCCTATAATACCTTTCTGTTTAATGTTTGCTCTCAGGTTGAAAATGTTGGACATTGCTAATGTGCTGAGAGAGATCTGGATGTTAATGAGTTTGTCAGCCACTTTCTCTTCTGTAGCATTCCCAGAGGTGTTAAATTTTACACTTTCCAAGTGTAGAATTATTATCACATTAGATTGCAGTAATCCAAAAAGAAATGGTAAAAAAATGCTTTCCATTAACAATAGGTTTTAGAAGAATCTGCAATATCTCTGTATTGCAGGAAGCAATAGAATTTATCTTCTATTTGCTATGCCTTTCTGTGGTACCAAAGGTGCTCCTTCACAAGAGACAAAGAATTAGATGTGAATACTGATCGTGCAGTGAGCATGTTTCCAGGACAAAGTTTAAATAAGAAAGTGGCAGCTCCATCTTTTAAATCTAACTAAATTCTAGTGGGATTGCCACATCTTTGCATCTCCTAATAGGACTCAGATTGTAGAAGAGCTGAATTGAGAACTTGCTTTTTGCAACAGGAATAGAATAAGAGATTCCAATGCTGACTTTTTCACTGAATTGATTAAAAGCCCCTTAACCACATAAAAAACACATTCCTAATCTTTCACTATATTTTTAACAACTGTTGTCAGAATCTCTGAAAACTTTTCAGATTTTTCTTCTTTACTTCCCAAGCCTTCACCATTTATGCTTAGCAAAAACTGATGGGGGCTGCTGGGAATACAAAGAAAACTACTTGCTTCAGTTTCCTCAAATTTATACTCACTAGCCTCAAAATCACAGCAGTATTTCTTATAGGTAAGGAACATTCATTAAAAATAAAATTAAAAGTGTTTAAATTATCTACCCAAAGGCACCCAAAGATTTTGTGGTGGAAGTGAAGCTCCAATGTCATGATAATGTCCTGTCCACCAGAGTTTCCTCACTGCCACTGACAGAAGTTCGTATTCTTGCACTCACTTTCCTCAAATACAAATGACTAGGGAAGGCACAAGGCCATGGAAATCAGGCCTGTGATAAAAAGCTGGTGTGTATTAAACACTGCACTAGATAACAACTCTCATCCCTAAGGTACTGTTTGCAGAAGAAGGCAATGATAGAGCTCATCTCAGAGACAGGAAGCTCTGTGCAAGCTAGAAGATACATTGCGTTCACTATTTTAAGTTTATTAAAGCTATCTGTTATGTTTCTTCTTTGTCTTCATCTCTCTAGCATCTTCAGAGAATTAATACTCTACTCACTGAAAAGAAGGCAGCATGCTATGATTCCTCTGTCTTCGTTGTCCCTAGCACACATGTCCCTAGCACATTTTGTTTTATTACGGATGCTTAATACAAAATGGATGTGAAAAGGTAAAGTTAAAGCTGAGCTTGGTACTTTTCCAAGAAACTTTCCTCATCTTCAAGGGTAAAAAAAACCTATCAATATGTCTTGAGAGGGTGTGGGATAGGGGAAAGCCATGGTCTTGGGAGTTATGAGTTCTTGTTTCTGACTTGAGTCTTGCTTTCTTTTAACTATGAACTCCAAAAGCTGAATTGCTGGATATGATTACCTTTACAACTGAACAAAGTTATCATGCTGTACATCTTTTAAGATGCATGCTATTTTAAAGTCAGAATTATTTTTTTCTACTTATTTAATTTTGCCTCATTTATAGAGCCTTGGAAAAGAAGTTTCAGCTAATTATACTTACTTACTCAAGTAAGTACCATTTCACTATCAATAGCAAGGGTTTTTCCAGCCTTTCATGAAACAAATACATTCAGAGCTCAAGCAAGAGACATTTAAATATATATAATTTAAACTAGCTGCTCAGCTATAACCAGAAATTCATTTGCACAAATTTTGCCACAAAGTAATGTCTCCTGGTGTCCTACCCATTCTTTTCCAAGCCCAGCTTACGGTCTAGTCCCTGCACCTTTGAGGTTCTATAATTTTGCCATGTACAGTGGGGTGGAACAGGTGGCATTTCTGGTGCATAATCAGTTTTGCACTATGTTCTGGGACATTATATTCTGGGCAGAAGAATTTTTAATCCAGCACTGAGGTTGAATAAAATTATTCATAAAATTCTTGAGAGGGTGCAGTGAAGAGGAGCTGGCTGGCACGCATAAATTCCAAAGAAACAGTAGCCTTGATCTCTTTACCTTCATTTGGAGAATGAATATAGACATGATACTAAGAATCAATTATAGAGGTGAAAAATATGTGCATTATGGGAGTTAAAATGAAATATAAATATGTCAGATCAATGAAAGTAGGCAAGTAAATTGAATGGGTATTTTTCAACCTGAGTTTATAAGGGACTTAAAACTTTACTGAGAAGCAGCTGTTTTTGTCTATAATATGAGTAAAACCTGGTAATTACTGGTAAAATGAAAAATCACCATTGCTTTATAGGATTTCTTTTACAATTCCTAACTCTTCCTTCATATAATCTTCATCCCATAAGAAAAATAGCGGAGAAAAAGGCATTTCTTATTTAGCTGGAGAGCTGCCATTAAGAATAGCCTCATTATTTGGGAGGGCCATTTACTGCCCAAAATGGAAATATGTTTTGCTATATTTGAATTGCTCCAGCAATATTACTTCATATTGTTTGCATGTCTCTGAAAGAATTAGTGCACACATTTAATTCAGATGAGCTGAATTCTGACGTGGTTAGGGTTGGGTGTTTTGTTTTGTGGGTTTTTTTGTTTGGGCTTTTTTTCCAGGATGTGCATGTTAGCACTCATGCTCTTATAGTACAGCTTCTAACTCCTGCCACTTGCTGCTAGTGCACCGACACCATGCCAGATCAATGAAATGCTTTCCAGGTTCATTGTATCAGTAAATGAAGAGTGAATTTATTTCCCTCTCTCAGTCTGTTGTCTCAGTGTTGGCCCCTCTCCCCTCATGCCAGTTTCCATCTCCTCGCAGTGCTTTGGGAAAGAAAGTGCAGGTACCCCTCCCTTGCTTTATTTAAATTCCATCCCTTGTGCCCTGCTTTTGGCCCAGGGAAGCGCATGAGCGAGGCGGGAGGCTCGGCACAGCCTGGCTAACCTCGCTTCTCCCGGCAGCGGGCGGGAGGGAGCGCGGCAGGGGCCGATCAAGCCGCGTCCCGGATTTCCTTCGGGCTGCCCCTCTCCGCTCACCAGGGCAGCTTGCCCCGAGCCGCGGCCGGATCGCCTCCACCCTTCCAGCCGCATTTGGCATGCATGAGCACTCCCGTCCCCGGCAGGAGAAACCAGGCTCGGCGGCTGCCACTGCCCCTCCCGTGCGCCCAGCCCAGCTCAGCCCAGCCCAGTTCAGCCCAGCCCAGTTTCGCTCAGCCCAGCCCAACCCAGCCCAGCCCAGCCCAGCTCAGCTCAGTGTGTGCCCTGCGGCACGGCGGGCCCGGGCGGGACGCGCCCATCGTGGGATGCCCGCGCCCCGGGAGGGCGGATTCCGCGGTAGGCGCTGTCAGGTCTGCGATTGATCTCCCGGTGGGATTTGTGGACAGTCATGAATCAGACCGACGCTCCCCGGCCACTGAACTGGACCATCCGGAAGCTGTGCCATGCCGCCTTCCTCCCCTCAGTCAGGCTCCTTAAGGTAGGGTGAGAGCCCTCTTTGCTTTCGGGAGCTGGTGTCTGCCTCTCAGCACCTGTCTGCAGGACTGCAGACGCTGTTGCTGGAAAGTTGATTCAGAAATAGTCCCAACTTTAGTATTAATTACCTTTCCTGCTACCTTTGAAACCCCTTGTGAGCACCTGAAGATACCAATATTGTTTGTCAGTATTCTGTTCAGCATATTTGGCTCTCGAGAGAGGTCTGTAAGAAAGGCAGAAAGGAAAAAAGGGATGATGGATATTTGTGCTTCTATTTACCTTGTCTTAAAAAAATCTAACTGTGAACTTCTAGGGATGAATTAGGTGTCTATTTCTAAGGCGTGTTCCTTTGTAAGCAGCCCCCTGCTATCTGTTTTTTAGGTTATCTAGGCCCTAAGAAATACCTAAAGGTCCAGTAGTACTGAGACCAACTTGTAAGTGGAGCAATATGTGAGTGGAAAAAAATTATCTTAGCTTGCTGAAAGCTGTACATGGGAATAAGGTCAGTTAAAGACTGGCAGTGCAGACAGCATCAGTGAAACTACCTGATGTTTTATTTGTTTAAACCAAGTGTTAGAGTTTTGATGGTGCTTTTGTAAGTGTTTTTAGATGTGCCTTCCTAGGAATAATTATTTTCTATTTGAAAAAATTATGTGGGATTACGTTCTGTGGAGGGCTCTTAATCATAGCATGCAGAGTACCAGTACTACTGCATGCCCCACTGAAGCTGTTTTAGAGGCATTTGTAGCTGAAAAACAAAATATCTTGAATCAACTTTTTGGTGCAAAAAGGTTACATTAAACTGAAAAGTCGTCTTTTTTATTGGAACATCTTAATTAATTGGATTGTACAATGAAATTTTAAATAATGTAGTTATTTCCCTGTAGGTTTTTTTTAAATAAAATGTTAGACTCATTACACTATATATCTCATTTCATATTAGTATTTGATAGTTTGGCTTTGAAATTAATATGCAGCCAGATAAAACATGTTTATTCTAACAGTGTATTAGAAGGTAACATTTGATATAACCATCTGATTTTCTGTGAGTAGCTTGGAAATTAGGTCAGTTCTTACTACTGTAACATGCTTGAACAGTGTAGTGTGTGACAGTGTACTTAGCAGACATATGTTGTATGTATAATTATTGTATATGTGATGCACAGGTGACCATCCTGTATATCATAAAGGTATTTGTTGCATCCTTACAGGACGGGACTACAGTATCAAAATGCTTCTGTTTCTAAGTCAGATGTATGGCTGCTGGGAGCAGCTCCAAAGAACAAAAGAAAGACAAAAGTTAGGTTGCTGAAAAATCAAAATATAACTAATGCAGAACAAATCAGAGCGTTGTGTTGATTGTTTTGTAAAGGCTTCCCTCCAGCCCTAGAAGCACACATGAGAATATGCAAACTCTACAATTCAGATGCGTTTAGGAAAACATAATTTTGCCCAGGTGTGAAAGCTCAGATGCGGGGAATTTTACCATCATTGTCAATACCAGTGGGTGAGGGGGTAGTCTGCAGTATTTTGCTTTTGGCAGGCAAATGTTGCCCCATGTGTATGGTTTCTCTTCACTGCATATTTTAAGGATGAACACTGGGATTAATTATTAAAAGAACTGAATAAAAATGATTTTCTGAAGATACAGCTATAACCTGTTAGGAATAGATAGTGAATGGGCTCTGCAGAGTTAATAAGAGCAGGGAAAATAATCAGAGATAAGCAACCTCTGCACAGAGTGGTGTGTGAGGTGTGGGAGAGACCAAGGCAAAGGAGGTGGGACTGTGGCTCCTTCCTCAGCTCACGAGCAGAGCTGGTTGATTGGAGAGGGAAATGCATACATCAGCATCTTCTAGAATCCCAGAGAGCTTAAAATTTTTACTTCTTATCTTTGTCTTTTATTATTTAGTGTGCTTAAAGCAAGTGATTGACATAAGAACAGGACCCCATTGACTTAATTCCACCAGCCAACCTGAAGAAATTCTTCATCAAGGAAAGACTAATAACAGCAGCATTACATTACCAGAGAATCAGTATAAATATTTCCCTGTTTTTCCTCAGGGAAATTGAAAATTTTCATATATAGAAAGTATTCTTTTCTCTTTTGTATCTTTCTCCAGAAAGAAAAAAAGACACTTTTCTTTTTCTAAATGAAAAGTGCTCCTGTAAATCCAAGAGCATTGGAAAGGCAAGTGCAATAATCTAAGCTCATTTTTTTTAATTGCCCAGTTTCCAATGGATTAGTTAGTCTTAAGGGCTAATGCAATATTATTTCTAAGTAAACGTTCACTAGACTCTTTTCTATATATCTTTTCTCTTCGAGAATGCCCTCCATAACAGAATAAACTTTGTAGAACCTGATATGTTATGGCATATTTTTATTATTATATGCTTTTCTATCACTGCCAAACTCTATTTCAATACAGTACAATGTAGATTTATTATTACAAGTAAGAAAATATCAGATATCATTCTATCCTTGTAATTTCTGTACTTTAGTTTAATCTACCAGAGTAAAAGAGCTAAATGACACTGTTAGGTTCAAGGATATAGCTCATTCTTAAGAATGATAAATAGCAGAGATTTCCTGGGTTATTCACACAAAAAATCACTTAGGGCTACTTGGATCTTTGTAATAGAAAACATGAACTTTTCAATTAATTCTGTGTCTTTTCAATGAGGAGTTTAAAGTTCTTATCCTGTGGATACAATTTTAAATGTAATATCAGTGCTTTCATATTGATGGATCTAAATAAGTAGAATCTGGGGCTTGCATGGAGGCAAGGTTTTTTGTGTTAACAACAGATCTATCAGATTGTCTTGAAATTACTGGTTTTAAAGATATGCTAAAAGGAGTTATTCAGCACATAGGTTATGCTCTTCTTCCATCCTGTTGAATTGCTGTGCACTACTCCATTGCCTGAACTGACATTTGATAGAGCTATGGCCACAGTAGTCTCATATAATTTAGATAAGACAGGATCATTTGTAGATGCTGTCCAGTTTTGGTCCCTGTGCCTTTCTTCCAGGCATGTGTTCCTGTTCTAACCCACGTCACTAATACTCTCATCTGTAGGTGTGGTTCTATAACAGGCACACAGAGTACTAGGAACTGTATTTGAAGTACAGATTGAAACAAATTATTGGACAAGATTTTTCCCACTTGTGTAAAAATCTAATTTTTCCCCTATTTCCTGTAGCACATTTCATGCTGATATTTTCTGTAGTTGTTTCAATATGCTTAAACACATGCTAGCACACTAATGCCTTCTTATCTGAAGTAAGGAGTAAAAAGTGCCTTGAGCGTATATGCAGAGGTAGCTTTGTGCAGAACCATCATTGTCCTGAGGTGACCAGGTTAGTTTTAGAGAAAACTGACATTTTAGAACAATGTTGTGTGCTCTTAAAAATGAATGAATGGCATCATACTAAAGATTTCACTCAAAGGACCTCATGCCCTAGAAGAGACTGCAGATGTTGCACTTCTGCTTGAAACAGAGATAATACATGCCATGCAGTCAAGAAATGGGGAATATGCTAAAGAAAAACAAATAAATAAACTGAGAGTAGACAGAAGACTGAAAAATAAAGGATCCAATAATGTGCAATTAGCTTAACACCAGAGACTTATAGATGGGCAAGTGTACAACATTTGAAAGCAACAAATTATCCAGCCTTCTTTTTTTTTTACTTAATAAGACTACTAAATTTTTTCATAGTGAATTTGAGTTGCTTGTCAATAAGTAAACTTGTAAGGCAGGAAGTTTGGAAGGGCCAGAGTAAAAGAAACAGAGTGAATGAGACAAAACATTGGGGGAAATCTTTTGGATATTTTTTTGCCAGCATACCTCTAAGTAAAAATGCCAACTCAGCTCTGCCAAATAAAGACCTAACCTGGGCAGTAGCCTAACCTAGCTCTCTGAACTGGTGGAAGTTTAAGGAACTTATTAAATTTCTTATCAAATGAGAAACTAGATTTTCTTTTTGTTAGTTATTTTTATTTGATTGCCCTACCTAGAATGTATAAGGTAACTCAAAAGAAAACTAAAGAGCTGAAAAATAGCTCATTAAAATGAGACAGAGTGTCTTTTAATACTAACTTCTGATTGGGCTGATACATGTAGATATAGTACTTGTGTAAAATATTTTTCCTGCTGTAGTAAGGTTGGTTATGTCCATAAAGAAGGTATTTACGGGAATAAAGACTGGGGAATATGTGGCAGGCTTCACTAAGGTACGTGGGGATATACCACAGTGTTCAATAGCTTAAACAGCTAAAATTGCATTGCTGTTCAATTACCAAATAGAATTTTATTTCAGGACAACTTAAAAAGATCTGATTTGGTAAATTGAGTGAAAAAAAATTACTTCTCCAGAATGGTGGAAGAATGAAATGTATTCTTTATAAAACAGAAAATATTTATACTTCTGAACCCCATACTGTGAGAAGAAGTGACTACAAGAGAGGAGAAAGCCGTATCTTTTGGATGTGATTTTACTCCTCACATGGATTGCAGAATTTTATTTAAAAAAAAAAAAGGTTATTGGACTGATAGAATACTCCTATATTTCAGGAAACATACTTTTGATACATGATTTTTAAAGATACTTTTAAGTATCTTTGTGTGACATAATTGTGAGATGGTAATGTTAGATTGTGTTATGGTCTTTAAAAAGAGAAGCATAAGCTTTTTATGCTATTTTATTCACTAGCAATGAGAAAATGAGCAGAAATCTAAACGAAGTCAAAATGTGTAGATTTTTTTGCTCTTAGCTAGTCTTTTGATGTCCAGTTGGCAGTGAGGTCTAGTAGCTTATTATTGCTTAATAGGTAAGAATTCTGACTATCATTTTCGTTAATTTACTACATCCACCTTTCAAACTGCAACAAAGTGAGTCTTGACTGAAAAACTGGTATTCTTGGAACAAATCCTGGTGCATACAGTTATCATTACTGAAATGGTTAACTAAATGTTTTTGATAGTAATACACACATTAGTGATAGTAAAATTAGGGTAGTAGTTTACCTATGTCTGCCCTCAGTTGCTTACTGACTGAAACTGTAATAATGAATGAGCCATTACTATACATCCTTCAGGAGGATTTGATTTATTTTGGGAAGGAATCATAGTTCAGCTGTTAAGGTCAAACTGCCTAACACATAGGCATGTAGAAAATATCAGTCACTATGACTTTTTGTTTTTAATAAATTCACTAATAGAAAAACTAGTCACACCTGTAGGTGTGGTGGATGCTGTATATGGTGTGAAATACACATGAGTTTTAAAGGTGCGTATAAGTTCTATTCAGAAAGAAATTATCTGATAAACAAACTCCTGTTCTCCTGTCAGAAGGAAAATAGTTCTTCACATCTGTGATACATGCTGTACATTTCTGACTTATTTCTCATTAGAAGCCCAAAAGCCATATTTCTGGAAAAGAAAAGGATTCAGCTTTCTTTTTTGTCTGTTCTGCATTTTGTGCCATCAATTTCACCATTCAAGGATGGCAGGAGAGAGACCTGGGGCAGGGCATTGCCACGTCTTTTCAGTCTCCTGTTTTATTGTCATTAAATTCATTTTACACCTCAAATCGGGGGAGCAATGGGTGTTGCAATGGAGCTTCACAGCCCCTTTGCACAGGTGTTCTTGCATTACTGTTGCTCACCTGTCAGCTGTGCCTCTTGTACTTCACATTCTATAACCAAGCAATGGTGAAGGCATTGCACAGCTGAGGTTGAAGAACTGATAATATACCTTTTGGAGGTTGCACATTCTCAAAAGTTGCTTATTTCTTGAAGTCATGCTTCTGATCAGTAGTGAGATGAGCTGATCCTTTTCATATGGCAACCAGGCATGTTCATGTCTAAGGAGTTTCTGACAGATTATGTCAGTTCATTCTTCTGAAAGGAAAGGAAATGTGGAAGTCGATAATGATTTTTCCATTTCACATAAAGATGTAGTCGCTCTGTATGGTTAATTCTTTGGTGCAATGTATGTTTTTTATGTGATCCAAGGTGAATCAGAGCTCATTAGCTGTTTGCTTTATTGACTTAATCTTTTCCATGAATATGACTCAGGCTGATGACCACTTACTTTGAAGAGATGTAGCACGAAATTAGTTTCCACAAAAAGAAATGTATTCCCAATTAAGAAAAAGAGGAAGTGAGAGATGATGGTGGAAGCCATGTTTCCATGGAAGAGCCAAGATGTGAAAGGTAGACACATCTTGAAGGCAGAGACCATGATCTCCTAATGCCATGTAGAGGGAAAAATGCTTTTGACTTTCAGGTTGGAAAAGATGCAAAGTTTTTTATATGAATACAAAATTTCTTACTTTAAACCAGAGAATTTTAGGGGATTAAAAAAAGCTTTTTCTTTCTAGGTGTATCACTTCCATGTGAGTGCTTTTCAAAAAAGAAGTGTTAGAAAAGGTAATACAAAATTTTCAGTCTTGATGCAACAGCTACAGTACAAAAATACTTGGCTGTTTTAAAGTAAGGATCCTGCAACTGCTACAGGTTTTTATCCTCTTGCACCTTAATATTATTTTCAGTGCTTTCTCTACTGTTTCATTAGTGTTTCTACCTTCATCTTAGAAAATAGAGTGAGGTTTTGCCTTCTTCTGTGCCACCTGGTGAATGGGTTACAGTGATGAAGATATCAGAGGTATCAGAGAAGTACTCCAGGATTTTCCACTTTTCTTGCACACAGAAGGTTTTGGTGTATAAATGATCTCTGCTTCCCATGATGCTCAGCCTTTTCAGATTTGAGTACTTAAAAGAGGCAGCAAGTGGCAGCATTTGCCACTGACCTTTAATTGATAATATATGAATACTGCATTAAACTTGCTTATCAGAAATTAAATGCAAGTTTCCTAATTTTTGGCTGCATGAGAGATGATTTATGGTAACTTCCAGAGAAATAATAATAATAAAAAGTAGCATTTTTATGTATATTAATGGAATAGAAGAAAAAATTAAGACTTGATCTGAACAAACACTATTGTTTTAAAAATAACTGTAAAATGCTGCTAAGAATAGAAGTCATACAAGCCTGAAGTTACAGATACAATGTTGTTTCATGTGTTAGTGTATTAAAAGCATAAGATTTTAATGTTATTCTGCTATACTATTCCTTATGTTTGAGAGGGTGCCATGTGAAAAATTCAGGGCACAAGACCACAAAGTGAAGCTGAGTGGTTTTATTCCACCTGAATTGCTAACAAGACTGTGCTACAGTGTAAAAAGAAATGCCCTGGGGGCTCTCAGGAAATTTATGTCAAAGCTGGTAATAAAGCATGAAATAAAATCACTTCATCGAAAATATCTTTCATCCTCCAGGTAATATGATGACGTGAAACAGTCTGACAAAGTGCTTTTAATAGTGTCAAGGAAGTTACTGAAGAAAATACCAGTTTCTTATAATGTAATTATAAAAATTATCAGGCTGACTTTACATTACAGAGAAGATGACTGATTGAAACATTTTTTTTTCATTTACCTTTTTCCTCACCTGTTGCTTGTAAATGCAGATGGGAGAGGTACTGAGCCATTATAATTAAGAATTCAGGGAGGATGCAAGACGTTGTTTTGTTTCAGAAGGATGCCATTTTTTTAACTCCATGGTGTATTGAATTGACACGACGTTACTACTGGGACTGTTGTAATTAAATATCACAGCACAGTTTTACAGTGCAATGGCTGGACATGCATCTTTGCATATAGCTAAAAAGAGAGACCAAAACAACCACTCGAAGAACTAAGTATAGGGTATCCTGAGGACCTTTCAGACTGACTTTTACATGATTATATGTAGAGTTTTCTAAGTGTCCTGAATAGCAAAAGTCATTTTCCAAATACATTCTTATTCAACTTTTGGGTTCAGTACTTCAAATTACTACGTGATGTCTTTTGCAGGAGGCCATGTTTGATGAACAGTGTTTTTTTCCGGTTGCAAATTCTGTGCTGTCACATTGCAACTGTGAAGGTGTGCACAACCTAGCCATAATACTGCAGCTTTTCTCAGATTTTTCCCCCTACATTTCTACCCACCTCTGCATTGGCCCTTTTTCTGAACTGTGTTGCTTAAAGAAGTTTACAGATATTTGGCTGCTTCGCCTTTAGTTACAGAAACAACAGTGGTGCAAGGTTATGATGGGAATAATGCTGACAACCAAATTTCTACAATTGCTCAAAATGCTTCTTAAGACAAGCAGAGCAGTATTTAAAGGTATCCCTTTTGTTTTCGATGTGATGGCTGTAATTTTGTATTGTCTTTGATACAGCTGGTTGCAAAGTGATACTGATTGGAAGCCATATACTTTTTTGTATTATTCAGTTCAAATCCAACTTTGTCTTGAAAGAGTGATGGCAATTTTTTAGGAGTCCTACACTTAATTTCTTCAGTGAGAACAGGATAAATGGAGGTACTCTATGAGAAGAGACACCCAAAAGATGTTTACTGTATCCTGCCACTAGCACGACTACTTCAACATGCATAATTCCTTTAGGTGATTGTTTGAGTCCCTACAGCCATAACCTAGTAGGCAATCTTTTTTACGGTGGCCTGTCTAGTCCATCAGAAATATTTTTCTGAGGTGTCTGCTTGAATCTTTCTTGCTACACACAAAAACTGTGTTTCTTGTTTTGTCCATTATGAGCAGAGGGGACAGATGTGGCAGCTTTTGTTGCTTTAAAATTCTCTAGCTGTGTTTGGAAATGGACTGGTTTAATAGATCAGCTCATGACATATGTATCTTTGTCATCTTCCAACAAAGATTTTTAGATTATTCATTCTACTGTATCTTCCACAGAAGTTAGAATGAGGTTCCCTTGCTGCCTATTTTTTTTCTGTCTTTCTCTAATTTTCAGATGTCTTACTGGAAAGACCAGCAGGGATGTGAGGGACTCCTGCTCCATCTTCCATTCTAATCCTAGCTCCATAAACTGGGGAAGGGTTGATAAGGAAACAGAAGGTATCACAACCCTCCTTAATTTCAGTGTCCTGAAGAGACTGAATAAATTTCTGTTAAATTGTCTACAATGTCTTCCTGAATTAACTGATTTTACAAGAATGTGAGTGGACTAATAACTATCAGTCCTTAGGGAGAGTTTTGGGAGGACTCAATCCCTTTCTATTTGCACAACAGAAATATTCTTGGTTTCTTTGCATAAAACCAATGCTTTTTAATGGTCACATTAGCAAAGAAATTTTAAAACTCAATGTAGGGACAATCAGCATCTCAGTACTTACTAAGACACTGAGTTTCAAGCGTATGTGCTACTTTTATTACATACCAATGAGGAAATTTATTATGTAGATGCATTTCTCTGGAATAAAAAGGTGATTCTGATCCTCCTAACCCAAATAGGGGGAGGAGGGGAGACAAATAAAAAATATTTTCAAAGACAACCTAGTGGGAAATTAAATGTGATCAGCTTATTTTGTCTTGATACATGCAGTTATTTAAGAACAATTTAAAGATCTCATCTATCAAGACAAAAATATCCTGTGCAGTTCCTTATTAATGGTAACTGTGGGAGCTCTAGCTTATTCAGGATGGGAATAGTAAATTGTTCAGAGATTGCTTCCTCTTAGAATCTGATGACTGCTATTACTAATATCTAAGATCTAAGGATGAGGTTATTTTCTTTTAGTTGCTTTTGTTTCTTAAGTAGTGCAAATTTTCTGTTTTATTTGATGTTCAAAAATTTATCACTAAAATATCCCATGATAAAATAGATGTCTGTAGAGTCTGAGCAAATGAGAAGAACTACTTGTTCACCCAGTATTACAGTCTGTCAGGGATGTGACTACAGTACAATGTCTTTAAACAAGTACCGACATGAGGAAATTGTTTGCATTAAATTACCTGACACACTTAGCATCTCAGCATATGAAATGTGTTAACACAGTTATTTTACATTAATTTATTTCCAACTTATGTGAATCCAATTGAATCAATGGAGACACTTTCACCAATTTTTAGAGGGTGTGACCCTTATTTACCTGATAGCAGAGCTCAAATCTTGAAGGAGAAACACTGCAATAGTACAGGGTATGTATAATGCTTACTGTGCTGATTTGGTTCAAGATTGAGTGCGTGTTCAGGTATCTCTGCTGCAAACAGTTCTGTGGATAACTAATGCTGCAAATATTTTCCATATCAAATCTCATGTACTCTCCTCTTAAAGTAAATGAGGAGGGCAAACAGTAGAAACAAACTACTTAATATGATTAAGTAACTATGGATAGCTGCAAAGAAGTGTGTGGAACATTTATTAATTCAATTTATTAGAAGCATAACATAGAAATCTTAATTTTCTTTGAGCAATAAGTGTACATTCACTATCCATGGGAATTCTAGGCCTTGTTTGCATTGATGTAATCAGAAAATGAGATTTTATTACAGTTAAACCATATTATTCATGGAGTATTTACTCCTAGTGCTTTGGAATTGCATGGTGAAGTATTCTACTTTAGCTTGGTTTTGTGGAATATGCTTTATTTCAGTATCAATGTGATTACTTTATATGACATTGCTTCTGGCATTGATAACTAGATTTTTTATGACAGTCATCCTAAACCTAATTCTATTCTTAGCACATGTTAGTAAATGCTCATTTGAAACTCAGAGATCATTTCATGTCAGGAAGGATTTCTCCCCTACTCTACAGTAGTTTAAGTTTGGGTGACATGGCTGTTGGACCCGAGTTCACTCTTTCTTCCTTGGCCCTAACCAAAACAAGGTTAATACTGCAACATCATCTCAACTAAGCTGATATGTGTCTCTTCTCCCATAGCATTTCTACCATAATACTGTTGAATGTGCTGCATGTTTATGTATAATCTAGAAAAAGATGTCTGCCAATGAAAGATACCAGTTTGGAAGCATGCATTATGTATCATCATGAGTAAAGCTAGCATTAACATCCTCAAAATTGCTTTTTAATGCCTTTTTTTTCTATGCTCAGAACTTACATCCCTTGAATCTAGATTGACTTTTCAGAAACTGCTGAGGCAACATACTCTGAAAGTAACAGTACCAGTGAAAACTAACAGCCCGTTATCTTGTTTCCTGAAGCTGAGGAAATCAGAATTGCTAAGATGAGGAACTCATAAGGGGTCTGTATCAAAACTGCTCCATTAAAATGTTAGCTCTTTCTGGGTTTCTTCTGTGCTTCCATGATGCAATGGGCTGTGCCTCTGAATTTCACATTTGAGACCTGTCTCAGATACTCAAATCAACTGTCATTAAAGCAGTTGCTTCGTGCTGTGTGGGCTTTCACCTTTTCACTGTGAGGCCACAGGCAGCATAACATAATGCAGTTGTTTCAATGTTAAAAAAAAAAAAAAAGACTCAGTAAAGAATGAGATACCCATAATTAATTCAGGTAGTTGATATGTGATCTGAATACTCTGTGAATACATAAATGCTAAAACATATGCTTAAAGCAGCAATTATTAATACATCCCACTTGTTTGGATTATGTGCATATTAGCACATCTCTATTTTTACTAGTTTGTTGGTTTTTAATTCCATTCATAAAAGTGGGCTATTTAAAAATAAAAAATGGAAGTAGGTTAGCAATAGAAATATTGTCAAGACTTTATAAACATAATAAAGCATATGAAAATTAACAACATAAAATTAAAACAATGTCTTTGGATTTCATTCACAGAATAAAATACAAATACATTTTAGAATGTCATATTACTAACATTGGCTTTTTGCAGAAAGTTTATCTAATCAAGTTAATCCTTTCACTAGTTACTGTTTTTCTGTCTGTTTCCCGATTTCATTCTGGGGAGAGCAGAACTGATTTGAACTAAAATAGTTAGCTTATCCATATGTAATCAGAATCATAAAATCATAAAATACCTGGAGCTGGAAGGGACCCCTAAGGGTCATAGGATAATTGAGTCCTACTCCTGGTCCTTGCATAACTTCCTAAAACTAAACCTAAAACAAGCTGACTAACCAGACAGTCCTTGAACTCTGACAGATTTGGTGCCCTCACCACTTCCCTAGGCAGCCTGATCCAGTGACCAACTACTCTCTGAAGGAAGAACCTATTCCTAATGTCCAATATGCACTTCCCCTGGTTTACCTTCAGTCCTTTTCCTTGTGTCCTGTCACTGCTCACCAGAGAGAAAAGATCAGCAACTCTTGCTCCACAGCTCTCCTTAAGGAAGCTGTAGGCTGGAATGGGGCCACCCCACAGCTTGCTCTTCTCCAGGCTGAATAAACCAAGTACTCTCAACTGCTCTTTCTCAGTCTTGTCTTGAGGGATTTTGCCAGATCTCTTTCTGTGAGGATGCTTTCCGGGCTCTTATCCCCCAGTTTGTATGTATATCCAGCATTACCCTTTCTCAGATGCAGAATTCAGCACTTGCTGTTGTTAAATTTATTGTGGTTGCCCAGCTCTCTCTCTGGTTGATCCAGATCTCTCTATAAGGCCTCCCTAGCCCTGAAGTAGCCCACAGTTCCTCCTAGTTTAATACAGTCAACAGAATTACTCAATTTACGTTTGGGTGCTGCATCTAGATCATTTATAAAAACATTAAAACATTACTAGACTTCCCATTTGCTGTTTCACTTTCAGTGCTAGAAATAGTGGTGAAGACTGGAGTGGTGGACAGGTTGAACATGAAGTAGCAATGTGCTCGTTCAGCAAAGAGGACCAGTTGCATCCTGCACTCTGTTAGGGCTGTAGGCAGGAGGGGTCAAGGGAATTGATTGAATCTAAAAGATTCTATGACTCTATAATGTTACAAAATGATCCATCCCGTCTGTTTGTGTGACCACATCTGAGTGCTGTGTCTAGTTCTGAGGTCCCCAGAACAGGAAATGTGTGGACATGCGGGAGTGAGTCTGGTGGAGGCCACCAAACTGGTCAGATAGTTTCACACATGACATGCAAAAGACAGCTGGGTATGTTTAACCACAGCAAGGGGAGGTAGAGGGAAAATCCTGTTTCTCCCTTTCTATACCTAAAATCAGGGAACAGAGGAGATGAACCGAGAATTTTTTTGAAGATGCTGAGTGTCAGGACGAGTAATGGAAACAAATTGTCATCACTAGAGTGTTTGAGCACTGAAACAGGTTGTATGGACCTGAGCCACCTGATATAACTGGAGATACGAGATGATTTGTGCTGTCCTGATTTAACTAGTATTCAAAGCAGAGCAAAGACTGTTAATCTTCAAAGAAAATGTCCTTGTTTTTGCAGGTGTCTCTTCTGTTTTAAAATGTGGACAAAGGTACATTTTTAAACACTTCAGTAGTGCAGAACAGCACTGCAACTGCTAGGCTATTATCACAGAAGCTTCTTGAATTCAGCAGTCATCTGAAGAGTCTTCTGAAGTTATTCTCAGTGGCGGCACTTGGTAGCAGTAGATATATCAAGGGTGAAAGGTGACAAACTTTGTATTCTGTGGATGTGAAACAGTGGTTTCTAGGTGCACATTAGATTGCAGTTATGTTCTGGAGTTGTTTTTGCAGTAATAGCTTTACATCTTAGTGTCTCAGAAATTTGTTTGGATGGCTGATTGTATCATGATTGAAGAAACTGAGTTACAGCAACCAACAGCTTTCAGAGAGTTCAGACAGCCATTGTGTCTCTGACTCTTTAATATGCTAGCAGTTGAGCTAGCATTTTATATCAGCTACAAGCTGTCAAGCTGTTTGTTTTCTGTGACCTACTTCATTTCAATTTGAATATCAGTTGTTTTGCACAGCTATGCACAGGGAGGCTATCCATCATTTCTTTGGCAAGACTTCTTTCGATTAGTATTTATGAATAGGGCTAAGGTACCACTGGCAGCTGTGCTGAAGGAAGCACCCCTAAGGATCCTGAAGCAGGGTTTTGTGTTCAGGCTCCAGCTGTCTCCTTTAGAGAGAAGCGCAAGGATCTTTATAATCAGTTAACTCTGAGGGTGTGCTGCTCCAGTCGTGGCTGCAAGGGTAATAGGAATATGGTGTGCAGAATGAGGAAGAACAAAGTGCCTGGGGTCTCATGTGTCATAGATCTAGATCGCCTTTGGATGTTCCTGCTGTCTTCAGCAGAGACACTGGTTAATGTGGGGCATGACTGAAAGGCCACAAGGCTATGAGAGGCAGCTCTGACAGAGGCCCTAAGTTCTGGGGCGTATTGCACCTGCTAATCTCAATGTAAATGGTCTCATTCAGCCCTAAGCTGTGGTGGGGTCATTACCTCACATTCAGCTTCCAGAAACAGCTTCATGATCTGGATGGTGAACCATGGCCACAAAGAAATGGTCACTGTTCCCAGAGATCTGTTCCAGGGGAGTGCATGAAGATTTGCAGACAGAGATTGCTGTGGAAGCAGGACTTTCTTAGGAAATATATGGTCTGTTGTATGATCAAATATAGCAATTCTGGTACAATTCAAATTAAAAAAGTAGTTCTTGGATTCTTAACTTACTGTTTGGATCATTCAGTGATCCAGTAATACCATCTTTATCTCTCAATATTTTACAAACCCATGTATGGATTTGTACTCAGGAAAAGTACTAGGAACCTAGAATGGTAGCTTTTCAGTTTGTAATGCTTTCATATTGTATGAGCCAAAAAAATTCAGATTGATTAATTGAATGCAAGAGAACTCAAGGGAGGAAAAGAGGTAGCATTAATGATTCAAATGTAATTCCATGTGTTGTGAGCCAGTGAGCTGAACCAGTACTTCACTGTAGTGTTAGATGGACTGTATAGGTTTTTCTGATTGAATGTAAAAATAAAGTTCAGCTCATTCATGTAATCACTAAGAACCCACAGTTATGCCTCAGCAAATACACTGTTTGGCACATTACCTATATAATTTGGAGTAAGTATTTCTCAGCTTTGAATGACCTATATTTCATTGGTAAGAAAGTTTACCTAATCTCTGCAAGTTCCAACCCAGATCTAGTGCTTTCTTGTGACAGAATGGTTTGCCAAAACAATTTGTTCTTTGTTCAGGATATTGGTTGGGGTTTTTTTGAAGGTTCACAGGAAAAGTTGATAAATGTAAGTTTCTCTCTCCAAGACCATGCAGAATAAAGATATAAATTAAATATTTATGAAGTATAAATCTCTAGCTGCTAAAAAAAAAAAAAAAAAAAGAAATTTCTGATAGAGTTGCCTTAGAATTTTTTTAAAATATGAAAAATAGATGCATACTTTTGAAGCCTTGATTAAACTAAAATTTTCATCAGAATGCAAGAGCAATGCTACTACTACTACTAGTCTGCCTGTTCTTAATATTTGCAGCAATCACACAAAAATACATAGAATCATAGAATCAGCCAGGTTGGAAACCTCCAGGGACAGAGAATCCACCACTTCCCTGGGCAACCCATTCCAATGCCTGGTTATTCTCTCTCTAAGAATTTCTTCCTAATATCCCACCTAAACCTCCCCTGGTACAGCTTAAGCCCATGCCCTCTTAGCCTGCTGGTTGCCTGGGAGAAGAGACCGGCACACACCTGGCTACAGCTTCCTCTCAGGTAGTTGTAGAGAGTGATGAGGTCTCCCCTGAGCCTTCTCTTCTCCAGGCTAAACAGCCCCAGCTCCCTCAGCCTCTCTTCATAGGATTTGTGCTCCAGTCCCTTCCCCAGCCTGGTTGCTCTTCTCTGGACCTGCTCCAGCAACCTCAATGTCTTTCCTGAACTGAGGGGCCCAGAACTGGACACAGCACTCCAGGTGTGGCCTCACCAGCGCTGAGTACAGGGGAAGAAAGGGAAAGAATCACTTCCTTAGTCCTACTGGCCACACTGTTTCTGTCCAGCTTGTCCAGATCCCTCTGAAGAGCCCTCCTGCCTTCCAGCTGATCGACACTCCCACACGTAACTGTGCAAAATGCCATGTTTACCATACCCAGTATCTGCACATAAGCATATAAAAAGCAATCTAAACAACGTGAGCTTATCCTAGCTCTAATTTTGTCCTAATCTTGTAATTGCTGTAAGTGATTGCCTTTTAAATGGAAAAGTATTAAGAGACAACCTTGTCACCCTCTTCAGAATGACTTTTTGTTAGGAAATGGTTATGCCACCACAATAAATGTGTTAATAACCTGATATTGAAAACTTGCCCTCTTTATCTCACCTCCAAGTCCTGAGTCCTGACTTCACTGAGGTACATGAACAGCATAGAGACCTAATTTATTACAAAACATGTGTTGTTTTCAGTTGCAACCTTGGCTGGTTTTGACTCTCGTGGTAGCGTGCCATCTTTTTCTAAATTATAGTCCTTGCAGCTTTCTTGACTGGAACCATATAATGGAAAAACAGAAATTAGGGGAAATTAGGCCCATAATTCTGCCTCCATCCTTTTGTAGATTCTGTGTTACCTTTACCTGGGGCACAAATGTTTTCCTATGGTGCTAGGATATAAAGCTATAAAATGAATTATCTTGTAGAAAAATGAACGGTGATTTGAAAATGAAGTCCATGGACAGGTTGAGAACTAGTACCAGATAAGTTCTTTTTTGTTTTGTTTTGTTTTAAACAGATAATGGACTGCATAACATGATATACTGATTGCTTTTCTTTGTGCCTGTGTACATAACATGAATTGTAGTAATTACTCAGAAGTATAAAACAAGAGTGCATTTCTCAAAAGCAATAGTCATAACAAAACAAAACAAACAGACCAAAACACATGATAGTGCCTAAGTTTTACACATATTTGAATTCTTTTCATTAACTTCTACACTTTAAAACACATTTTTTTCCAAATTAAGAATGCTGCATCATTTGCTACGAATGATCATGTCTGCTTCAGGAAGCTGAAGTATAAGGAGCACAGACTAAAATGAATGTAAAGTAGTAAGCCTGAAAGAGATTAGAAGGGGGTTGCTAAATGAAAGATGATACCTCAACAAAACACCATTGCATACATCCTTCATATAGTAAATCTACACTGCACATTCAAATTTAATTTAGTCAAGTGATAATCTATCATATACAATTTTTAAACTGCAGAATAAGAAGCATTACTCAAGCTGCAAAATAGATTACTACAAAATAGATTACTACAAAATAGATTCAGCTTTCATTTCTTATTGTGAGATTGATTTTTGTTTTGTTGTAAGTTCTTTGTCTAAGTATGAACAATATTCTTTTTAACTATTCAGTTGTCTGAATTTTCATAAGGTAAATTTATTAATTTTTTTTCTTTGTGCTATTATAAATTTATTTTGTTCTTAATATATTGCTGTGGAGATGATGAAGCTATCTTTATTCAGAATGATGCTTTTAGTTTGATGCATTTGTGTGGTATCCTCAAACATGGCTGGATCTGGCAATCTTTCATATGCTAAAAAATTCTGCTCCAAATTCTGCAGAGATGATCAGAGAAGGTGCTTGTACACACTACTCTAAGGTCACACTCAAATAGTACTAATTTTTCAGTCCCTGTGTCTGGATTAAACAGGAATTCATCAGATGTTTTCTTATTTTGTAGCATTTATGTGATCTACATTTGTTTACTTATATGTCATTAATTTATGACCAATTGAAAAAATTACTACTAATGAAAAATTTCTCTCAAGTCTGCTATGTATTATTTTACAGGAAACATACATGATGAAAATATGATCATATTTCTTAGTGCACTTTCAAATATTCTTATCCTTTTGGTGTATTAAAGTACATTTAATATTGAATTCACTTCAATTGTGATTGTTGCTAGGGTGTAACTAACGAAGACAAGGCAGCTTCCATGATCCTTTTATGACATGAAACTTTATTTTTGAGAGTGATGCAATTTTTTCACTTCCCTTTGCATCAAATCACAGAATCTTTAAGGTTGGAAAAGACCTTTAAGATCGTCAAGTCCAGTCATCAACCTAGAATCATCACCATGTTCATCATTAAACTATGTCCTCAAGGGCCATGTCCACAAGGTTTTTGAACACTTCCAGGGATGATGACTCCACTGCTTCCCTCAGCAACCTCTTCCAATGCTTTACAACCCTTTCCATGATTTTTTTTCCTGAATATCTAATGTAAACCTCCCCTGGTGAAAGTTAAGGCCATTTCCTCTCATCCTGTCACTTGTTACCTGGGAGTAGTAGACATCTACCCCCAACTCACTACAGTCTCCCTTGTAGAGAGGTAGTTGTAGACAGCGATAGAACACACACACACACAAACATGCACACCCCCCCCACACCCCCAAGCCTCCTTTCCCTCCAGGCTAAACAGACCCTGCTCCCTCAGCTGCTCCTCATCAGGCTTGTGCTCCAGCCACTTCATCAGCTTCCTTGCCCTTCTCTAAACAAGCTCCAGCACCTCAACGTTTTTCTGGTTGTGAGGGGCCCAGAACTGAACACAGTGGCTTCAGCAATGCCAAGTACAGAGGCACAGTCACTGCCCTGGTTTTGCTGGCCGCACTATCGCTGATACAAACCAGGATGTCCTTGGCCTTCTTGGCCACCTGGGTACACTGCTGACTCACCTGAGGGCAGGACCTGACACTTCACCTTACTGACACTCATACAGTTGGTCTCACCCCATTGATCCAGCCTGTCCAGATCCTCTGTACAGCCTTCCTACCCTCCAGCAGATCAACAATCACACTCAACTTGGTATCATCTGCAAACTTGCCCAGGGTGCAGGTCCTTGTTCAGGTCATCAATAAGGATGTTAAACAAAGCTAGCCCCAATACTGAGCTCTAAGGAACACCAACCTGGGGAACATTTGAATAAGTCTAATCCAAATATAGTGCTACTGATCTCGACTGGCATGGTTTGTAAGTCTTTGGTTATTCATGCACTTCATTTTTAAAGGCTTCTACTTCTGCTCAAATCAGTTGGCTAATTGCACACTGACAATGATTCCAGTTCATTGGGTTGCATATAGCATAGAAGATACAGTTGACTTCTTTGTTATCACCTTACAGAGCATCATGAGAAATTGCTTGAAGAAATTTATTTTTGTTTGGTTGTCTTTCCTAAAACCCCACAATGTGAGAATTTATGACGTCCTTTGACAGTTGACTTCTGTCTTTGTCATAAGAATGCAAATCCGTAAATTTCCATTGTACAGGACATTTGCTTTTATGTGGAATGGTTTACTCTTATAGAGTATCTTTTCCATCTGAATGACTTGTCTTTTCAGGTTATGTGCACTTTGTTACACATTCACAGTTTGCATTTTTTTCCTGTAAGCTCTGCAGATCACGCATTTCTGCTTTTCTGCTCTGTAACATGAGATTTATAAGGCTGATTTTTGTCTTTGGCACATCATTGTTTATTTGCAATAGAAATGTAGTTATTTCTTCAGATTTTTTTTTTTCTGTAAGACTTACCTTTTTGGCTTTGGTTTCCAAATATTAATATTTGAATACTTGTTAGGCCACTCAGTGGGTGCAGAGGAAGGTTGGTTGATTTACTCTGAGTGGTGCATGGGAGGAGATTTACTGATTTTAACTTGCAAACTTTAGAACATGGAGGTGGAATGAGGTACTTGGCAAACTTTAAAACAATATCCATAGTAGGAAACTTCACAAAATAGCTTAGCAAACTTTAAGAAATTAGGAGAAGGAGAGACAGAGAGAGTGAGAGGTTTATATTCAATACCCTTGGATCCTTCAATGACATGTGATTGTTGCAGTTTCCAATGTCCATTGGCTTAAGTGGTGGTCGCTGTCTTGATCTTTTAGGAGTGGAAGAAGTCCATGAAACACAAAGTCCACTGGATTAATATTATGCTCAAGCTTGGTGGGAACACACAGGTACCTCTCCCGAGACAGAGAGTTTTTGGCTGGATGATGTAATACTGTCACAGGACACTTCAGTAGTCTTTGACAGTCTAAGACATTACAGCTGCCTCTTACCTCAGTGTTGTTGAGTCAGTTGTGGCCCATCAGCAGGGATGAATACCTTCAGGCTACATGTGAATGTCTCAGTACTTCCCTGAAGGGGAATTTTCATAGCTGAGTCAATTGTGTAAGGACTTAGGAATGATAAAAAGCCCTATCCCACCTCCCAGGATCTTCTTATCACCTCTACCCTTACCTGACTCAACACCCAGCCTGCATCCTCTCTGCACTTCGATGGTTATTTTGTGCTTGTTGTTTGAACCACTTATAAATAGTCCAGTCTCTCATACTACTAAACCATTAGGTTGTCTTATAGACATATGTTGAATATGATGAGCTGCTGTATTTGAGTATGAAATCTTCAGCTGCTGCTTCTGCACATGGAGTGTGTGTTCTGTTCGTATTTTGTGGCACTTTTTGTTTTCTTTTGATATTTTTCTAGTATAAATCTTTTATTATTATAGTCCTCAGTAGACCTGAATAGAAAATAGTTCCCTTATCCTGCCAGAAGCATTGGTAATTCATAAAGTCTTTCTAATCCAGAACAAACCTGAGATCTCCACCCCTTCCCTTGATGAACCATAAGAAACCTCAGTTCAAAGGGTCCTCTAGTCAATATTAAATTATTACATCATCATCTTTCTTTATTGTGTGTTCCAATAAGTACATGCTAATAAATTCCTGCAGAATATCCAGTTGATATCTTAGTGAATTGCCTATCAGTTAATTAAATTATTTTTTTTCATTGTAATTCAAACATGATGAATTTTTGGGATAAATTTTCTTTTTATTTAAAAAAATAAGATTCTTCTATAAATCACTGAGTACTTTAACCATCAATCAAAAAAAAAAAACCAACGCCTACCATAAAATATTAAATACTTTTAATGTTGGTTTTTCCATTTGAGATGAATTTATATTTCAAGAACTACTTCCTTTTTAAGGGATCTTTACAATTTCCAAAAACTAAATTAAATTCTTATTTATTAAATGGAAATTAGGAAGTAGTAAATTACAGTAAGTACTTCTTTAGGGCCAGTTCAGCTTAGAGAGAGCAGAGAGAGTAGGCCACAGGAGTTTGTGTAGCACATAAAACTTGTACGTGACGTAGGATGCTTCCTTTTTATGCCACTCAAATTCTGTGCCCACTCTCATCTTGATCATCATATGTTTCCTTTTCAGCAAACAGCAGAGAAACAGGACATTCAACATCACCTAAAATGGTTTTAGTCTGTTCTTTCAGATGAGACAACTGCATTTTTCAGCATCTGTGGGGAAATAATTTTTAAGTTAGGGATTGTTAATGTTTTTTTCTTGTAATTTTTTTAGATTAGCATCTAGCCAAACTTGATCTTCAGTTTTGAAACTGATGTCTGAGAATGTCTTCCAAATATACATGACACCTTCTTTCACAGTACTGAGCCAGCAGTTTGAGTGTCTAAAATGACAAAGCATTTTGTTTACATGTCTCTACAGCAGATTAGCAGGATGTTTTCTGCAAAAGGGAAAATAACAGAAATATATTTTGGAAAATGGCAGGATTTAATTCAAAGCCCAGTGATTACTATTTAAAAAATACATAATATAGCTCATTCATTTTTTCCATCTTTTTTTATACACTTGTCTTTATGCCTGGTCATTTTACTCTGGCAAAAGCTAATGGCCATTGAAAATGCAGGAACTTTCCTGTTTCTTCAATGTCAGCTGCTTTTTCCCTATCAGCTCTTTTGCCAGTACCAGCATTCACAAGGCCACCCCCTGAGCTGGGTAGCATCAGATCTAGCTCAGAAAGATTTCCACTTTTACTAGCACAAGAGAAAGCAATAGAGTCGACTACTTGGGACAAGAGGAAATTTTGGATTTTTGCTAGATTAAAGAAGCCTAGTAAGACATAGTTTTAGTGGATGTCTGTTAATAACATATTGCTTTTGAAAGCATATTTGATCAATACAGTGAGTGCTTGAGAGAATCATAAAGTGCCTCTTTGTGATTCTTCACACTTTGGATTGGTTTTTTTTTCTGTTTCTGCAGGTATCAGTGGAAAGCACATGCTTCCTCTCTACCAAGGAAGAAAATTCAATCTGCATTATTAGTATTTTGGTACCCTATGTGTTGCCATTTCCTTTTAGTGGCAAATGAGCCCAGTACATTCTTTCTTTCACCTCTCTCCTTACCCCATATTCATAATAGCACTGAAATACTCTAGGTATTCTTACTTTTATTGAGCCTTTAAATTCTTCTGGCTTTGCCTTAGATTAGCATCAGCAGCATGCAGTAATTTTCAATGAGGTGCATTCTTTACATGTCTATCTAAATGAGTTATATTACAATGAATGTATATGTGATTTTCTATAAAACTTTCATTATCCTTGACAGAAAATTTCCGTATTTTAATAATACGTGTTTTGATTTGGGGCTTTTGCACTCTTTAGCTTACTTTTTGAGCAAAAGTAGTCAAAAATTATGTCAATGAGTGTCAGAGGGCACATTGCTACCATTACCCTTATTTGTTCATTGTGTCAGTTACAACTCATCAGCCCCTGTTTAAGTTTCAATCTGATTTTTAAATGCTTCTTAAAGCAGAAACCCTAATAGATTTTCTGCCTCAAATCAGTTTTACACAGCTACCCAGTCAGCTGTTTAACCGTATGGAAGTTCATTATATAAATGCAATTCACAGTCTATGTGTTTTATCAGTACTGAAAGTGTTATTACCAAGACTAAGACAGGATAAGCAATGAAAACCAGATGCTTCTCTCTCTCTCTCTCTCTTTAAATCATCTTAAATTGTGACCAGGAGGCGGATCAACAGTGGTGCTTGTATAGACAAGTAAACATATGGCAAATATTAAGACGTTATGACCTCAATGTCTTAAAAGATCATGGGCACAAATAATTATTTCAAAGGGAGAGAAGTAGAAAGACAGGTGTATCTACAATAATGGCTTTGTTTCCAGTGAAGTTTGTTTTCTTTCAGATAGCAGTTTTACTTTTAAAACTATTCCCTTTCTCTTCTAATTTTTTTTTTCTTTTTGGTTTAGAAAACCCCACAAGCCATTCACAAATACAGACAAATATTTCTTCACTGTGTTGCTGCAAAGCAGGGCATTTTATCTTCCAGTGCCCTTTTTGAAAAAGTATAACCTAAGGACCTTAGGTCCCTAAACAAACCTGAAGATGATCAGTGTAGGGTTTTTCGTCCTCAGAGAACTGGAGAAATTGCACTGTGTTAGAAAGTATCAAGAATGAGGTGCATTCTTCCCCTGTATCAATGAGTGAGATACCTGAGTTGGAAGGAAGGATGAGCATGCTGACACAGTTTTCTGTCTGATATTAGAAAAATGAGAATTCCATAAATCTTTATTTCTTGGTAGGAAATATGCTAGCCACTGGTAAATGGTGCTTCCTCTCTGCTCCCCGCCACCCCCTTCCACTCTCTGAAAGGAGTGTTTGGAGCCTTATCTAATCCATTTCTGTCTTTGAGTGAGGGGAGAGATCCCTGAATCAAAATACTAAAGGTCCTAGGGAAGAGAGGGAGTGACTAAGGGCACTGTTGCAATGCATACTCAGAAGTGCCAGAAACCTGAATACTTGGGGAATTCTGTAAGTTTTGAAGGCTGGGGTTTGTAGGCAGGCATCCAGATGCAGTTTGGCATGCTAAGTGGTTTTTTTTTCAAACATTGACATTGTACAAATGCTTGAAAGCTACAACTCAGCAGGATGTTGTGATGGGCATTGTACAAACATAATATATGAATGAGTCTAAAATTATTGCAGTGAAAGCACCAAGAAAGAAACAGAGACATCAGTGCAGAAATTGGGTGTTTGTATAACCCATAGCCTAAGCTGTGCCACAGAGCAGCACAGCTGAAACCCTGCTGCTTTCCCTACTTGTTTAAAGAGCTGATAATTTCTGGTTTTCTAGGGGAGCTGTGTGTGGTTACTGTGAAACTTGGAACCAGCTACAGATTCCCTTGAAAGTACCATTGCAAGGGTTTGTCTCAAAATAAGGATATTAATTTTAATATAATATAATGCTTAAACTATAATTTAATGCTCACTGTACTTGTGCAGCTGTAACAGTTGTTACTGTTACTTTGCTGCTACATTATTAAAATATTAATTCATTAGAATATTTTGTTTAGTATCTTACTTGTCCAGTTGTTCTCTCTTTTTGTATTTCAAATCCTCTGAGTAACAGCTTCTTTTTAAGTTCATAATCTTGATGGTCTTGAAGTCAATTTGTCCTGCTACCTACAAGAAGATTTCCTTATCCATGGGGTAATAATAATTTGAGGGTCCCTGCCAAATTATTTGACTGATTCTTTTCAGAATATAGATACTTAATGGTTAACCAACTGTTGTTGTAACTATGGTGTATCTAGAGATTGCAGAAAAAAATGTTTTCGGAGGCTTCTGGTATTTGAACTTGTCTAGTTTCTGCTTGTCTAGTCTTGCCTAGTGAAATCTCTTTTCTCTGAATCTTGTCAAACTTACTTTATTGTTTATGGAAATTAGACATCATGTGAATACTCCTTTTTGATAAGAAAGTATCGTGTCTTTTTTAATTGTCATCTTTCAAAAGTAACTACTCTTGTAAGTTCATCAGCAAGTTACAGAAGTGTTAGATGGCAGAAGAAAGACTCATGCCTCAGGGAGGGTATAATCTGGAAGTAGGCAGAAGAGGAGTGTGTTTCACCTACTGGAAGACAGAAGTATTATTGTATGTCTTTTCTGAGAAGGAAAAAATGTTCATTTCTTATTTAATGTCTTCAAGTCTCTATGAATTTGTAGCAATGACTTTGAAAAGTAAATACAATGATGGAGTATAGTGATGTTATCCCTGAATGTCACTGTGCTACCTAATGAGAGCAGTCAAAGTATATTGAATATTTGAATATCAGCTTATCAAACAACTAGAAATCAAAATTTCAAGATCACTTGTTCTGTCTTAGCGGGATATGTAGAACACTCTTTAAAATACAACTTAAGTGAAGGATACTTAAAGAAGTATACTTAAATTATGATTTTTTTTCATTTATTAGGTTGTTAGGGGCTCCATTTCCAGTAATAGTTTCTTTGAGATCAAATGTAGGCTAGAAAAGTTTCCCTAGCTCTCATCTAAGGAAAGCTGTGCAAAATATCCATATTTGTAGAACTGATATCTCCTTAAAGGGTCATCAGTGTCTTTCAGAAGTTACAAAAAGCCTGTAGCCAGTAGTCCTTAACCAAAACCCATCTGTTGTCTCCCCCTAAAGTTTTCCAGTAATTCTTTATGTCTGTTGAGTTGCTCAGATCTTGTATATATTTATAACAAATCAGAAGTGAAATGGTTATCCTTCATGTATATGTACTACACAGAAACAAAGAAGCATAAAAGTGTCATAACCTACCCATATCAAATTCAAACATAGCAGGTAGCTATGTGTCAAACACATCTTCGAACATAACAAGCAGGAAAGCCCTCAGAATCTCAGAATTATCCCCCAAAAGAGTTATTAGTGAGTTAAAATCACTGGGAATCTCTGCAACATCCTGTAGAGATTCATCAGGGTTGGCTGAAACCAAATTTTTTGCTTTCTTTCACTGTAATGCTGTTGGCTTCACCAGATACAAGAAATAAGATAAAGAAAACTCAAAGTACTTTCTTACTTCTGAGTATTATCTCTCCATTGTCATTGCTCTAGTTAAATAATAAAGTACAGTACTGTAGTCTCCAAGTGGCAAAGTCTGAGTAATTTCTACTAGATTCATTTTTACTACTGTTATTTAGTGCCATTCCGCACCATTCTTATATATGTGGAGATTTTATCACTATTGCAGGTATCAGGAGCTCTGTTTACATGTTGGGTGAAGCAGCCTTCTTTTTAACATAGGCCTTAGAACTGAACTGTGACTTCCTCTAGGGAGATATCATCTAAGATTACCTGTATATTATTCATAAAAGGAGTCCTTGCTTTCTAGTTTCATGGTACAAAATGAAGGTTTTTCAGAACTACATTCAATTGCAAAAGTGATGAAATGGATAAAAATGTACTACTATTGTTAAAAGGTAGCATATTATGACAAGTTTTTGACACCTACAGCTTACCTATGACAACTCATTGAATCTTTGACAACAATGGTGCAATGTCAAGATTTTGAGGTAAATTTTCTGGAAATATAGGGATGATTCTATGATTGTACGATTTTATTCTAGGAGTCAGCTAAATATTTTACTCTCCATATACATACAGATCCATGAAATACTGTTCTTGTTTTTCATGTATGCTTTTCAGTAACAATTTTAAGCAGCATAGGGTTTTCAGCAATATTGAATTTGGGTTTTATTCCATTTTTTAGACAGTCTTTCTGTTGATACTTTGGCCTGAAGTCAAAGCAAAAGGGCTTTCTGAAAATAGAGGTTCTATTACCTACATGGCACCATTTCTTAATTTCAACCAGTTATTCAGCTAATTGTTTGTGTTCAGGGAAGAGATGTAAATGCCTGTGCTTTGAACTACTTTATAGATGCAGCATTTAGTTTGAAAGACAAATTTCAATTTAAGTGTATGAACATGAGTACTTACTCTCTACCAGTATACCTATTTTTGTGGAAATGAAAAAAAGTTGTTAAAAATAATTGACACCACATAACTAGATTTCAGAATATAAAAGATTGTTTCTCGTTTTCTACTGCAAGAGAAATATAATTTTTAGTTAAGTCACAAGCCTTCAGATTATAATTTATTTTTTTAAATTAGTGTACTGGAAAGGAGAGGTAGGAAAGAGGGTAATTTGTAAGTTATCGAATAGCTGAACAAATCTTTACATGGTATGTAGCTAACAGGAAGGTGTTTCTGGTCAAAGTAAGTTCTAGTCTAATGATTATTCAAAGTCTCTCTCAATGTTCCACGTTGCATAAAGTAAGTCGTTATTGAACCAGGACTTAGACCTTTTACTTGTACATGTGAGTTACTGTCATAGCCATCTATGGATGTGTCAGGAGCAGAGATGATAGCAGAGAAGAAGGCAGACAGCTTCCATAAAAGCCATTTAAAATCTAATAGTTATACTGTGAAAGTGGAAATTTTGAATAAACTGTAACTCCCTTCTTCCCTATTGGTCATTTTCCCTAATCCATGTATTTTTCCACATGTTTGAACCACTGGCAGCATAGTAGGGAACAATGCTGATGGATGAAGTAGTTATTTAAATGGAAAATAAAGGAAAAATCCACTCATTATATGACATGAATTATTCCTTCTCTATGCACAAAGCTTTCTCTTTCCATCTATCAGAAGAAACTCTACTTAACTAACCTGTGTTCTATATTATAAATCTGTCTGCTCATTAAACTCAGTCAGAATTACAGTGAAATTTAATACAGCAAGACCTACTAATAATCCCCACAATTTAATGGTTAGTATTTATCCAACTAATGACAACCCAACAGAATAATGATATTTTTATAATATTAAAAAGTTGTAAAACATTATGTCAGTGTTATTTGGGCTAAGAACTTAATTTTTAAAATATCCAGTGTCTTTTCAGTCCTGCTCTGCTCATTGTGTATTCACATTCTGTGTGAACTTATATGAAGATGGGAAGAAGGATAGGATTTTGCAAGTACAGCCAGACACAGTGGGCTGTACTGTGAGCAGCTCTACCAAATCCAAGATATCTAGGGTTTTATTGGAGCCAAAAGCCAGACTAGAGCTGTTAAGACCATAAATTACCAAACTTATCACTGGAGCTGTTTAACTATGTACACTTAGTCATTTACTGTGTTACGTTAGAGTAGCAGGGAAAGTGTGTCAATCATGATATTAAAATACAGAATTTGACATCTCTTTATGACTTAGGTGTGAGATACCTTTTTTCTGTCGAATGATTCTTGAGTAAAAAAAAATAAAGAATGAGGTGTGAAATCTGGGATCACCACAAGAAGGCAACATGCAGTTGATAAGGGAAAAAAAAAGTAAAAAAAAATTCTAAATGAAGTTGAGGGAAAACTTAAGGAACACAGGTTGTTGGAATCAAATGAAAGATCTGAATTTCCTTTTAGTCTCTACCATGGGTACAGGGAAGAAAAATTAGATGTGTCAGTATTGTAAGGGGAATATACTGAGCTTTAGCTTTCTTCCAGCTGTAAAAGAAGGGCTAAGGTAAGCTAGGCTGAAAATGCTTTCAAAGTCTTTTCCCCTCATGGCCCCTTTCCTTCACCCAAAACCTAATGATGATTTAGTCTCTCATAGAAATGAATAAAGGTTTTAGAGGAAGTTAGAGCACTCTTAAAAATTACTAGCATAAAAATCTTGATGATTTTGTTCCTAAAAAAATGAACAAACATACAAAAAAACATATTCAAAGACACATAGAAACTGGAAAGCTATTTTAACTGTTTGCCTCACAAGTGAAAATCAAATCTAGAGCCAATGTATAAAAACCATATGGAATTAGAAGTGAACAATAAACTGCCTTCTGCTAAAGTGACCTTCACGTAAGTTGAAACTGTATGCATCTTTCATAATATAGCATGCAAAACATGTACCAGCCAGCAATACTGGAACACATCCCTCAGTCAGCCCACCTCCTTTCTGCTGATCTCACCCACATCTTGGATTGTGCTGTTTCGTTGTGGTTTTTTGTTTGTTTGGGGTTTTTTGTGCAAGACTAACTGTGTTATGTAAATATTTACAGTGTTTCATTCTCATTCTTTGGTGGCATTCTGAGTAACACATATACAGATAGTGTGCATCTTTATCAAAATTCTTCCATTTTTTCTCTCTCCAGAAGTCTTTTGTACAGAAGTTTTCAGTGAGTGAGCCTCTCACAAGTATTTTGACATTTGAAATATTGTTTAAAATGTTAATTTCCATTTTAAAAAGCCCAGTACTTAGCAATACTCGACTTACAGGCCAATCTGAAAGGCTGCAGGTTTTAGATGTATATTATGTGTGAGATGGTTTGATACCTTATTGCTGTGCGGTGTCCTTGGGGCACTTTGCATCAGTATATGGTCTGTCTGGATTTCAGCAAAGCCTTTGACACCATCTCCCACAGCATACTCCTGAAAAAGCTGCAGCCCATGGCTTGGACAGGGTCACTGTACTGTGTTAAGAACTGGCTTGAGGGCCAGGCCCAGAGAGTGCTGGTGAACGGGGCTGCATCCAGTTGGCAGCCGGTCACCAGTGGTGTCCCCCACAGATCAGTGTTGGGCCCAGTTCTGTTTAATATCTTTATTGTTGATCTGGATGAGGGGATTGAGGCCAGCATTAGTAAATTTGCAGATGACACCAAGCTGGGGGTGTGTGTTGATCTGCTGGAAGGCAGGAGGGCTCTGCAGAGGGACCTGGATAGACTGGAGAGATGGGCTGATTCCAACGGGATGAGGTTCAACAAGACCAAGTGCCGGGTCCTGCACTTTGGCCACAACAACCCCTGCAGTGCTACAGGCTGGGCACAGAGTGGCTGGAGAGCAGCCAGGCAGAAAGGGATCTGGGGGTGCTGATTGACAGGAAGCTGAACATGAGCCAGAGTGTGCCCAGGTGGCCAAGAAGGCCAATGGCATCCTGGCCTGGATCAGGAACAGTGTGGCCAGCAGGACCAGGGAAATGATCCTTCCCCTATGCTCAGCACTGGTGAGGCCACACCTGGAGTGCTGTGTCCAGTTCTGGGCCCCTCAGTTCAGGAAGGACATTGAGGTGCTGGAGCAGGTCCAGAGAAGAGCAACCAGGCTGGTGAAGGGACTTGAGCTCAAGTCCTATGAGGAGAGGCTGAGGGAGCTGGGGTTGTTTAGCCTGGAGAAGAGAAGGCTCAGGGGACACCTCATCACTCTCTACAACTACCTGAGAGGAGGCTGTAGCCAGGTGGGGGTTGGTCTCTTTTCCAAGGTAGCTGTCAGTAAGACAAGAGGGCATGATCTCAAGCTCCGCCAGGGAAAGTTTAGGTTAGATGTTAGGAAGAAATTCTTTACAGAGAGAGTTATCAGGCATTGGAATGGGCTGCCCCGGGAGGTGGTGGGTTCTCCATCCCTGGAGGTATTTAAGATGAGACTGAATGTGGCACTTAATGCCATGGTCTAGTAACTGTGGTGGTAGTGGATCAAGGGTTGGACTTGATGATCTCAGAGGTCCTTTCCAACCCATCGGATTCTATGATTCTATGATTCTGTTCTTCTCCTCACACCAAAAACACATGCTCTGGGATAACATCTCAATTGCTAAAGGGGCGCTGCCTTCTGCAGGACAGGCTTTGCTTGGAAGCTCAGGGAGGGAAAGAACACTATCCTAGTTTTGAACTGATTTTTTTCATTTTTGAAGAAACTGGTTTCTTACCCCTAGGACACCAGTATAGGTTATAACAGTGTCTAATCAACCAGCAGTACAGGCTGAATACCCCTGGCACAGGATTTGAAGACAGTGAAAGTACTGTGCATATAATCTCAAAGAGTTAGGCTCAAGTGGATTACAACATCTCTATGGTGTAGAGTAGCCAGAGGATTGCTAGTGCTGCAGGTAGCTGCTCACTAACAGCAATTCTTGTACACATTTCTAGGAATGATTGTTCAGTGTATAAATCTTAAAGGTATTCATTTCTTCATAAGTACCCTACATTTTCCTTTCATTCATTTCCTAAACAATGTGGCACAGCTCTTTGCAAAGTGAATCATGCGGAAAGTTTGGAGCAGGGAGAGAAAATACAGTACGGATGTCCTAAATAGACTTGGGCATGAAGAAACTTAAGTTTCTGATATCTCTTAATCTGATCATGTTAATCCCGTGCATTTGGTAAAGCTAATGTATAGCTTCTCTACCTGTGTTTGAGAAATTTTTCCTAAATGTTAAAGTGTATTGTGACTCAGAATATAGAAAGTGGAAGTTTGTCATGATTTTGCCCAGCCAGCCAGCTCCTGGGGCTGAGGATGGTTTTGTCCAAGTGGATTTCCAGAGAAAAAGCCAATCAAAACTCTTAGTGACACCTTTGCTGATTACATATTTAAGAAAATGTAAGAGAAGGTGGTTGCATAGTTGAAATTAGTAGCAGTAGCAGTAGCCACGTAGGCCCCAGGTGTGGGCCAGGCCTCCCTTCAGCAGGGAAAAGACCGGAAAATAGATCCCTGCTACCTGTAGAAGTTTTATTAGGGGGAGGAGACCCCCATGCTGGTCATGGAGGAACCTACATTTGAGTAAGTTAATGCACAAGGAAGCTGAGACTTCATGAAAAGGACTGAAATGGAGTCCTATTGAAGATTTATGACCCTGAGAGGGATGAGGCTTATGCCGGAATGAAAACAGCTTGAGTAAGCTTGGGATCTCAGTGAGAGATCCATGATGCTAATGCTGGAAATTTGTGACTCTGAGAGAGACGAGACTTATGCCGGAGCAAGGATGGCCCAGGTGAGATGTTGGGATCTGTGTGTGGGATCCATGCTGCTGATGAAGATTTATGATCCTGAGGGGGGACGAGGCTTATGCCGGAGTGAGAACAGCTTGGGTAAGCTTGGGATCCGAGTGAGTGATCCGTGCTAGACCCATGTTGGAGAGGTCTATCAAGGACTGTTCTCCTGTGGAGAGGGACCCCACAGGAAAAACAGGGGTGAACTCAAAAGCCATTATCCCCTGTGACCCCGTGGTGAAGATCCATGGTAAGCAAGTATCCCCTTGCAAGTCCATGGAAGAGAAAACCTTCAAAGCCTGGGTAACCCCCAGCCTCTGGTCTTAGCCCAGAAGGGGGGTAAGCCCAGCCCTGGAGGCCAACATAGAGCAAGAGAGAAAAAGAAAGAGTTCCAGCTACGACGAATTGGAGTTGTCGTCCTGAGATAACAGAAGAAGAAGAGCTTTAGAGTGCTGCAGAGTTATTGAATAAACATGGAACTCTGAGAATGGAAAAAAGAGACCGCTTCTCCTCCTTGGACTGATATAAAGGGGGGAGAAGTATTTCTGTAAATACATAATACTTTTACTTAAGTAGAATTATTGTAGATATAATTCTTTAGTTTTATTTTGCTAGTAATAAATGTTCATATTATTTTCCCAAATCAGGTCTCTTTTGTCTGCACAAACCTTCTCTCAACTTATAGTAATTGTGTGGGGGATAAGAGTAAATTAACCCAAAGCAAAACCATGACAAAGTTGTTACGTGTTAAGGTATATAAGTATCAGAAAACACGTTGCAAACAACATCGTATTTCTGACTAATGCCTCCTCCTTTATACAAATGCTCAAAATATCTTTCCAAAGATATTAATAGAATAGTTTCAGCTTTACCCTGCCTAGTAAAGGTCTGGTATATTGCAGAAGCATAATCATGTGCATATATTACAATGCTGTCTAACAGAACTGTGCATGATAGAATTATTTTGAATTATATCTAAGCTTAATTTGGTTCTTGTTTTCCATACTATGTGGAAATAAATCCTTTTAGTTAATTATTCTCCAAGTTAGTTGCTTTTTACTGCATTTAAGTTTCACTGAATATCCCAGTGTTTTTCCAGTTTTCACCTACAGTTTGTGATCTTCATAAATGTTTATCCTAATCTCTTCTTCAAAACAAATACTTGAAATGCTCACTTTTTCATATACACAATACGCATTCTCCATGCTTAGTTCAGGAGTACTGTGACTGGTTTTTTTGGCGTATAGTGATACATCAAAGTGAGACTGAAAGATTATGAGCCACATGTGTTGAATCTGCCTCCTTAAACTCAATCACTTTTCTTTATAGAATTAATTAACCTATGTATGCATGTTTATCTGAGTAATTAGGATTTCTTATAGTTGACTTCTTTTTTTTGGGAGGGAGGGGCTTTTTTCTTTAGTTATAGCTGTGTTTTGGTTGCCGTGCAAATTTTTTTCAGGTACAGATCAATAATTCTACTGTTTAACTGAGGATAAGACTAAATTTATCCTTTACTGAGGTGAGCAGGTTAATTTTGAATAAGTGTTGTGTATAAAAGTTATCTCTGTAACCACGGTTGCTTCTACATGTGAGGTTTTAGAGTTAGATTCACAAGGTTCTTGCAACTGGGTTTGAAAAAGCAGTGGAACAATTTATGAAATATCATTGCTTCTTCCTGCACATACATTTAATGTGACTGAAATGTGTTATATATAAATTATTTATGCATATTTACTTGCAAAATAGGGACTCTTCCCTCTCCTTGTGTGGGCCATCAGAAGTAGTGTTGAGGTATCTTCTGTCTTGGAAACACAGGAAACAGTGTTTCCCTTCCTCCTCCGCCTGTCAGGGCATCAGCATCTACATTATTTCCCCAAGCTTCCTATCAGCAGCTCCTACTCCAATTTCATCTTACAGTCAACAGCCTTCTATTCCTCAGGGAGCACAGTCCTGGCAGTGGAGGTGCTCAGGGAAGATATGCACGTGTCCCTGGCCTGTCCCCAGCTGGCCCTGGGGGCCACAGTGCTGACTGCCAGAGCAACAGCTGCCCTCTGTTCCCAGGAGACCCCCTTCTGCTGGGACTACTGAGTGAATCTCTTGCCAATACTGTTAATCAGGACCCAATTTTTTCATAACACTCTCTCCCCCTGAGACACACACACACAAAAGTAATGATTTAAAAATCCAACTGTGTGTATGGAACATTGCGGATGTAGCTGTTCAGGCTGGATGTTCAAATAACATCAGTATTTCTGTTTTGTTTGTCTTCTGCCATGAAAGCTCATGAGGACATTAGCAGAGATGATGCTGGAGACACAGCTCTTAAGCCTGTCACTTCCTGTGTCAGTGGAGGCTGCATTGAAGGGACTTGTCAGAGGAGAGCTAGCTCTGTGAATTAGTTTGTAACAGTTGACTGCTTCAGAAAAAGGGAATTTTCTTCATTGCCAGATCCCACCTCATCAATATTGCATTGCTTCCACTCTCCCTGAGAAGCCAGAGTAGGCATAGTACATCTCTACCCATTTGTGCAGTACATCAGAGAGTTTTAATGTCATTATACTGTGTAGAATGGAAGTTGCATTAAAAATGCTTTAGGAATTTGTTTTTCTGTATCTTTTAAATGTTATTGTGCTGGAAGGAATTACTGCAATTAGTAATAGATAACATAAAGTGGAAAGCAAGAACTAATTTTCCTCCTTTACCTGAAATAAATTAAAGGGGTCTTGTGTCTGAAAGAAGTGTCATGGAAATGGAATGGAAATAATTGCAAATACTAACAAAATTTAACTAGTTTTCAATTATATTTGAATACTTGGGCTTTGTTAACGTATACTTACTGTATCATTAAAATAATAGTCTTTTGCCTGTAGTTTATATATATTTTGTTTGCTGTGTGTGGTGTTTTATGGCGATAGAACATATGTTTAACATCTTATTTCACATCTTTGCTAGGACGGAGATCCTGTGCCTCCTCAGATTACTAGTTTCTGTGAAAAGAGAAATGCAGATAATGAATTTGAAAGGTCTGGGTTTCTTTCATAATTTTCTGTAATAGTCACTTCCAAAATGCTGTGCTTCATTTCAGGGGATAGGAGGCAGTGACCTCTAGAAGTAGAAAGAAAATCAAAGCTGATGATTCCCATAAGAGATTATTCAGTTTCTCTGTCTTTACTAGGTAATCAGCAGTTCATGTAATACCTGAAATATTTCCATCTGAAGTACTTCCTAAAGTACTTCCAGTACTCTAGGGACTGGAAAAGTTGATATTCTTTGAATATTACTTTTAATCCTACCACACACTATGGTAGATAACTTTCAAGGCTTTCCCCTTTAAGACGAAACAAAATACTGAACAGAAAGAGTGTTATCACTTCAAAGTCCCCCAATGTATTTTTTGCACAAAAGTCACCACGTTTATTACTTTGATGGGCTGGTCAAGCCAATGTAGTCCTCTCTACAGATTTTTGCTTTTCAGGACGGATTTTATTTTTTTTTTTCCTGAAAGTAAAAACTTGGATTTCCTATGATTAGTGTTACTCTGAAACTGCCTGGTAGGCTGAGCCAGACCCATATAGCACTAACTATCCCCCAGCCTCACTGGTGTTACTGTTGGCTTGTGCCATGCCTGGACTTCAAACTGTCTGATGATATAGATATTAATAAGGCACTCATCCTGAGTATACCATACAGATTTCTACAACATCATATATCCTACTTTATTCCTCTGACTTTGAATTTGTGCGAAGGAAACCAGGCCAAGAACAACCACCTGTTCCTTATGATATATGTGGAAGCACCATCCTGAGTTTTAAATTTTGTATTACTTTGTAGAGTATATGGAATGAAAAGTGTTTTGTTTGTTTGATAGTTTTTTTCTGGGGAATTCCGTAACTTTTCCAGGTTATAGACACTTTTATAAGGTAGCCATCAGTAAAACATGTTATTGTTAGGTTGTAATTTATAGCAGTGAGAAGAACAAAAGATATATACCAGGAGTAGCAGCTTCTGTCTCAAATTCAGTTTGGAACATTAAAGAACTTTCTACAACAGCCAAATTCTAGTCAGTTTCTTCCTTTCTGGTTTCCTCTCTTATAATACTTGTAAATCAGTTTTTAACAAAATTATTAGCTTTTGAATGTGGTGTGGGTGTATGTAAGTTCTGTGATATAGAAAACATGATATTTCTGTATGAGAATGTATATATATGCACACACGCATTCATATATATATATATGTATATATAAAACATTGCAAAAAGGAGACAGCATCAGTGGCTGGATGTAGAACATAGCAGAACACAATTTACTCACTTTCCTTATCTTTCCCTTACCTCCCATGACCCACAAATCTAGAGAAACACAAGGCACCATGGTTTGACTCCTTGCCTAATTTGTCTCAAAATAGCATTGATTAAAATGCCTTCATCCCCAAGCTATAGTCAGTAGCTTTCTCATGTTTGTGCATACACAAATGTGTTGATCACTTTGGTCATAATCACAGTCCCAATAGGAACTGATGAATTCATTATTCTACCCATAAAGAAAAATCCCATGCTTCTGGAGTTTGGAGGCTTCTCCCACTAGACTCAGTTCTCAAGGGTGACTTAATTGCCTATACAACATTTAAAACGGCAGAAATTCATTTTCATTCCATGCCTAACAAAAATCCTGTTTCTTCCTGTGTTTGCAAAATGTGGGAGTGAAAAATAAGGGGTTTTTTTTCACAGTGACTGAGCTCATGACATTTGTCTGGGTTTTTTAATTCTGAAAGATATCAAAAAAAGTGGAGCACAAAGACCTGAACTGCGTCTAAGCTGCTGGGTTTTGAGCTTTTCAGTTGAATTGGTCTAGCTTAATAGACCTAATGCAGTTGAAAATAAACTTGAAAATAAACCATTTCCCTGTTCTAAGCAAGACCTAAAATATGAACTGCAAATATCACAATAAAGAACTGAAAGTTATTCTTCTAGTAAACACTAACAGCTAAATCTTACTTCATTCTATTGTGCTGTTTAAAACTAGAGAGGAAAAAAATCCTTTAGTAGATAAGAACTACTTTCCAGTAATGTATCAGAAGAACATATATTGTTTATTTGCTAAGCATGAACAGTGTTACATAAGGCATAAAAGCAGTCTGTGCCTCAAAGAACATTTTAATCTAACAACACAGATGTTGAGTAGGCAAAACATGCCAGAGACCGCAGCAGCAGATAATTGGTATTTTTCATTAATTTTCGAACTAATATAATTTATTCACTGTTTTTAAGCTCACTCAAAAAGGTCTTCACTAAAAGCTTGCTGAGACAATAGTCCATGTACTTAATATGAGAAGTGGTTAGTGGGGTTTCATCTGGAATCATCAGATCAATGAGTGACTGAACTACTTCTTTGAAATTATTTGCTTTTCTCAAAGTACAAGAAAATTCTTTGAACATGAAGAGGGAATGTTATTCCCTACTAGAAACAGCAGTTGGTATTGAATGTGTTACAAATTTCAATAGTACCTTCTTGCTATGACTTTCTCTTCCATACCTGCACTCTATGGAACTAACGATATTATTTGAAGTCAAGAAGACTAACTGTTGCCTTCCTGTAGACATAGGAAGTTTGGGATACTAAGAACAGAACAGAATCTTTCTTCCTGCCTTAAAAATCTAGGCTGTGTTAGGCAGACGTGTGGAACCCTTGCAGCTGCAGCCAAGGGAAAAGTGTATTTTAAATAACAGAGCTCTTACTATGACATCATGTGTTCTAAAAAAACCCCAAACAACAATAACAAAAAACCCCCACCAACAACCAGAAAAAAACCCACCCATAGTGTTTGCTCATTTGGGTGCCCAAAATAAAATGTATGTTGGCATGAATCTGCCAGAGGCAGACAGATAATGCAACTGCTGATTTTACAACTATTGTGAAAATTGATTATCTGTGAAGCTCTCAGACATCATCAAAGATAATAAAAACTCATTAGTATAGCCTGTTTTCTCCACGTGTAATCTTATGCAATAGAAAAGAAACTGAGTATCTACTGATTTTCATAAACATTCCTTGTGCATACAACAGAAAAGTAGCTATGTGCTAGAAGGCTAAATTTTCCTGTGACTGGATTTTACTGGAATATTATTTTTAAAATTCCATTACAATTTCTTGATGAAAAAATTTTCATTAAATTTTCCTGCTGATGTATTGAAAGCTATCCTTGGCTGCAGGTGTCAAAATGACTTCTGACTCTCTGATTTGAAAAAATTTAGAACTCTTAGGATTAGGAGTGAGAGAAGTAGCTTCAAAGGTATATTGAAAACTAACAGCAAGTGATGGCTAGCAGGGATGAGACAGCCTCTTCCATGCATAGTGAAGTGCTGTCAGTGCAGCTTCCCTGTGCTTGAGCTGAGAGCGGGAGATGCTGGAGCTGGGACTTGGAATATTGCTCCAGATTTAAAAAATAAATAATAATTAAAAAAAAATGGTAATGGTACTAGGAAGCTGGACTGAGTTATATCTATCCCATCAATACTAAGAAAATATTTTCTCATGTGTACATGAGCGCTATTCTGGGTTCTCACCTTACTCTCTTAGCCAGGATTCACACCAAAATAATACTGCTGAGATGGAGGGAAAGCTGAAGTTTTATCCAGCATGAAAGAGAGAACACTGCAGTAATGCAAACAGACTGGTGATTGGCATTGAATGGGATGATAACCATGTGCATAAGGCTTGTTCTGAATGCATGAAAACTTGATGGATCCAGTATTGACCACTGGATTTTATAATACAGGAGTTCACTGACAGGACAAGTAAATTCAGCTTAAGCAGTGGAAATGTAGTCTAGTTAGGCTGTGCCAGAACATTTGCCTTCTCAGCATGGGAAAGTGCTTAATATGCAAATGATATATACTTTTTTCTAATTTGTTCTTTTTATGGCTTCTAATGATGAAGACGATTGCAATAATCAGTTTTTTCTTTAAATGGCTCTTTGTTGCTATTTATTTGATAGGTTTTATCAGGAGAAGTAGAAATGTAAAGAAAACAGCAGATGATTTTTCTTCTTCCTGAAAATAAGAGATACCACAAAATACCCTTCAGAAATAATAAAATAGCTTCTAAAAGGTACTTTTTAAATAGGAAATATTTTGTGGTTAAACATTGTCCATTTTACTTGAAGTCAGTTAAAAGTACTTTGTTTTATGTAAAACCATTCTTTACTACATTCTTTATAGGATTAAAATCAGATGTAAGGAACAGTAGTATTAAATTAATTATATTTTATTTTAACATGGTGTTAGTTGGAAAGCCAACTCTTGTGAATCAAAATCTTTATACACCCTCTGATCCTGCTTTTTTTTCCAATTCTGTTTTCATGCCTCCTACTAATATCAAATAAAGAAGCCCAAAATCAATATAGCCCATTTAGAAGCTGGCAGTGAAAAATACATAATTCACGAAATATGAGTGTACTCATGTTTAGAAATAGCAAATGTATTTTATATCTTCTCCAATAACCATTTCAGTCACTTCTGAAGCAATTCACTTCATGTCACATCTCACTTTATTGCTTAAATTTTAACATACTGAGGAGCTTTCTGATGGTCTGTTTATGACTTTCTCGTTTCCTCAATTGGTAGGTGTGTGATGTTTATTTAAAATGAAATATCATGGTACCAACCAAAATCATTAGGTTCTTGAAGCACAACGTAAGGCAAATTCCATCTTGTGCTCAAAGAAAGAGAAAGAGATAGGAAGTATATTGAACACTGTTAGCAAATGAAAGATGATACGTATGCAGATAAATTTATTTATGATAGTTACCAAACACAAAGCTTGGACACAAGGGGTATTAGCACTCCGATTCCCTTTATCTCAATAAAAGTAGTGTTTTTATATGGACAAGACATGATGTCTTCAGAGCTGACACACGTTTAATGTAACGCTGTGATCCAGTGCAGAAGTCACTTGTAAGGTTTGAGGTTGGTGCATCAGTACATCATCCTTGAGTCTGAGTAGTCTGCTTGACACTGCAACACAGCTATAAATGAACAAGTTTTACAGACAGTTTTCTATACATATAACCATGTCAAGGTACCTGGTGCTGCAGATCTATAAGAAAACGGAAAGGGAGTGCTTGATTTCACTGGTAGCAGTGGCTTTTCATGTTTTTCACTTATTAATATCCTGTGGGAGCTAGGAAACATGGAAAAAGGCAGTAAACACACCATCTCTGGTATTATCCTGCAGCTTCTACAGTTTCTTCCTTTATAGATGATAAGGAATTTATTTTATTTTTCTTTGGTTTACTTTTTTGTGTTTGCTTTTTTTTGTTATTGTTGCTTCCAGTGTTAAATTAGCAAACAAATCTTGTTGGCCAAGTGTTTGAAGGTTCAAAATTTACATGTGTTCTCGGTAGAAACGTGCTGCTCAGTAGAATCTCTGCTGTCCCCTAAATCTGACTGATTTTAGGGAAAAAAACCTGGTAAAACTATTAATGATAAATAGACCATTCAACCACATAGGGCTTTTGTATATGTATATTTTTATAGGTAAGGCAATTATTTGCATGTATCAAACGTAATGACTGTACTGGGGCAGATAATACCAGCCAGTAGACTGATATTAATGTTGCATAGGAAATGGTCAGCTTAGACACATAATAGAATTTTTGTACTTCAAGAGAAGATAAAGTAAATAAAGAGGAAATGGAGAAGTTCAAGCTACTGGGCCTTTGATTCACAGACAACCAGTGTGAATAGAATATATTAATATTTTCATTTCAGAGCCAGCATTGAGACATCACTGTCAGAAAAATAGGGCTGGTAGTGTTTTGGAAAGAAATATACGTAGAATTTTCTGTTGAAATGAGAAATACAAGGTAACAGACATATATTATGTTGGTTATTTCTATGTTTGGTCCATAATAAAAGCAGTAGTCAGTTCTACCAGTTTCCCTTAACCTTACTAAAACTGGGACTCTCTTCTGTCTGAAAATCTGTGTTACTTATAGGATCTTACAGTAGTAGTAGTAGCAGAACTGGAAAGAGTACTGAAAGAGTCCTGAAAAGTACTAGTGCAGTATTAGTAGGGTAATTTTAGATTAGACATAAGCAAGGCTTTATTGTGTGGATGGTAAGACACTGGAACAGGTTGCCGAGAGAAATTGTGGATGCCCCACCCCTGGAAGTGTTCAAGGCCAGATTGGATGGAGCTTTGAGCTTTGGTCTAGTCAAAGGTGCCCCTGCCCATAGCAGGGGGGTTGGGACTAGAGGATCCCTTTCAACTCAAACTATTCTGTAATTCTGTACTATATTACCACATATTACCATACTGTAGTGTTTTTGACCCTGGCTGGATTTTAAATACCCACCAAAAGCTGCTACAGCACTGCAATCACCCTCCCTCTGCAGCTTGGCACAGGAGGGAAAAAAAAATAGCTGAGGAATTCCTTAGTAGAGATATGAACTGAGAGACTAACTTACTAACCAATTTTCATGGGCAAAACAAACTCAGAGAGGATAGAACTTAAATTTATTGCTAACAGGATAAGGCTTAAAGAGTGAGAAATGAAACAGTCTTAAAACACAACACCTTCCCACCCTCTTCTTACTTCCAAGTTCTCCCTCCTCCCCCCAGCAGTTCGGGGGGAGTGGTGAAGAGGGTTTGCAATCAGTTTGAGTCCACTCCTCAGACAGCAGTGCAGATCTGCTGTCCTGTGGGTTACTCCTCCATCGGATGTGGGGCTGGGGGTCTTTGCACTCTGATGATCTTCTGTGGGCTGCAGGGGTCAACCTGCATCACCACAGTCTTCACCACGGCTACAGGGGATCATGGGTCTGAGTCCTTCCCCTGCTCCTGTGGGTGCCTTCCCCACAGGAGATGGTCTTTGATGGACCTGCCCCCCCATCCCTGGCTACTCTGACCTTGGAGTCTGCTTGTTATCCCATGTTCTCCTTCACTCTTCTCCAGACTGGAGTTTCTTCTGCACAACAGACATTCTGTTCCTCCATTCTTAAATATGTTATCCCAAAAGCACATTTTCATTGGCTCAGACTTGGCCAGGAGCAGGAAATTCACCTAGAGCTGACTACCATTGGCTTTCTTTACAGGACAGTGAAACTTCTAGCAGATTCTAACTGAAACTTCCTCTATGGCCTCCCTACTACTAAAAACTCAGCCACCTGAACCTATGACACATACTATTATAAAAATTACATTTATTTCCTAGACTGTATATGTATTGGTCACAGTATTTTCACAGTGCTTCTCAGCCACAGGTCTTCTGTTTTATTAGTTCTTAACATCTCCTAAGGATAAAAAAGTGTGATTTCATTTTACTAGTGATTTGTACGTTGGGAAACTGAGCCAAAATCCAGGAAGAACTTAAGTAAGATTATTCAGGAATTTTCTGGCAGAGAAGCAGTTTCAACCTTCAGTCATTCCTCTGAAGGTTCAGCCATGCTGCATCTTAGATACGGTGATAGAAACCCCCAACATTTCTTTTTGCCAGAAACACACTGTTAATGTAACAAGGTTTAAGTCAAGAGTGACATCCAGTGGTCAGACCCATTTTACTTCCAAGACTTTTCAATCCTCTGGCCAAGCAGCAGCGATCCAAGTATAAGGTAGATTAATTTAGCCCTTTTTCTTTTTTTTTTCTCAGCATCTTCTATGGAAAAATGGATTTTGAAAAATTTGTGCTGCTCAAAAATCAGTTCAGTGAATTATGTCTATGAAGCCATTTTGACATCAAGATTGCTTTGCAAATTCTTGGTTGCATTTATTGCTTTATGTCTGTTGCTGATCATAATTTATTGATTGTATTTTTGGATTGATGGTCAAAGCCTCACAGTGCTAAGATTCTTTTATTGGCTGTCTCAGACCTGCTGGAAGCTTACAGAATAAGATGGATGTGTCTGTGCACATCTTTGTGTGCGTATTCCATTAGTCCTACTGATCTTTGATGCTTCATTCTTTCCATTTTATTAGACACTTTGGGAGCAAAAGTTCACCTAGGAAGGACTGAAATGTGACTGGAAGTGACAACATATGTACACAATAAATCCGTTCTGTTGTTGGCAAGCATACTGTCTAAACTCTTTCCAGAATATCTCACAGAATTGACATCCAGAAAGAGGGAAATATAGTCCTGTCAAATAAGCTATTTACTCCTCTAAATACCATTAAATACTTCTTTCTTTTAAACAGATCTAGTCGTTGCCATGTGTATCTCCTAGGATCTCCATGGTTTTTCCCTTATCAAAGTGAGCAAATCTCCAAGGATCGCATAGCAAAACATGCTTCTCCAATAACAGCAGCAGTGAAGTCAAACTCTTCATATAAACAGAAGTCTAAGCTTGGACATCCAAATTACTAATGTACTTATACATATTATATACATATTATATACATATGTATATATACTTATACATATTCAGAGGGTGCAAGTAAGGTATTTCTTTAGTTTATTTTTGTTTCTTATAGTTCTAGGGGGGTTGTCACACATTTTAAAGTTGTTTTTTCAACATATTTCAAAGGAGTTTATTTTGGTGGTCTCCAGAAAAACTGGAGGGTTAGTTTGTTTTTTGTGATTTGGGTGAGTTACCTTTTTAGCAAGGCAAGCACTGGCTATTGCAAATTAATTTTGAATTTTAAATTTGTGTATCTGATGCTTTATTAATCATTTGATGGGCCAAATGGTCACAATACTGATAACAAAAATTATTGCCTTGTATATGGGTGTATTAAAACAATTGATCCATATTTCTAGGCATGCTTTACCAGCTATTTCCTTTTACATGTATGCCTAGAAAAATCAGTGCCCTTGTTTTTGGGGAGAGCTAATGACCTTAGGAAAATATAAAAAACCAATTTTAGTCTGCTGTTTTTTTCATACAGAAAATTGAAAAACATCTCATGGTAAACACCGACTGTCATTTCTGACTGCATTTCTGACTGCAAACCCAATCTAGTCTTCACGACTAAAATTTTTTGATCATTGCATTCTGTGGCAAAATAGTCATGTTTTATGTAAGGCAGCAATAATGTAAGGCTAATAATTGCAATGACAGAAATGTAGTGTTGCATGCAATGTTCTGTGTTCATAGAGAACCTTTTATCCTGAAAAATGTCAGCACATTTCCCAAAATAGAGATGTACTAAGGCTATATTCATCAGTGAAAGGGGAAAATACACATCATCTATTATTACTAGGACAACTCAAAAGTCAACTCACCAAAACTATGCAAAACATGGGGCCCTGATCACTGAGGGTGATGCATCACATGTTGCATTGCAGAGGAGTGTTATTTGACTGAGGAGTGCTAAGTAAATAAAATGTAAGTAAGTAAATAAATAAAAATATAATAGATCTTTTTAGTACTTGGGATGAGTAGATGTAGGATTTCATGATGGGACTGCAAACCGTGCTATGATTAATGAAAGCAAAGCCATTAATTATGCACAATGTTTACTCAGCATTCTATAGGCTGAATATCGTGCATTGAAAACCACTGGGATATATTCAAAGCCTTTTTTTCTAGAGCTGACATTGTCTTTCACTTAATTAGAGAGGCACTCACCTTCTTGGTGAGCAAGTTGTTCCCCTTTTCAATGCCACAAATAGCAATTCAGGAGAAAAAAAAAAAAAAGAAAAAGAAGCAAAGTCAAGTACAGGAGGCAAAGTGTAACTGCACAGACATGCAATATTCCCCTTCCTGTTGCTGGAACATGTGAGGTAAACACTTCTGTTTTTCTTTTGAGACTCCGAAGGATAAAACATCCCCCTTCCTATTAGCTTATCCATTCCCTCCTGGTTCCATCTTTGCATGCCTGGAGTCCTCATGTAATAGGCTTGTCCAATACATTTCAGTAAAGGTTAACTTTTATAGTTAATTTTACTTTTACAATGACTTTCTAGTCTCCCTTCAGCTTCTATAACCACACTCCAGTGGCTTAATAGAGATAACTGTGATTACTGTTTCCTTTTCTTCATTATATATATTATATATAAAGTGATTTGGGTTGTGTTTGTGGGAGTGTAGAGTGTAGAGCTGCTGGTTTCTTAAGGCTCAAAGCAGCTACGTTGTGAGCTTATATAAAAGTGGAGGAAGGGAGAAGAGACAACTGTGTGTTGGGTAAGCTGAAATTGTACAACCAGCTGCCTCCTGCATAATGTATAGGAACTGTCAGGGTGGAATTTGCACTATGCATTCATATTTTCATGCACTGCACGCTGTAATAGGGATTTAAAAAGGAGAGATAAAAGTAATCACTCATTTAGTAGGGCCATAATGACTGCTATTATCATCTAGCTGTATTAGGTTTGCGTGGCAAGATTTTGGTAGCAGGGCGGCTGGTGTAAGAAGATTTTGGTAGCAGGGCGGCTGGTGTGAGAAGATGCCACCAAAACAGACCCACCACTGGCCAAGGCTGAGCCCATCAGCGATGGTGGTATCACCCGTGAGATAATGTTTTTAAGAATAAAAAAATGGCAGCACAACAGCAGCCAGAGGAAACAAGTGAGAATAGTGAGAGAAATAACTCTGCAGATACCCAGGTCAGTAGAGAAGGAAAGGCAGGAGGTATTCCAGGTGCCAGAGCAGAGATTTCCCTCCAACCTGTGGTGAAGACTGTGATGAGGCAGGCTGTGCCCCTGCAGCCCGTGGAAGGCCATGGTGCACATATCCAGCTGCAGCCATGGAGAACCCCTCCCCCACACTGGAGCAGGGAGATTCCTGAAGGAGGTTGTGACCCCATGGGAAGCCTGCATTGGAGTAGGCTCCTGTCAGGACCTGTGGACCGCTGAAGAGAAGAGTTCACACTGGAGCAGCTTTGCTAGCAGGACTTGTGACCCCATGGGGCACCCACGCTGGAGCAACCTGTTCCTGAAGGACAGTACCCCATGGAAAGGGACCCATGTTAGAGTATTTTGTGAAGAACTGCAGCCAGTGGGAAGGACTCACACTGGAGAAGTTTGTGGAAGACTGTCTCCCCTACAAGGCATCCCACACTGGAGCAAGGGAAGAGTGTGAGTAGTTCCCCCACTGAGAAGAAAGTAGGTGCAGACACAACATGTGATGAACTGATTGCAGCCCCCATTCCCTGTTCCTCTGTGCCACTGAGGGCAGGAGGTGGAGAAAACTGAGAGTGAAATTTAGGCTGAGAAGAAAAAAGGGGGGGAAAGTTGTTTATAATAAATTTGATTCATTTCCCCAAGTTGAGTCTGTTATGGCCATGAGAGTAATTGGTGACTAATCTCTCCTTGTCCTTATCTTGCCCCATGAGCCTTTTGTCATATATTCTCTTTCCTGCCTGGCTGAGGAGAGCAGTGATAGAGGGCTGGTGAAGCCCTCTTGGAGCACAAGTCCTGTGAGGAGTGGCTGAGGGAGCTGCCGTTTTTTAGCCTGGAGGAGGCTCAGGGAAGACCTTATCACTTGGTACTACCTGAAAAGATGTTGTAGCCAGATGGGGGTTGGTCTTTTCTCTCAGGCAACCAGCAGTAGGACAAGAGGACACAGTATTAAGCTGCACCGGGTGAGGTTTAGGTTGGACATTAGTAGGAAGTTCTTCACAGAAAGGGTGATTGGGCATTGGAATGGGCTGCCCAGGGAGGTGGTGGATTCACTGTCCCTGGAGGTATTTAAGAAGAGACTGGATATGGCACTTAGTACCATGGTCTAGTTGACAAGGTGGTATTAGGTCGAAGGTTAGACTGAATTATCTCAGAGATCTTTTCCAACCTAGCTGATTCTGTGATTCTGTAATGGCTTTGGTGTGCACCTGGCATCCAACCAAAGCCAAACCATCACACTAGCAAAAAAGGAAAACAGAGCATCTGTTTCTGACACATTCTTGGTATAATGTTGCTGAAGGCCTTGGATAGATGCCTACTCTTCTCCCAAGAAGCTGTTTCTTAAGTCTGAGCTTATGTTATGTAGCTGAAAAAAAGAAAGCAAATCACTGCATTTTGCTAACTCCATACAAACAAAGGAGAATTAAATATTAAGAGTTTAAATAGCTGTTAAATAAACAGAGATAGTTCCATTTTTAAATAGTTAATCAGGGTTGATATTAGCTTTCAGAAAATCAGAGGTATGGTCTGGAGTCCTCTTAGTTACCCTATCACTCAAATATACATGTGCTAGTCACAAGAAACCTTAAATTTTATTCTTCCTGTTTTATATCAGATTAACAGTGAAGGCAGAGAAGAGGCATAATCAAAGGTTGTAGTTCTTGTGAGCCAGAGGACTGATGAGAGATAGTGCATAGCTTTTGTCCCACTCCTTATTTTTCTGTAATCAGTTACAACAAATTAAAAAAAGAAGTCGCTACAGTAGCATCTTGCATCTCAAATGAGTTATTCAATGTCGTGAGCGTGCAGCTACCTTTCAAAAAACGATCAACTTTCAAGGAAAGTCTTATCACAGTTATCAAAAGACTTCCAGGACTTCTGCTATAAAATTATTTCCTTTCATCAATAGTATTTCTACTGGAGATCTCCCAGTAACATCAAGAGGGTAAGCAGTGCTTAGCCAAATTGAAAATTAAGAGATGTGATTTGTACTGAAAAGAAGATTAGTCTGGTGATATTGCAGACATTTGCAGCATTGCATTGCATTTAAAGATAAATAACTTACCTCCCTTCTGGTTTAATCATTTTAGTTCCATCTGAGATGGAACTTAAAGTATGTTATTTGCTTTGGTACACTGATCTTGTCGCAACTGCTGTTATTTACCAGTTTTATTTTAGCCTTGGAGAAGTAGTGGATATTAGTATAGAAACTGATTTCTCTGAACACAAACTCATCAGTTAATGTAGGTGTGACTCCCTTGAAGTCAATCTGACCCTGCTTTACTCTGCAGAATCAGTTTTACCCTCGGAATCTTAGAGTGCTGTCAAAATGAGTAGGCAGTCTTCCTGTTACAGAAGTTCCTATAACCTGATGAACTCTGTAATATCACGGCATTAAAGCAAGAACACACCATTTCTAGCTGCTGTTGTACCCTTCTCTTGCTTGTGGTCAGGCTTACCGCATCTTTTCATGCAAGCAAAAGACCTCTTTTATACACCTCTTCCATATTTGTAACCCATCAGTGCATAAATGTGCAACAGCTGAAGCTAGATGCAAATGAACACAGATGTTTGTTGGAGCAGGAGCAAAAATGCAATACAAAAGGCAAAAGCAGAGAATGCACAATGAAGTTATACAGATCAGTTCAGGCATGGAGAAGTATACACTGCACATCAAAGCCAGATTTTATCTTTTTACATATTTTTACATTAAGATATCTGTATAGCAATTTTGAGTAATATGTGGGAAATTTTGTTTTATTTTAAAAAGTTAGCTTGCAAATACAGTGATGATGTTTTAATGGGGAAATTATATTTTCCTTGTCATACTTTCTTCAAATTTCATTCAAAACATTCCTTTACAGAATTTCTTCTATGGAATAAAAGAATAAGAATAAAAAGTATATTTTAATTTAACATGACCATGAAAGAGCCTTAACTCTTTTCCAGTTATGAATAGGGGTTTGTATGTGCTGCATCATAAAATTGCATTCCTGTGACTAGAACAGATATTTTTGTTATTATTTTCCATGTATCATACAATATGTACAGCTGAATGCAGAGTTATATATATATATATATATATGGATATTTCTTCACACATTTAGGAAAAACCTGGAAGCATTTATATGACTTCTCACCTTTCCTACTTCAACATTTGTAATTTAGATAATGAACTAATCAACATGAATTTTATTTGTCCCATCATGAAGATTGCTCATTCTTAACACTTGAAAGTGAATAACAATGTTTAACTAAAAATTATGCTTTCTGATCTCACCGTTTCATTCAGCTTATCAGTTAATTAACTGATCTGCTTAAGGTTTGCTGAAATTCAACATTTTAGTAAGGAATAAATTGCTGTTGCTCAGCTTATGTAGATATGTTATTTTAGGGACAATGAAAAAAACCCTACTCTTAGGTTTTTGTCTGTATGGGTTTACATACGTTTTTGCTCTAGTATCTGAGCTATGGGCCAGGTCTTTTTGAGGCTTTTTCTAAATGGTGGGTGAGATTGATTCATCTTCTGATCGTCTTAAAATAAGATCAGCTGGAGGAGGGCAGTTCCAGCTAGTAGTGACAGCAGCAAGGATCAACTCATAGGATGCTTGGCTTTCAAACTGGGGCAAGAAATGAGCCAGCCCTGGCTTTATGACCCTGAAGGCTTTGTTTAAAGGTGCTGTGACTGAAAAGTCAAAGGTATAAATAATTTGAATGAGGGACTAATTAGCACAAAATCCACATGCTGATCCAGGGCTAACACACAGTATGGTCACATTGTCAAGGTACACTTCCTGGTAGCACTGAAACAGAATTCACAACACATCAGTGATGCTGTTGAAGCTGTTTCTCCTCAAATTTAAGTGTTTAATTTGTCAGTTTTCAGATTCTTCAGCCTATTTCATGCATAAATTCTTGTAGTAGGATTGTTCACCTACTGTGTTAGAATTCTCCAATAGTGCTGAATTTCTGGAGCATATTTTTGTGTTGCTAAATGCTCTAAGTTATTTCTCATAGAAGCAATATATTTGTATTTTATGCTTTCAGGAGTGCTATCTGTCCTTAACCAGCTCACTGCTGAGCTGAATGACGAGTGTGAAATTTAGAACCAATAAAAAGTTTTGAACCAGAAACAAAGTTGTTAGTTGATTTAGAAAAGTACAGAACTATGACATAGGATGCATTACCTGAAATCTACAGGACATAAACAAATGGCTTTTTAATCTTGGAGTGAGAAAAAGTGTTGTTATTGCAACAATTTTGGGAGTGCCTGCCTGATGGTTAGTCTAACACTCTGTGTCTTCTTCCTTCCCTCCTTCCTTCTTTCCTTTCTTCCGTCCTTCCTTCTTTCCTTCCTTTCTTCCTTCCTTCCTTTCTTCCTTCCTTCCTCCCTCCCTCCCTTCCTCCCTTGTTTCTGGATTACAGAGGCATTTTGAACGTGTGTGTGTGTTGATGGATCTTTAGAAATCTGTGTGTTACTATTTTCATTAGTTTGTGAAGCTACTTGTTAGTTATTCTTAGCTTATTCTTAGCTATTTTGAACATCAGAACCTATTATTACTAGGTGGTAAGGCTTTTAGGAGTAATACAAGTCCAAGCCTCTCTTACATTTCCATAAGTATTTTGACAGAAGTATATCCCGCTTAATGGATTGGTCACTGTGGTCATGGTCCAACAATCTGCAGTGTAGTAACTTCTCCAAAAGAAGTAGGCAAAACACTCTAAGAAATAAGATTATATTAAAATTTGAGTTAGAGCTAAAAATCTATGTTTGCACATCAAGATCAGGAGTCCCAATAAGTCAAAGGAGAAAATGAGACATTTGTGCATAGAGCTTGTTTCACAGAACTGGCATCAAGATCTCTTGATTTCCACAGCAGTATAACTGGCAGAGTTATAAAACCTTTGAATGTCTGCAAGAATATTCTGTGTGAAAATGATTAGCAGCAGATGCAAAAGGAAAATATATTAAAAGTAGGCCAATTATAAAATTATTTTTCTTTATATAACCCTCAAGCTTGTTATAGACAGCAGTTCAAAGGGTCAGTCAGGACCGGTTCCTGCTCCCTCTCAACAGTGTTCATAATATTTTTTTATCTTTTTTTCCCCTTTCTACTTCTCCCTTTATTTGGGGGAATTGCCTTGTCTCATGCCCTATGTAGTACTAAAAAAATATTTCATACTTAAAATCGTCTTCATTATCATTCTCTAGTTTTTTATAATTATCCTATATGTTTCTTAAAATCTACTAACTAGATTCTTTCCCAATAACCTGTAAGGTTGTATTTGACTTACTGATGATATTTGGTGCTAAAATTTAGTGTTCCAGCATGACTCAGTCAGAGGCCATACTTGTGCTTTTCCATTTTATTGCCAATTTATTCAGTGTTACATGAAGTCTGTATCTCCTAGTTACCTAGAAATCATGTGTTCTGAATGCTGTGTGATACAGCATCCCATTTCCAGGTCGTTTTCCAGTAGGTGAAACTGTTCACAGTGCCTGTAGCCTTTCTCATGTTGTGATGTCTGCGTAATTACCTCAACACTGGTGAATGTGGAGACTCCCTTCCATCATGATGGCTTTGCAGCAGACTTGTTACAACTTCTCACAATATTCCTAGACGCTATCAGCTCACCCACCTGCTCACTGAATCTGTCATAGAATTCTACCATATTTTTGAGATGTTTTTATCTACAGTGCTGTACTGATTTCTCTCCAGTAGAGTTTCTCATCCTTTTGCTTTCTGTATTTCATCATACTTTCTACTACTTGCCTTGGTGTAGATCACAAACTCATCAGCCTGATTTTTTTCATATAATTTCCAGGCACAATTTTGTAATCTGTTGTTAGCACTGGGCCTGGATTTTACTCAGTGATTGTTATGTCAGAGAGGCCGAAGGTGCCAGTTTATAACATTTCAGAAATACAATCAGATATGATATATGCAAGATGCTTGTTTCACTGGACTAATACTTGACGGTTTGTTTCCTTTGGCTATCTGAGTTGTCAGTTCTGTTTCATGAATTATTGTAACATCAAATGCCACTGTAGCTGACAACTCACACTCTGCACCTGCCTCTCAATATAACACATGGATGTTTGATACTAACAAAGAAAAGCAATAAATTCAAATTAGAATTTTCTCTTTTTATTTAGTATCAGCAGTATTTTACATCAGAAATTTTGACTCATGAACAGACAGGAGATAATATTAAGATAAGAGCATTTCCAGGAGGTTGGAATGCAACTTTTTAGAAGAAAGCATGTTATGTGGGATTGTCTTTAAATATTGCCATAACAAAGTTCAAAGGCTTTGCAGAGATTCAGTTAATCTTCCTTAAATAACTTTGCCATTCTAGGTGTTTGATAATAACACCTACGGCATGTCAAATACTTATTGTAAGTGCACAACCAACTTATTAGCTGTAGATAATACAGATTTTAGTTGTAGTTAGGAGAGTTCTTAAATACATTTCTTCAAAACTATGATGAATATTTTATTTTCATGCAACTTGTCTACACTTGTGTATTTGGCACTTGCAAGTAGCAAATATACAAATTGAGTGGCTGCATCTGCTTCAGTTAATTTTAGCAGGAATAAGGCTAGGTACTGAAATTGCAAGGCATCAATTTCTGATTTCAGGTAAAACTTGAAAATTTTAGTCCTCATGGTTGTGGGGATAAGACTGAAGAATGCTTGTTGAATCTGTAGTCTTCTCAGTATCAGGACCCAAGTTTTTCCTAGGGAAGAATAATGAAAGTTTCAACCTGCTGCTGCCAACATTTGCAAATTGCACTCTGGCCCTCTTAATTTAATTAATTAACAGGGCATTTTGAGTTATCTACATGATGTTTGACAACTAATTCTGAAGAATGTTTTTCCTTAAATAGTAGTGTGGAGTGCAAAAGAGAATGTACATGTCATTGGAGAGGGCTCTTAAATGGTCGTCCTGTTCTTTGGGAGAAACTCCAGTTATGACATCTTACATAATCAGCATAGATTTCTACAAAGAAAACAGTGTTTTATAAAAGATCCACAACAACTATAAATATAGAAACCTTTTTTTTTTGTTTATTTTACTTCAACAGTTACTTGCTAAACTTCTAGATTTCAGATTTATCTTGTAGTATCTTGTTTAACATTTACTTGGTCTTGTCTAAACTGTTTTTGCAATTGTTTTGTTCAAATTTCCTCCAGACCTAGGATGAAAGTTTTGAAATTCAGGTTTGATACAGAATCTATCACCATATTTACTTCTTTCTATTTGCCTGTAATATCTGGCATGGAACAAAGCTTATATATGTATATGAGATAATTTACATTTTATTCTGTTGATAAAGACCATTGTATTTGATTTATCATGAAAGTTTATGAGTGTTTAGTGTTTGATCTCCAGCTGTGATAGATGTGCTCATTCACTAAATACAATTCACATATAAAGACAAATTTTCAATGCAGCTGCTAAACATTGTTCATTAATGTTCAACTACTGCTGAACATGTCTCCATTTTTAATATTTCTCATTTATTTTTAACTTGTTTAAGAAAATACTGGTAATAAACTGATCTTGCTGCTGAGCAGTCTGATGATAAATGAACAGAACAGACGTGTTTTACTGTGAATTTGTTATCAACTAATAACTTGAAATGTGGTAAAAACAAAGAACTAGAAAGGGATTCCCAGACATTCTTGCTATGGCAAATAACTAGGCATTTCTCATCATTCTGCTGTCAAAGAATATCACGTTTTGAACTGCAAATAGGTTAATTGTATTTTGACATTTAATATATTATGTGGACTGTCGTGGGTATGCTTTGGGCCAATTTTCTCTCACCCTCACACAATTGCTGTAAGTTGAGAGAAGGTTTATGCAGACAAAAGAGATCTGATTGAGAAGAATAATATTAGGATTTATTACTAGTAAGATAAAAGCTAAAGGACTATATATACAACAATTCTAACTAGGCAAAAGTGCTGTGTATTTACAGAAATACTCCTCCCCCCTTGTATCAGTTCAGGAGGTGAAGCAGTCTCTTTTCCATTTCTGGAGCTCCAGGTCTTTTAAATAATTTTGCAGCACTTGCAATTTTCTCTTCTATTATTTCTAGGACAACAGCTCCACAGGTCACAGCTGGAACTGTCTTTCTCTTTTTCTCTCTTCTATGTCGACCTCAGGGCTGGGCCTACCCCCCTCCTGGGCTAAGACCAGAGGCTGTGGGTTTACCCAGGCCCTGTGGGGTCTTCCATGGACTGCAAAGGGGCAATTGTTTACCATGGATCTTCACCACAGTCACAGGGGATAATGGCTTTTGAGTCCACTCCTGTTTCCTGTGGGGTCTGTCCTCACAAGAGACTGTCCTTGATGGACCTCTCTAGCGTGACTCTACCTTTGGACAACAGTTCTTCCATTCTCTGCTGTCCCTCAGGGTCACAAATTCAGCTGCGCCAGCATGGATCCCCCACTGAGATCACAACATCCTACCTGGGCCAGCTTGCTCCAGCGTAGGTCTCTTTCTCTCTGTGGGCCACAGGTTTCATCTCTCTGTTTCATCTTAGGCCTCCCATGGAGTCACATCTTCTTCATGCACTCCTCTGCTCCAGCGTGGGCTCCTTCATGAGCTGCAGAGGGTCTCCTCTCTCCAACAATCTTCCACAGATGGCAGGGGCTTTTAGTTTTCAGTTTTTTCCCTGCTGGGGGGGGGAGAGGGAGGGGGAAGAAAAGGAGTTCCCCCCTGCTTCGGGCTTTTCTTCTCTCTCTCCTCCAGCTGCCAGCTTTGACCTTGGAGGCTTTGCTATCTCTCTGCCTGGAATTCCTTCTCATTTCTCATCCAGGCAGTCTTTCTTTGGAGTTTTTTCTTCACTCTGTTACGGGCTTCAGTGCCACACCTGCCCCCTGCCCAGGGCTGGGGAAGGAGGGAGGCCTGGCCCTTACTTGGGGCCTGTCTTTCTCGCTACATGGCTTCTATTTCTTTTTGCACAACAGGCTTTTCTTCTGTTTTCTTAAATATGTAACTGGTAGAGGCGTTACTAAAACTTTTGATTGTCTTTGTTCCGGAAATCCACCTGGAAAAAACTATTTTCAGCCCTGGGGCAGGGGTCTGGTCAGTAAACCCACAACAGTGGACTCACTTAAACAAATACTTAAAACTTTGCAAACATCTACGAGCTTCAGAAAATCTCACCCGACTTCTGTTTTACTCAGAAAAGAATACCCTAAAGTTACTTTCTTTTAGGTCCATGTGATATGTATAAGTAAGCCCAGAATACGTCAGAAAGTAAAGAGATGGAGACTTATGAACAACAGTAAATTTAAAAGCCATGGAGGATTTAAAGAAAACTAGGAATTCCAACCAAAGCCCAGTTAGAGGGTTTTTGTAGACTTGTAAAACATTAAATGCTACTTTGCTTTATTTTTTCTTGAATATCTTGGAAGCACTTAGTAAATTACTCCCCAGGTGGGAAATAGGGGGAAGCCATCAAAGTAGGTTTTTGAAAAGTGGGAAAAGATAGGTGTTTTGGAGTACTTTTAACAAATTGCACCCAGTTAAAGGTGGGAAGAATATTCTTTAGAAATTATAAACACAGTATGCAGCATGGGTGATATGCTTTCTGGGTAAACTAGAGAACTTCTTTCTCTTACATTTTCTGAGGGCTCAAAGCTGTGTAAATCAGAATTTAGTGGTGTAACCTACACCTATACCAGAAGTTCCATGAAATCTAGTGGTGTGAACAAGTATTGTGACAACCTATCCATCAAAAAACTGGTAAATCTTGTGAGCGTTCTGATAAAGTGTGATTAGACAAAATGAATCACTAACGTGTTTTGATTGTGACAGTATTGTGACTGAGGTTCTACAAAAATGTGAGACCTAATTATGTAATCATGCATGTGAATGCATATTTACTGAACTAAATGACATTAATTGCATAAATAACAGTCCTTATATACACGCATTTTAAATTGGAAACTAAGAGTCTGGAAATGCTGAAAGTTTTAAAGTAACACTTCTTACCATCACAAATAGAAAGATCTTATCTCCTGCATTCACCTAGAAGAGTTTCATACTTTAACACAGCAAATTTTTCCTTCAGTGATGAACATTGACCAATCAAAAAAAAAGAACTTACCTTCTTAAAATAGTTAAACTCGTAAAGCATAAGGCATTTTGTACTTTCTCTGTGTCTCTGTTTGAATCCACTAAATATACTAAAATTTTTCTGAGTATTAAGTACCACCTTCTTGTTAGCTGGAACTGAAATAACTGTAAACATAGTATTTTTCATCCGAAATACTATGTTTGTGAAAGAAAACCCCAAGCATTTTTTTTAGAACTTGCTCTCTGTTCTATCTTCCAATCTCACTTCATTTGCTGACTTTTCTTACAGTAGGCTTTCTGCTTGTGTGAAGACCACTTACCCAACCACTGCCCGATGATAACTGCAATTCACTTATGTGTTTTCCCTGTCATTGAAATGAAAGTGAAAATCAAAGGAACCTGTTACAAATCAAAGCTCTTGGCAATACATTTCTGTTGTTGGATAAAATAAGCTGACTTGAGTTTCTCCTAAAGTCAGCATTGGTAAATAACATATCACTGCTTTCGATTTTCATGTCCCTTGGATTGACTTGAAAATATTTTGAGAAATTGGTAGAGTTAATTGAAAAGAACTTACTTTGTTTCTCTTTTGCATTCAAGGGATGGGGTTTTTTTGATTCTGTGGTAATGGGGTCTGTTGTGCTAACATGAAATACTGACAGAAAGCCCAGCAAATATCTTTCCAAATTGTCACCAGGATCTGTCCAAACAGTATGATAAATGTCAAGTGTCAATCAAAAACTAAAAGGTTCTGTCATATAGAGACAGATACTGAGCTGAGGACATTCATGTTATTTTATATGCCATATACAGGAAGGTTTGAGTGGTGAGTAGTTATTGCAGATACTTTAAACAGCCAGAAATTCTGGCTAGCTGCTCTTTGTATTTTAATCTAACTGGCATGTTCATTTTTAAGGATAATAGAGTAGAATTTCAAACTTCCTGTCTAAATTTGACGTAGTTCAGAGTTAGCTTGGAAGAGTGGAGCATCTCTTCAGTCCTGCTTTGAGTGTACTCATACCCTTTGAGATGTTTTTGCAGGTTTAAGTTTGTCCCTTCTCTTCTGTTGCAAGAATCATTTTTTTCTTCACTTCGAGTAAACTCTGGCATAAGTCTCACTTACTTCCACTGTAAAATACGTCTGACAACTGAACTTGCACCTCCAAACAAATTTCACACATTTTAGGTGGAGCTTGCTGGCCTTGTATGACCTGCAGTTTAGGAGGCAGGTTTTGGTGGTGCTCTATCTGCACATAGTAGGACCGAGAAATTGAAAAGTCAGGCTTCATTCCATATTTATAACTTTTCTGCCAGCAGCAGTCATGGAAAAAGGTCCTTTGCAGATCAAATTTTTAGCTAGATTGGTTGTCTTGCAAAGTGAGGTATTGTCTTTTAGAACTTTTAAAACCTTTTTTCCAGTAAGACTGCCTGCAAGATGCTCCACTTGAGCAAACAGAAGTTGCAAGGAGGATGTGTGGTACTTTTATAGGGTCTATAAATCCAATGAATAGTTCAGACGCGAAAGAACCTTCAAGGATCATCTAGTCCAACCGCCCTCCTATGGACAGGTAAATGAGTACTGTGAAGAGTAACTCTTTTTCTCTGCCCATACTAAATCCAATATCTGGAAGTACTGTTTATTTCAAATTAAAAAAACCAACAAAACTATTATGAAGAGAGATTGCCTTATGAAATATGAATTATTGTAATTAAAATTCATGCAAATTCTGTGACACCTTGAGAACTTAGAATTCTTTTCTAGCCTCTCCTGTACCAAGTTTCTCTCTGTATGCGATCATACAGAGTTTATCTAAGTGTTTATCCAAGTGTGGAGCTAAATGTCTCCAGTGAACACTTGTATCTGTTTCCCTGTGCAGTTTTTACGATGTTCTCTGAATCTTCTTGTGAATAGTCTGAAAAAATGCCCTTTCCTTTGAGCTTGCTCCACCATGTTGGCATATCTGCATGTGCTCTGCCTCACTCAAAACTGTGATGCTGACTGATTATCATTTACTCTAGCTTTTCAGGTGCCAGTCATGTCAAAATACATTTTCATTATGAAAATCAAAACAGTGAAGAAAAAAGGATACATATTTCAATAATGATGAACCACTTTAGACTGTACTTTAGTTTTCATATTTGTTTACTAGTGAGAATTGAGTATATTTTACTTGGGCAGACAAGTCTAAGTAAAAGGAAACAAGTCTAAGTAGACAATGACTGCCACATTGGGTAAGCAAAGAGAGAAATTTAAAGGTTTGGTGTTCAGAAAATAAATAACATCAGACTTTTCAAAATATATATGCAAAAAATTCTCTGAAAACAATACAGAAATCTGAGAAGAGCAAGGGAAATGTAACCTAACCTCCCCATCTTCTCATGAAAAGAAATCAATGTCATTCACAGAAGAAATCAAAAGAATTACATGACTTTACTAATCATGTTATCCAGAAAATCCAAAGTTCCAAAAGATGCTTTGAATCTTTCAATATAGAGCGTACATGCAGCATTTAACTGAATATTGAAGCTCACAGAAGATCATTATGGGTTGGATATGACCATTTTCATGTTAATAAACACCTTTCCTAAATGGAGGAGATACTTGAAGGTAACCAGGTCAACCTTTTGGAGTTGTTCAGATAACTTTTAGTATTTATTTTCTTCTGTAAGGAAAAAGTTGAAGGTGGTTACTATGGTAATCCAGGACTTACTCTGGGAGATCAGATGGATGTTATTAACCAAATAAAGAGGGGTTATTAACCAAATAAAAAGGGAGGTAACAAAGACAGATTGCTTAGGGGTGACTTGCTGGCTTGTAATTCCAAGATTTAAGAGAAATGTTCTTTTCTATATGTTTCTCATTGCTTGTTCCTGCTGAAAGGTAAGAGTGACAGTTGGGAAAACTTCATATAGTTTTAGTTAAGTCTTTTGGTTTTTTTCTTCATATTTCTTTGGAAAAACAGAGAGGAAGTAAAAATACTCAGAATTTCATTTGTGACCCCTAATGACGACTCTCCAAAAACAGACCTAAATCTTTTCAAGAGGACCTCCTGAACATAGAAGCATAGACTCTTACAATAATTTGTGTTGGAAGGGCCCTTTAAAGGTCCTCTAGTCTAACACCACTGCAATGAGGAGGGGCATCTTTAACAATATTGTTCAGAGCCCCATTCAGCCTGATCTTGAATGTTTCCATTGATGGGGCATCCACCTCTCTGGGGAAACTATTCCAGTGTTTTACCAGCTTCTTTGTAAAACATTTCCTCATATCTAACATAGTAACCCCCCTTTTAGTTTAAAACTACTATCCCTTTCCTATTGCATCAGGCTCTGCTAATACATTTATCATATAAATATCATCTAAGTGTTGAAAGGTTGTGATATTTGTGCTCATGCCCTTCTCTTCTCTAGACTGAACAGCTCCAACTCTCTCAGCCTTTCCCTATAGCAGAGGTGTTTCAGCCCGCTGATCACCTTCATGGCCCTCTTCTGGACTCACTCCAACAGGTCCACATCCATCTGTTAAGATCCAGTTATTGAAAGATACCGCTGCCTGAGTTAAGGTGCAAATGAGATCATATACCAAAGTTAATAGTACAGATTTTATTTAACAATAAAATGTGAGGTAGAGAGATACAAAGAAATAGACAAGAGAGAGAGAAACAGAGAAAGAGACAGACAGATTAAACAGAAGATAGTGACCACCTGTGCATCCTGCAGCATCTTGTTCTTCATCCCTTCTTCACACTGGGTTTCTCGTTGCTGGGTGTGTACAAAACTTTTCACTATACATTTTTGCCAACAAAGAAATTAGTGCTCATTGGCTACACAGTTCTCTTATGCTATTGGTGAAATTATTCTCTCATTTCTAATACATTAGTCTGTATGTTCAGTCTTTCTCCTCTATTGGGTCAGTGGATTTTTTTAATTGATGGGCTGTGAGTTGATGGTCACCATCTCCTCCTACTAGAATTACCTTTTATCCAGTGGGAGCTGGTTTCAACACTGTTCTTGAGTTGGCTTTCCTTATGGCTTATAGATTCTGCGTTCTTTGCAATTCCCCTCCCCCAGCTCTGTTAACCTCCCCCTAGGTCTGAGCTGATAATTGAACTATAGTACCACCTTTATCTTCCGTCAAGTTCCCTCATGGTGGCTTACCTTACCATCCAAGTTCCAGGTACCCATGGAAGCATATTTGGGGGCAGAGGGGCTTCAGTGGTTGCAGATACCATATGTCCCATAGCTTAGGGTGATCTTTGTTTGACCACTGATATGCATACGAACAGTTGCTTCTTTACACAGTTTGCCACAGTGGTAATTTTTGTCTTGATGAATTAACCAGGATGTGCTAACCAGATCTCACCTCGCCCTGGATTTAGTGCCATCTTGTCACTCCATCCAGAGTTTATTTCATGACAAAGTGCTTCTGTGGCCTTATCAGTGTTTGAGACAGACAACTATGCTCTTTAAGTCCTTACCCCTTCTTGTGCTGGTTATCCCAGAGCTGGGCATAGTACTGCAAGTGGATTCTCACTAGAGTGGAGTAGAAGGGCAGAATCATCTCGCTTGATCTGCTGGCCACAGTGCTTTTAGTATAGCCCAGGGCATGATTGGCTCTCTGGGCTGCCAGTACACATCCCCAGCTCCTGTCCAACCTCTCATCTGGATCATCCCATTCTGGAAGGATCTCAGATAACACCATAACATTTTCTTTCACATAGTCAAGCAAGAAGTGCGTAACAGAAGCATACGTGTTAGGCTTCACCTTCTACTGTGCACTGCTCCATGGAAGAAGATAGGAAAAGTCCAAAGTTAAATACTTCTAAAAAAAAAGTATTGTGGACCTTCAGTACCAACTGTTCCACTCTACTCGTCTCTTATATACTCACATTTGCCATTGTAGAAATTGACTAAATTTATCAGCTGCGCAAATTTCAAGACCCGTACTAAAACAAGTTAGTTAGAAATAATAATAATAAAAAAATATTTATTTCTTATACAAACATGATATAACTAGAAGTAATAAAACTTATACTAAAAACCAAATCATTCACAAATGCTTTTTAAAGAAATGTTGATTCCATTCTCTTCTTCCTTCTGATTTTCCTCATTTAGAGGTCTCTGTAAATTCTTCCAGGGTACATATTTTTTTTGGACCATGCACAAAAGCAATACAGACTTCTGAATACATTGAGATTACAAGGAAGAATGGGACTTTCTCAGGTATGTCACAACAGTGCATGCTGCCCATCTATCTACCATTAAAAGTCATTAAAATCTGGAGGTCTTGACACAGCAAAGATAAAACTAGTAACTTTGTGATATTCTAATGATTACAGAATTGTTTTTCCTTTTTTTTTTTTTTTTTTTTTTTTTTTAAAATCATGGAATCTGGTATGCTCTGTAATTACCTTCCATGGAAACTATGGGTGTATCTATTAGGTGTATCTTTGATGACAAGAATCCTACCCAGTCATCTTATACTGCAACTGTACTGTCAGAAACCAAGAACTGTCTTGACAAGAGCTTTGATAATTCACCTTCCATTCACCAGTAGGCCAGTATAGATGTTTATGCTTGTGTTGTCAGTATTTCACTTCTGACAACTGGGGTTAGAGATCACTCTTAAAACTTGTCATGCGCTTCTTTTTTATAAAAAAGCAAAGCTTATTCAAGGTCTGGCTCCCTTTTTCCACCCTTTGTTGTTGTAGATGGTGTCAATCTATTTTTAGCTTTATCCAATTAACTTTGATTGTTGAGATATGTGATTGAAAAGAAGATGACATTGTAAAGATAAAGAGTACATCATAAAGAGTACATGGGTCATTTTACTACTCATTGATTTTCAGATCTCTAATACTTGGAAGACTTTTGGGATCCCCTCTGGAACACTTCCCACAGTGAATTTTTTGAGAATGAGCTACTTCCGTTGATAGAGCTGTCAGTTTGATAGAGACGAAACTGACATTGTATACATAATGAAGATACAAACTATTTTGGCACAGAATTATAACACTTTTGAAATATTCTACACTTTTTGCAATCATAAGCCTCTAAGGAGTGCTTTTATATGCTTTGTTGATGTTAGATAACTTTGAATGCTTAGAGATAGGGATATCTGCATTTTATGGTAACACCATTTTCTTTCCTTTTTTTTAACTGGTGGACATTTGTTTCATTTTTGAAACAGTGTCATTTAAACAAGTGTTTCTGCAAGCATTAAAATGAGGTTCTCATATTTACCTCTCTTTGGTGGCTGACTTTGGTCTTTAAAATGAGAAAAAATTCAAACTTTCTCTCCTTTTCATTTTTTTTCTTCTTCTCAATGGAACCACTGTGCCAAGTAATGTATATGCTGCTTCTGGACTTTTCTTACTGTTGCCACCACCTATGTGGTCACTTTCTTCTCCTCTGCAGGCTTTTTTAGGACCTCACTTCTCTGTGACTTCTTTAATCTTGACCAGTGTGGATAAACTCAGTCACTTGGGTGAAAATTCTTTGATATAGGTAACAGAAAACATGACCATGTAAGTCTGAGAAGCCAAGCTAAAAATAGGAAGAACACTTGTGTGACTTGTTTTACTTTCCAGTCTCTGTCAGAACTGGGTCTGAAATTATTGTAAATTTTATAATAGGACAATTGAAGAGTTCTCAAGAAAATCTACCAAAATTCACATACCAGTTCCAGATCTATTCAGGTGTTTTCTGCTTCATTTCCTTTAGGAGCTTCATTATATTTTTGCCTTTGAGACCCTGGAGACAAGAAAGATGCTAAAAAATACTGACATTCTCACAGGAATGCAGAACACCTTCTGAGCCTCGAGTCAATGACCATGTTTAGGCAAAATTTATTTTGGCTTCACATCCATACTGGAGATCATTGTAAAATTAATGGTTGTTGACTTCACATAATACAAACCTAAATTTTACTAAGGTTGTGATAGTGAATCCTCTACTTTATGCTGAGCTTAGAAACTGGTTACAGACTTAACATGATCTAAAGGATTTGGCAAGAAATATATAAATATAAGGGAAAGTCACTCTGATGACAGATTCTGGGAATAAGTTCCTGTGAAATAGAGTTAGATCAAAAGGGTAGTCATACAGTCAACTGAAATTGCTGCCTCAAACAAATACATACATAGCTAAATATATTTCTTCAGGACATATAAAAATAAAATTGAAAATTAAGGTGCAGTTTCTAAGCCTCTGGAAGAGGGAAATCAATAATACTGGTACTTGAGATGAATGGCTCCAGACAACACCCTAGCAATTAAAAAATTAACTCTTAAAATAAACTAAAGTACTCAAATGAGGTATATGTCCTCCTGAAACAGAGGACTTGGAGTTAGTAGGATGGAAAAGTGGCAGACACTGAATTACATTTGTTCTTTGGCAATGCATGTGAATGAAGTTTCCTACCACCTTGGACCTGAATGTCTTGTTTAGGTGGCAGTAATGCATTCAGGAGTGCTCTTTGCTTCTTCCAGTAACTCTGCCAGCAATTATCCTGTTTGCATTTGTTCCTGTATGCATTTGACTAAAATGTGAGTGAGACCAAGCTCAGTGCTTACAATACATCCACCTGGCAAATGAGTGTCTGAACCTTTTCATCCAAGAATATAAGGTTAAGGAAACCTAGAGATCCCATAGCATCCTAGAAATTTAGATTTAAAACTCCTAAAGCTGAAGAGGGAGCTGAAGTTGAATTATTCATTTGGAGAGGTGAACTGGCTTTGCCACCATAGTTCTTTGTGAATATTTTTTCCATCTGTCCATTTGACAAAATCTGATTAAATTCCTTAACACTTTTTTGAATAGCTAGGATGGCTTTTTGTTGTTTGTTTAGTGTGGGTTTTCATATGTTTGTTTTAATGGCTAAACTGTTTACTGTATTTCAAGATCAGATGTAGATGATTGATGTATTTCAATCCTCCCATTACCTAGGTTAATGAACTACCCTCCTTGAAGGCACATATATAGTTTTGATTTGCAAATAAATGCCTCTTGATGAGGATGTTTATTACTCAAGGGTTGAGCTTCTTCCTAGTTTAAATATTTTGTACCAATATCAAAGCATTGAACAAAGTTTGTGCTAAACTCCACAGACAGATGCTGAATATTTTGCATAAGCATAGTCAAAGAGTTGTAGAATTTGGTTACTCTGTATTTCCATCCACAAATATCCGAAGTTCAAAAAGGCAAATGTAAAGGAAGTGAAGGTGGAACAGGAAAGAAATGAGGCAGCTGAGCAAAGGAAATAGTAGAAGAAAAAGCTAGATGGAAAAAACAATGTTACGAAAGGTAATTTTATGGAGAGGTATTAAAAAGTGACATAAACAAGAAAACCTGCATAAAAGTTTGACAACATAAAAGTGAAAAGAGAAACAATGAAGTGACAAACCAATGGCAGTCATTATTATCTCCCCCTCCCTCTCCTGTTCTCTACTTTTCTTAGGTTGGAATGACTCAGGCAAAAGGATTGTATGGAGTCATGTACTAAGACAAAAAGGAAAAGAAATTACATAATTTGTTTTCAGATGTCTATTTTTTGTTTTGATTTTTTTTAATTTTTAAGATAGCATGATTCCAGTTAATTTTTATTTTTTTTTTAGCAAGGCCTTAAAAATTGTCATCTTGTCGCATGATTCATCATTGCCAGCTGATTCAACTGCTTACTTTTACATCTGTCACCTCCTCCTCTACAATTTGAATAAAAGACTTAGTGCAGACTGATAAAACAGAGCAAGAGAACAAAATTTAGAAGTTTCTGTGCTAGCTCCTTGGATGCTCCCAAGAGTCATTGCTTGCAGAGCAGCAGCTGGATGTTCATTGTGCTGAATCAAGTGTAATGAGAATAGAAATTGCATGTACTGCTCTAGAAATTGCACTGGGAACACCCTTCAGACATTCTCAGTGCAGTAATGTCTTGCAGAAGGAATAAAATTGAATCTGTCAGTTCTACTTACCTACGTAAGAGAAGAGGCTTTAATTGTTGCTTGATTAGATTAACATTGTACTTACAGTCCTTACATACACAGCATTTCAGGTTCTAACTTACTGGTAGATGTGTTAATAGCTGAGTAATGTTCATTTTTCTTTTGTAGTCTTTTACTATTCAATTACTGTGCATTGTCTGTTGAAGTATTTCCATGGAACAATACCTTGAGGAGGGCTACACTGTATTTGGTTTACAGGTTTTACTATTAAAGATTATAATTTCCTGGAAACTTCTGTAATATTTTGTGTTAGTGCCCTAAAGTAATTCTTATGGTAAAACTGATGGTGTAAAAGTACTGCTGGTTAAATTGAAACCAAATCTGTTCTGCCTGTAGTTTAGCTGTTAATTACAGTATTTCATGCACCACAGATAAAGCTGCCATCACAAAAAGTCTTCCAAATCATCTACTGTGAACCCATTTAAATTTAATTTCTAAAGAAATTGTAACTTTAGGTGGGTGATTAAGGAAACAGCAGAAGAGATTTTTTTTTTTCCTTCTACTGCATGTAGTGTGTTGTTGTAAAGGATTCAATTTTATTTTTCAGGAGCTTATAATTGTTTTATGAAAAATGTGCTTGGGTTGAAAATAGGCCAATACAGTTCTACTACTGAGGACATTCTTTATGAAGCTGAATTAAGATAATTCATGATGTGTCCAAAATAAAAGATCAGTATTACAAATTCAGTGAAATGTCAACAGATACATACAGATACATCTTTGCCATACAAACCCCTTGTTTCTCCTACTGGAAGTTTCACAGATGTCTGCTACTTGGTTGAAACATGTAAAGAGAGACACTTACCACAGTCCTACTTTGAAAAGTTGGTGTTCTGTGCTTATACTTTTAATTTTAGAAAATGAACAATAGCAAACCACTGAAATAGAAAGAACAGTGTCACTACAAGAAACTAATTCATTTAGCTCTTGGCAGAAATCATTTCAACAGAAATTGTTTTAAGCATGTTATATTTAATTCATAGCTTTGGTTGTGCTCATGAGTTGCAGTATCCTTTCCTGACAGCAGTGTAAATTAAGAATTACTTGATTGAAATCCATTGAGCTTCACAGACACAAATAAAACAGGAAGTTGACTGGATAATGACTATTCATAAGAAATAAGTTTAAAGTATTTTGGGGGAAGAGAGAAACAGGAGGAAATATTTCATTTTAAACCATGAGGAGGAATTATACCTGATATTTGAAGTGTCTTGAGGATAAAATTATGAAACCTCACAAATTTTAACTACGAATATTTAGCTAATTATATGAGAGAGGAAGGAAACATGATTTAGACTCTGTAGGAAATTCATCAAGAGAAATACATGTTTTGGACACTATACCTGACATTTCTGTTCCTGTCTTCTGCAACAGTACTATAAGGCAATACTCATGGAGTTTTATTTGCTGTTGACTTGTACCCATGTCTCTTCATTTGAGTACAAAAGTGGAAACAAAAGTATTATGAAATCAGATCACCAGCATGTTATACTAGCTTTCCACTTGCGAAAGTAGCTACATGAAATGTTACACAACTGATGAATTCCCTCTTTGTTTTTGAAAGGATATACTGCTGGTCTGGCAGGGCAGAAGAAGGAGAAGAGGAAATTGTTGTCTGTTTTGGGCAAGAATCTCTCCCTCGAGGCATGCCCAGTATGTTCTATTTACATGCAGAATCAAGAAAGAAAAGCAATTCACCTTTCTCATTTCTAGAGCCTTTCTTTTATTATGATGAATTCTTTTGTAGTGGGCTAGAGGGAAGAGAAAACTAAGTAGGATGTCTTTTCCAAGTTTGGCAAGTGGCAGGAACATTGTGACATTTGTGCCTTAACACTGGAAGAAAAGTCCTGTGCTCCTCTTCATGTGTGGGAAGCAACTGTATTACTAGCAGTGTATTTTTTTACAAACTAACAAGAAAAACTGCAGTTTGTTAGAGTGAAGGGAGTGTGACATGCTCTGTCACATTTCTGTGCCACATTTTTCCATAATTGCCCTGTCTTACCAGCAGGACAAGAGGTTCTCTTTATTTAGGGATGCTGTGGGTAGGAATGAGAGCAAGATCTGTTTACATGCTTACATCTTTATAATGCTCATCAAGAAGTATATCTTGGAAAAATAGAAAACCAGGGAGGATGGAAGCAGTCTCCAAAGTTTTCTTTAACAAATCAAATGAAAAGGCATCTGATGTTTAGTATTCATTCTCAAAAGTGACTTTCTTTGCTTCCTTTTCGAGATTTGATTCCAACTTTGTTAGAGGAGATTTGTCTACTGGATTAGATTGCAGAGTGAAGACTTGCCAGAGTTATACTATGTGCACACATACAAAGGGCATGGCAAAATGGAGAATTCAAGACTTTTGTTTTTCATAAATGTTCTATTGCAAGCCAAAACAGTGATTTTTTTTTCCCCTTCTGTGAAGCTGTATTTTTTTAAACTTTGTTAAAATTGACAAACATCAAATTACTCTTTGTAAGAAAGAGAGAGTGAATTTCTGTAATTAATGATACAGGCTCAGTACATGAAAAGTTGTTATTTTTTCTATCCCCAGTAATCTGCTTGTCATACAACTGCAAAATGTGGTAACCACTAGTGTCTTGAACTCTTGGCTATCCAAATTTGAAACAAGATAAACCCCAAATAGTATCTGTATGAGATAACACAACCCCCTAAAAACTTTTTAAATGTGTATAACTCACTTTGTAAAGAGATTGGGATTGCCTCTGAAAAGTATTTTCTGAGCTCAGCACTGGGACCACAGTCTCTCTGGCCTCCCTAGTCACCATCTACTTAGAGAAGCCTTGCTTGTTACCTTTAACTTCCCATGATGGATTAAATTACAGCTGGGCTGTGGCTTTCCTAACCTCATCTTCAGATGCTCAGATGAAGTCTCTGCATTCCTCCCAGACTGTCTCCATACACTTTAAAAGGCTGTTTCCCCACACCTATTCTTTATTTGTCTGTATGAGGGCTATCAAGAGCAATGCAAACTAGATTAAACCACAGCCTCTCTGTGCCATGAATACTGACTCAGTAGTGACTGAACACCCACTCCATGGTGTTGTAAATTTTCTGTTATAAGCAATACATAGTTAGCCCTTCAAATGTATTTAAGCAATTTTGCAGAATACAGTAACCTTCAAAAATACATTATGAGGTGTATATACTAAAAAAGCTGGTTGTTCTATATTTCCTTATTTTGGACATTTTGGTATAGATATCCCAGGGAACATACACTGATTTTAGTGGGGATTTGAGCTTGTTTGAGCTTCCACATAGGTGAAAGGGTACTGCACAATTTTTTAGCATCCGGATGATATGTGAGCTGACCTATTCTGCCATTCCTATTTCTGTCTCAGAAATAACTGATGTTGCTTTCTGAGAGGAAATATATGCTGCTCTGCATCAATATTTTTATATGTCTAGATCTGCTGCTTTTAAGTGACTGTCTGCTCACCAGTCATCCATCAGGATATGTGTTTACTCTGTGATTACAGATAAGTTCCCTTGTGTTTGACCTTCTACTTTTCATACTTTCATACTTTCTCTTCCATGTCACTGTCAGCAGTGTAGACTGTTTCATTATTTGATACTGTAACCCAAAACATGCAGAAGGTGATGGAAGCCTATTAGGAATTTCTTTGAAAAAAAAATCAATTGTGGTGCAGGAACATATACTCAGTTTATGACAGGAAAATATGGCAACAGGAGGGTTTAACCAGAGGGGGTACAATGGTAGCCATAAAATGTTCTTTATATGACAAATTATTCCCTGATGTATGTTGTAGCAATTTTTATAAGAAAAGTTGAACTCTCACAGTGGTTGTCCTCAACTTAATAGTCAGTTCTAGCAGCAGAAGGTATTTACCTTTAATTTAAAAAAAACTTGTGCTTGGAGCATGTGCCTCAGTCAGTTCAGGGATCTGGTCATACTTACTTAAAAAATATTTTATGGAAAAAACATCATAATTCTAGACTATTTAAAAAGCAGATACCACTTAAACTAAGATGCATTTATGTAACACGCTGTCTTGCACAGTTCTGGAGAGTCGTTTTCCGCTTACAAATTTTGGGCAGCCTCTCTACTGACTCTCTCCATGTTCTGCTCTATTTGACTCACTTATTAGGAAATACTTCTGACCTGCAACAGGTTCTTCTAGACTGACTCTTTATTGAATGGCCTTTTCAAAGCAGAAGAGAAGGCATTCATTGATGGAAGATGCAGAAAGCAAGTGTTATTAGAGATGTGTATTTTGATAAGCTTAGGATTTGGGATTTTTTTTTTTTTTTCAGTTTATAAGAGGATAACTGGGACTTTTCTGATCTTGTAGGTGTAAATAAGACCTTAGGTTTAGCTGCTTTCTGGTTCATGTTTCATCACTGAATATATCATCTCTTTTTCTGTTTTTTTTTTTTTTTTAATTGAGATTATATTGTATTTATCATTTTCTAATTCAATTTTCAGTAAAATATCAAGTATAAAGGTATGATGACATAAGACTGAAACTTAACCTTTGTGCAGCACTGGAATTCCAGGGTCCCCCAACCCTCTGCTGCCTTTTTTGCTGTCTTGCCTGAGGAAAGATAGTGTCATTTTCCTGGAGAGAGCAGTACTGTGAATACGTATATTTTTGGCTCTGAAAAAGCAATGCTGATGTTAAATATTTATTTATGGTAGTCTGGTATCTAGAAAAAAGAAAAACATGCTCCCATAATAAGAAAAAATATCTTGTCATCATCAATGGTTCAGGCTGCAGATTTCAGGCTCTGTCAGGGAAATGCTTTTATAAACAAGGACTGACATAAACAACTCTGCCTGTTACTAAAGAACTATGATGCCATGGAATGAAGTGTGTCTTTATATACCTTTTTCTGTAGGTCTGACCAGAAGAAAACTACTTACAAGCAATAAGACGATTACTGACTTTTCTACAAAAATTAGTGAGCTATTATAGCTGACAGTGAACAATTCCAGGCTATGAAATATCTGCATGGGTATTTTCAATGCTGGAATGTGCTGCTGCCTGCTTCTTTAGTTGTCCTGTTCCATACATAACTGTTGAGGTACTGTTTCACCTGTGGTGGCGTCTCCTCCTACTCTTTTGGGGAATATGAAAGGGAATCCAGCATTACCCTGCTAGTAATTTCTACATCAAAAGGTCTCAATTAACTTGCTGAAATCTCAGCTATGGTGATCTGCTTCCTCAGAATGACTGGACACATAATTTTCTGTTGTTTTACAATTTTGATGCAGATCACTGCAGATAGCTCTCTGGGCGCTGTTGCAGTTGAGATCATTGATCTCAGACCTTTTTGAGCTTTCCAGATTAACTTTATGATGCACTGAATTCTTGGCCTGAACCAAAGACTGGTTTTGTGGTCTCCTTGCTTTATTTCTTTACAAACTGTTGAAACATCTTTAGCTTCTGTGTACATTGAGTAATGACCCTTTTTGCTGTCCTGCTTCTGTGATATCTGTAACTATACCAGATGTTAGGGGTGATTTTAAAGGAAGTATGTGGAAAAAAAGCTTATTTTTCTGTAATGCTCAGCATGTGCGTGGCCTGATAGACTCACTGGCTCTGTGTTGTTGGTCTCATTAGCATATTGCATATTTCAAGACTCAAGAAACACTAGCCCAGAAAAGAAAACATTTTAGGTGACGAACTTTTAATCTTTTGGCCTAATATCTCTATAATGGATTATATTGTTTTTCCATCATTGGATGAAAGAGTAGAACTAGCTCTAGAACCAAAGCAACACATGTTTTGAAGGACCTACAATCCTTTTATGTCTTCCTTTTTTTTTTTGTTTTTCTATTTTAAGTTCCCAGTGGCCTTTACTCTCCAACCCTCTCTCATGTTTCACATTTACATAAATCTACTGAGTGGCAAGTCTCAGTGAGATCTTTCTTAATCAATAAAGAAAGGTTGGAACAGAGAGAATCACATATAAAAGAGAAGTTAATGGGTTTTGTTGCGTCTTTTTTTCTTTGTGATGAGTCAGAAGCAATTAAGTGAGAGATCAGAATGTCCCAGAGTGCAAAATTCTGAGTATAAGCAATTTTTACTGAACTTTTTCAGGTAAAGCTTCATTTCTCTTTATTAAACATCTGAAGATTCTTTCAATCAATACACTCTTATTTTTTCTTTATAAAGAGTGTAATACTCTAGGGGAGAGAGAGGTATCGTGGGAGGGATAGAACTCCAGCCTATGCTTACTTAGTAGAAAGGTGTATTTCTAATTAACAGAGGGTGAGGTTTTCCTCTGACAGAATTTAATCCCATCGGCTAATAATACGGAAAGAAATGCAGAGATGTAACTTTTAGGAAAGGTCGATTAGAATGGTGGTGTATGTTTTACTTTGGGTTTTGTTTATTTGTTTGGGTTTTTTGTTTGTTTATCTTATTTTACAAAGTGTTATAGCAGGTAACATTGCCAAACTTGGAAGTCATTCAGGAAAATTAAGTTTTTTGATCTGTGAGGGTCTAAAGAATATTTTAATATACAGTTTTGGCTGCTGATGGAGAAACAGATGATAAAAAAGCAGAGGAATAATTAATGTGTGTTAGGAGCGTGTGATAAATACCCTGTCTTTATCACCAGTAATATTCTGAAATAGCCTTAAAATAAGAATTGTAAGTGTGAAGACTATGCTTCTCTAAGGACACATCCCATTATATAGTCAGGGGATTATATGATATAGTGTCTATGATGGGTACATAAGGCCTAGAAACAACGGGATACTTCAGTCACCAAGCTCTGTTTCCTGTCATGTCAGCATTAATCTTAGTGAAAATCAGTGTGTTAACTAGACATGCAGATTTGAAAGGAATTCACTAATTACACTGTGACTCCTTCAGTCACCATCTGGTCTGCAAAGCCAGCCATCACTTTTCTATATAACTATTTCCCAAGGTGGCTAGAAAAGGGTTAGTTCTTGGAGTAGCTGGTTTTAGATTTTTTTTGGGGGGAGGGGTGCAAGATGGATTTTACTTTGTGATCAATGAGTTTGTATAGAAATAGTAGGAATTCAGAATTCTTAAATAGTTTTATCTGAAGGACTTTGGATCAGTGCTTTGCAATCCCTTATGAACAATTTGTTTAATTGGATTGAAAGTGACACCAAATGTCTGCAGCTCCTTTCATGCTGTAGTCAAAAGTCCTCATTACTCAATTACATGCTTTTACATTCCTTTTATGTTAATTTTCTGTCTTCCATCCACCACACATTTGCCTTCACTTATTTCTGTTGGATTTTTTTTCCAAGAGCTTCTGCTTGGAATTGCTCTTGCAAATCCATTTCCTCTTGCAAAATCCGTTTCTTTCACAGTTCATTTTCCTCAGTTCATTTGTATGTCTTAGTGGTAGGTCACATTTTAACAGGAAAAACTAAGGTGGACTGTTTAATCAAATTTCAGTATTAAAACTGAGGCATATTCAGCCATGAATTCCACCATGGAATAATTCACCATTATTCTACCAGCAGTTTTACTGAATATCTCCCACTACAGGCTCTGATGGCAGGGCAAGTAAAAGCCTACTAACTTTTTGTGGCTTGAAGCTTTGGGTCTTGGTTCAGTTCCAGCTGTTGGCAGCAATGTCAGTGTTCTCAGTAGCAGTTCATCACACTTTTTTTTTACCTTTAGTGAAAAAGTATTTCTCATTGCAAACTGTATACATTTGGACTGGAAATAGTAAGTGTAATAAGTAAATTTTCCATACATATCTATAAAAATCTTGTGTTGTACTGATGTGTCTTCTTTTTTTTTTAAGAAGAATCTGAACAGAAAAAACCCCGCATTTGTTTAGGTTTGAAAAAGGGGGATGCTTTTGAGAATTATCCTGTTCATAGATTCTTTGTGATCCAGGTTTTGCATTTATATCATAATAAGAGATACTCAAAGTCTTTCCTAACATATATAAGTATTCTTTGGTGATTTACGTTTTTAACATCTTATTCTTGAAGTTGCACTTTTTCTAAGGCTTTTATTTCACCATTTTTCATGTAGCAAAAGTCATCAGACTAGATAGTCAGAAATCTAAATAATCTGTGACATTATTAGGATTTTACATCATCCTGTTTAGCCCTACTCCTGTTGTGTTTTCTTTTTAGTTTCCTGTCCTCTTCTTGTATGTAGGTGTGGGCTATTTAAACTGAATTCTTGAAATACAGTTTATGTACCTTCCTTATTCATAAGGCTTCTTGTGTTTTACTGGTGCTGTGTAAACTTTATGCAGTACCAATATCTACCCATAAAAAAAATTGCTGGAGTAAATATGAAAAATAACTTTAAAAAGAACAGTTTCATTTACTTTTTCTTACAGTGAGTTCTACTTTAATACCACTTTACTCATTTGGCAAAGAGAAAATTATTCTATTATCCCTAATGAGGACTTTGTATAAATAAGTGTACTTCTTCAAAAGACTCATTTACAGAAATTTGTAACAGTAAACATACACTAAAGGTCATTCTTTGATTAAATTCAAAGAAGATACCAGTTATGAGGGTTCTAAAATTTAATTGAAAGTGATCAAAACACAGTTGCAAGAAGTACTACTTGTATCTCATGAGGCCTAGGCAGGATGTTTTAAAGCATGTGTACTATCTCACTGTCCTGATTTTACCTGTGACAGAGTTCATTTTCTTCCTAGTAGCTGGTTCAGTGATGTGGTTTTGATTTAGTATGAGAATAATGTTGATAACACACTGATGTTCTAGTTCCTGCTAAGTAGTGCTTTCCCTAAATCAAGGACTTTTCATTTTCCATGCTCTGCCAGTGAGTAGGTACACAAAAAACTGGGAGGGAGCATAGCCAGGACAACTGACCTGAAAAGACAGAAAGATATTATATGCCATAGATGGTCATGCCCAGCATATAAACTGGGAGTATTGGCTGGAGCTGCAGATCATAAAGGTCTGTGTCAGGTACTTTCTCATCTGCCATGATAAGTAGATTCAGGTGATACTTTTCTAAAGTACACTCCTTTTTGCACTTTGCTTTCTGTGGTCTCAATTTAGAGTCCGATAATCACAATATGTTCTTTGTTTTAACTGTAGGTCTTACTGGTTGTCCCTGTTTTACTTCTGTTAGTAGATTGATGTGCCATTAAAAGCAACTAAATAGTTTACATGCACTAATAATGTATAATCTATGCAGCCATTGTAGAAAGAACTTATTTAAATATTGGACAATTGGCTGCTCTCTGATCTTATATAATAAAATGATTCATTGCCCCCTAGTAATTCTTGTATCAGAGGTAAGATTCAAGTTTGCATTTTGGATTATTTTGAAGGCCAGACTTCCACTGTGTTGAAGCTAGTAACCAAAAACCTTTATTTTGTTTGAATGAATTTTCACAAACCCAGTAAGAGTCTGTTTCACCCTCTGCTTCTAGACCATATTTCTATGGCAATATGGATAATTATTAAATACAGTTGAAAATCTGACAGGGAAGAAATTAAGGGGTTTATGCAGTTTCTTTTTCAATTGTACTATTACTGAGCTAGTAACATTGCAATTAAATGTAATTTGAAGACTTCGTTGCATTGTAAATTTTGACCAAGGCCTCTAAAGATTTCTTAGTGACAAATTCTTCCTTGTTCAAATTATTTTATTTTTAATGAAACATTCTTGAGTCTGTTCTGTTCTATTAGTATCTAAAAAACCAATATATAGAGTTGTAAAATATCATGAGAGAAGGCATTTTTACTTTTTTTTTACTTTTACTTCTAGTATCTGAGCTTACTAGCAGACCTATCTTTTCCATCCCACCCCCTGCATATTGTTTGTGGCTGAATGCCAGGGTCAGATGAAGTGCTTTGAGGGACTTCACTGTACCTGAAGGGCATTTTGACCTTGCTGAAGTGGGAATCCTAACTAGGCATCGACTTGTTAGAAGCAGAGACATAACTGGATGTCTATGTGTGGATTTTGCATGGGATTTTGAGGAGGCAGCAAAGTTAGAGAGGGGATATTTCAAAAATCAGCTTGTTCTTGGCATCTCCATGTACTCACAGAAGAAAGCATATGTGCAGAACCTGCACAAGGCCCTGAAGAGGGACTGCACACTGCCTTCAGTGAGCCTGGGAGCTCCTGTGCCTGCAGGCAGCTGGTGTGTGGCCAACAGAGCAAGTGGCCGCAAGCAGTGTTCTGCAAGCAAATCCTTACATGGGAGGCAACTCCTGCAGTGGCTTCTGCTTTCTTCTGGCAGGTCATCTTGTTAACAGAGGAAAGGAGATGTTGTCAGAACATCTCTGGATCATGTTAGAGGTGAATGTAGAGGTTCTAGAGAGCAGCTGTATATCGGAGGGAGCAGAGTGGTCCTCTGCTTCCTCTCCTGGCAGCTGTGTTGAATGTTCTTCCTGAAAATCAGGCCAGCACTTCTTATTTAGGATAAGGAATGATTATGTGCAAGACAAAGCATACAGCTGTTAACTACTCCCAGGAGTATTTCTGTCTAGAATCATCAAATTTCCATATTTTACAAATGCTGTTTTTCTGTCAGCCTTAAGCAATGGGTGATATGAAGCCTTTAAGTACAAAAAATAAAATGCTGCAGAATGCTTTGCAGACTTTTTACACCATTTACTTAGAGAATCCTGCTTGTGGCTTTTTTTTTTCCCTCACAGGATTTTTGATGTAAAATACAACCTTCATGTATCACTTAATTTCTATGCTTGAGTGCTTGGTAACATTTCTCTATTCCTGAATATTGTTTTCTGTATTTCTCCTCTATTTTTTATTCAGTTTGAATTCCAGATAAATATGGCAGCTCTAATATGCATCAGGGTAATGAACTTTTCCATGATATTTTGATGACATGCCAAATCTAACTCTTAGTTTGGGGCTCTAATTAGTTAGCCCAACTAAGAAATAAATAAACAAAGGCGTTGTGGCTTTTCCTTACTGTGTCATCTGAGAGGGGACATGAGATGGAAAATTAAGAGTGTAGAGAGGCTGAAAAAAATTTTAGAAGAATGTGAAAAAATAGGAACTACTCTTTGGACAAAATACACAAAAACACACATGGTGTTCACCCAATTTAAAATAATTACCTGGATGTTTGTGTATGTGAAAGTGAATCCATAAAATGTAGAGGGGTTTCAGAGAAGAAAACAGAGGCTCACAGAGCCAAACCTGGTTTGAGGAAGCTGGTTGAGGAAAGAGGAGGGCAGGAAATAGTATTCTAGTTTTTCAGTGGAGTTTGAATTCCTTCTGGTATTTTGAGGTCATTGTTACTTTGAATAGGCAGACCCTTTTTATGGTCCAGTCAGAGATCACAGAATCACAGAACCATATTGGTTCTGTGGATTGGGTTGGAAGGAACCTTAAAGATCATCTAATTCCAACCCACCTGCTATGGGCAGGGGCATCTTCCACTACACCAGTTTGCTCAGAGCCACATCCAGCCTGGCATTGAACACTTCCAAGGATGAGATATCCACAATTTCCCTGGGAAACCTGTTGCAGTGCCTCACCATCCCCTCTGTAAAGATCTTCATCCTAATATCTAATCTAAACTTATCCACTTTCAGTTTAAAGCCTCTCCCACTTTCCCTATCACTGCGTGCCCTTATAAAAGGTCCCTCTCCAACTCTCTTGTGGGATCCCTTTAGGTACTTGAATTGCTTCTTGATCTCCCCAGAGCCTTCTCTTTTCCAGGGTCAACAACCCCAGCTCTTTCACCACTTACTAGAAGTGGTGTTTCAACTCTCTGATCACCTTTGTTGCTATTCTGTGCCCTCATTCCAACAGGTACACATCCTTCTTATGATGGAGGCCCCAGAGTTGAATGCAGCACTCCAGGTGGAGTCTCACTAGAGCAGAGTGGAGGGCAAGAATCACCTCCCTCGACCTGCTGGCCACTCTACTTTTGATGCAGCCCAGGATGCGGTTGGTTTTCCGGGTTGCCAGCACACATTGCTGGCTCATGTCAAATTTCTTGTCCACCAACACCTCCAAGTCTTTCTTCACAGGGCTGCTCTCCATCCATTCCCTTCCCATCCTGTATTTGTGCTTGGGATGGGCATATACATACCATAAGCAGACTACTCTGATACTTTTCTTGCTACAGTTTTCATGTTTGGGTTCTTCTGCCCCCCACCCCACCAAGCCTGCTCAGGTTGGCATATAATTCAGCATGGATCAATTTGTCTTTCTAGTTATATTTTCTTGCAAATAGTATATCTACATGTTCTTTTTCATTTTTTTCATCTGTTATAGGTACTGACAAATCAGCAGACAAAACTGAAGGGTATTGTCTTAACCAATGCTGATGTCAAAAATAAGGAAGTTTTGATTTTTTTATGGAAAGAAACTATCTCAAATACTCTAAACTGATAGATATGGATCTACGTATGGACTTTTAAACAAATTTGCCAGGATAGTTACAGCAGAAGAACGCTTTGGAAAACTGCAATCTATGATTCAGAAAATAGTTTAAATTATTAATTCTGAAAACTGTGTGAACTATAAATTATTAAAGATTATCAAGCCTCCAGAGAACTGACAAATAAGCCAATACTAACAAATATTTATCAGTCATTTAGAATTTGGTTATTATTCATTAACATATTTAACAAGGTTTATGAAACCAAACGTTGAAGGGAACTGCTGTTACAGGCATTTATTGCCACAGTATACATGTAGGTGGGATGTACTCAGGAAAAAATGGAATAGACCATACCTGCTGAAGATCAGCAATTCTTAGTGCTTTTACTGAAGGCTCTAATCTTAATTTAAAAATCTTTTATTTAGAGCATTTGTAGCAGCTGGAAATGAAGTATATTTAATATGTAATTGTAAATTAAGTGTTTTGTGTGTAGAAATTACACACATTTTATCACATCCTCAAACTATGCAAAAAATGTCATATGTATAATATTATTGAAAAATTAACTTTTAAGATTTATCTTTCCTGATGATAAACATACTTTTTAAGAAAAACTGGGGGGAATAGCATATTTCATCTAAACAGACTGCTTTCTGTAGACGGAAAATAGGAAAGTTAAGAACAAAAAAAAATTTTAGATAAAAATAAAAGCAAATGAAAAAGATCAGTACAAGGGAAATCTTTAGCAAATGTGGTAATATCACAGAATCACAGAATCGGTAATACTGGAAGGGACCGCAGTGGGTCATCTGGTCCAACCTCCCTGCTCAAGCAGAGTCATCCCAGAGCACATCAAGACAGAATTGTGTCCAGATGGTTCTTGAATATCTCCAGTGAGGGAGACTCCACACCCTTTCTGGGCAACCTGTTCCAGTGTTCAGTCGCTTGCACAGTAAAAAAGTTCTTCATCGTATTCAGGTGGAACTTCCTGTGCATCAGTTTCTGCCCATTGACTCTTGTCTTATTACTTGCTACCACCAGGAAGAGCCTGGCTTCATCCTCTTGACACCTCCCTTCAGATACCTGTATACATTGATGAGGTCCCCTCTCAGTTGTTTCCCTCCAAAATTACTGTTTTCTCCAGAATTTAGAATTACTAGTCTAATGACTCTTCAATAATTTAATGTTTAAATTTTTTTCATGACAAAGATTTCATAGTGTAAGATCTTGTACTGAGTAAGGAAGTGTTAAAAAGTCAGTATTTAAAAACATAGTGCATTGTATTTGCTTTGCACTTGCATTGTATTAAGTTGATGAGATGTAATTAACTCAAATAAAAGCATCATCAACTGAAAAAAATATGTCCTGAAAAAATGTTTCCATTGAACATCTCTTTTTTTATATGTTTTTTTCTGAGCAGAATTTAAAGAAAAAAAATGGTTTCATGTTGAGGAAAGTATTCCATTAGACTTGAGATGAAGTATGTTATTGCTGGCAATAGAAAGCAAAGCAGAGTAAAGGCTGGTACACCTTCTCACCTGTCTACTGGTTAGATCATTTATTCAGTACATAGGAAAGAGAAGTCCACATTGGTTTGGTTAGTCTAAATAATTTAGTGCTTTTTGGAATCAGAAGTGTAATACTGCTATTCCATTACTATCCTGCTTGACAATTGTCCAAAGTTCAGTAAGCCATTCTGATAATGATGATGATGATTAATATTGTTGTCATCATTATTATCATTACTATTATTACTATTATCATTACTACCATTATCCTCTGTTTCAGCAGGCCACATTTTATACTAGAGAGATAGATGCTCTTAAGCATACCTAATTTGAGGTCTAGCGGTGAGGGAACATTTCCAAAATTTTAGGCCCACTTTACATCAGTAACTACCAAAGACAAAATACTGAGGCTAAGAGGAAAAATACTGGACTGCTGGTGAAAGTGCTCTCTGGGCAATAACAGCACTGGATCTCCATTCTCTACATCAGTGAATGTTTGCAGATGCAGAGAGGTGTTGTGTCAGCCTGCTCCTGAACACGCAGGTTGTTTGCAGTTCTTTGAGAGGTGAAAAATGTAATTCACCACATTCACCTGCAACCTACATTTCTACTGAGCAGTCTCAAAAGTTTCATAAAAAACCCCACTTTTGCTGTAGAATAGCATTCGTAATTCCTCCATATCTATTTTTTTCTGTATCTATCACCGCCTCTTGTGTTTTTGTTGGTTTTTAAGCGTTGTGTCTATTCATTCCATTAAGAATGTGATGATCCTATTAATTATTTTATGGCCCATTTTTGTTTTACCAGGGTTTTTAAGTATATGTTAATATGTATTTTCTTGACATATACAATAACCCCACAGGGAAATATACAGAGTGAATTGGAAATTTTTCTAATTACTGTAGTAGTTTACAGTATGCTAATTCAGAATTATTGTAGCCCTAAGTTAGGCAGGGAATTAGCAAAATCATTAATTGACAATTAACTAAAACTGAAAATCACAGGTAACTAGTGGATCAGTATGGAATAATGCTATGAGAGGTTTCTTTATGTATAATCCCCCTTACACCAAAAGACTAAGGAGACTTAAATGTTTTATACCAGAATATAATGTTTGCCCTGTGTTCATTTCAGTAAAAATTCAAAGAAGGAAATTTCAAAACTGAATCTATTATTCTTCAGATACTGTATTTTACTTAGTAATATTTTTGCACTCTATTATAAAGATATATGTGAACCTGTCTACTGCAATTGATTTTGCAATCTTGCCTAATGATCTTTAGCAGCATAGCAAGGTTTCAGATTCCAAGGTCTGGTATTTCTGCCATCCAATAGCAATGATATGATAAATTATACATGTCTGCAAAGTGCAAGAGTAGTTGGTAATCACTCACGATTCTTCTTTCTCAAAGTACTCCTTTATAAGATGATTCTATCTTGTAAGGAGAGTACTCACTTTGTCTTCTAGAAGTTTTATTGAAAATGTTAATCTTGTCCTGAAATTATTTGGAAAGTGTAGTTTAAAAGGTGCATCTGTCAGACAGTTTTACCTTTGTGATTTTGTTTGTCTAGAAAAAAAAAAAAAAAAACACCACAAAGATTTCCTTTCAAATTTTTGCAGGCTTCCACACACACAGTTTCTGACAAATGAGTGTTACAACAATCTATGCACTTTTTTTCAGAAATATTGATCTCCTTATCTCTCCTGCACTACACATTCATTTGGAGAGTTTTTCGTAGTACAGTTTTCACATATATATTCGTTTCTCTCTGAGAAATTTCATATGTGTTTTGCTGTTTCTGTGTAACTCTATCTGTGCTACATACAGTGGAAGCAGTAACATGAGGTGTGCACAGGAACAACTGCTTTATTTACTCTTTTGATAGAATCATCTTCCTACTTCTGGAAAAATTGATGGTTCCCTTTCCTAAAGTAGGCTTGAGCTACTTAATATTCAAAACCTCATATCTGGAAATCAGTGCAATAAAACATCTTTCATTCTTGACTGGTTGGTTGCATGAAGTGTTGTGGGCTTATATTTCTCAGTCAATGTGTGTTCATTCCAACAACAAAGAGTTTCTTCTTGGATAGAGGAAATTTTTTTTCCTATATTCAGACAAAGATTTCTATCCCTATACTAGCATCTCCATATATCATCATAATTCCATAAGAATGTATGTAATTTCTGAAATACCTTTTCATTACATATATATAAATAAAAATTTATATATATATATCTGTATGTATAAATATTTGCATTACTGTTACAAGTGTACACTTGTACTGGTTTGACTCTAGGTGCCTAGGTGCCCATCAAAACCATTCTATCATTCACCTTCCTCAGCTGAATAGAAGAGAGAAAGTTAACAAAAGGCTCATTATAGTCAAGATAAGGACAGGGAGAGATCACTCAGCAATTAATTCAGAGGCCAAACAGGCTGGACTCATGGACATTAACATAATTTATTGCCAGTCAAATAAGAGTAGGTTCCACCCACCTCTCCCTTCTTCCTGGGCTCACTGTCATTTCTGAATACTCTGTCTCCTGCCCCTAAGCAGCACAGGTAGATGAGGAATGGGGCTGCAGTCAGTTTATCACACCTTATTTCTTGCCACTCCTTCCTGCTTGGGGAGGACTCCTCACACTCTTCCCCTGCTGCACTGTGGGGTTCCTCCACGAGAGGCTGTGGGTGTCCTTCCCACAGACTGCAGTTCTTCATAAACTGTGGTTCTCTTCCACAGGGTCAGTCCTTCAGAAATAGGCTGCTCTAGTGTAGGGACTTTGTGGGATCACAAGTCCTACCAGCAAACCTGCTCTAGTGTGGGCTCTGCTCCTCACAGGTCCTACCAGGAGCCTGCTCCAGCACAGGCTTCCCAGGGATCATAGTCTCCTTTCAGCATCCACCTGCTGTAGCATGGAGTCCTCCCTGAGCTGCAGGTAGATTGCTGTATCCCCCTTGAGCTCCATGTCAGGTAACATGTTCCAGTTCCCAGGAGCCTGCCTCACCATGTACTTCATCATAGCCTACAGGGAAATCTCTGCTCCAGCACCTGGAGCACTTCCTGCCCCACCTTTTCCACTGACATTGGTGTCTGCAGATTTCTTTCTGTCACATGCTCTCAATTCTCTGGCAGCTGTCGCACAGACTTTTTTTCCTTCTTAAATACATTATCTCAGAGGCACTACCACGGTCACTGGTGGGCTGTGCCTGTGTTGGTTAGATTGCAAAAGGAGAACACTGAAACAAAGTTGTATCAGTTGTCAGGAAGTAAGCACAGAATTGTTTCTTTCCGGGAAAAACCTTGTTTCATACTCTAACACTCTTCAAGTGCTAGGAGGTGGATGGAACAGGCCAGCTATGTAAGATCTTAAATCTGAGACAGCAATAGGTATAAGCTGAATGAGATGCATCATTTAAAAATCACCAACTCATAGCACAGAACTGTCTTAGAAACAAGCTTATTCTTTTCCTGTAAGTTCAAGAAGCAAGAGTCTAGTCCAGCTATCATAAGCAGGGCCATGCAATACTCCTCTGTGGTATAAAATATTGCCCATCATAGTCATATTTCCAGAGTGTAGGAGTTTTGATGCTTTCTGTGAAAAATCCACTGTGTTGTCTTCAATTAAGCATCAAGGAGAGACTGCAAGGAAGTCATAAACACTGGGTAATTGCTCTCGGGTGTCTCTCACCCATGGCAGGGTAAAATATTATTTCTTGAAGGCAAAGAATTGCAGAATGGCTGTTGTTTCTTCTCAAAATGTTTGGAAATAGCAGACTGTGATTAGGTAAAAAATTCAAGTCTTCCTGTTTTGAGTATGCAGAAATACCTATTGGTTACGGTTTATTCTTAGGTTAGAGTAAGCAGCTGTTTTACCATGGCCCTGTGTAACATCACCTGACTAAGGATGTAAATGTGGGTAAGGAGCAAACTCATTTCTACTTAGCAATTGTATTGCTTTCTTTCTTTAAAAAAATATGTATTATTTATTTATTTATTTATTCCTTATTTTATTTCTGCCTCAGTATGACCCAGCAGTGCTGGGTTGATGTTTGGAGTTGATGATCTTGAAGGTCTCTTCTAAGCTTGACAAATTTATTATTCTGTGATTGCTTTATTTCACTGTTTAATATCTCAAGTTTTCTGGCACACTAACTGCTTTAATTACCAGATAATAACCGTAAGTGCATGATCATAAATATATAAACCAGTCTTTGAATGCCTTTGACTGTGATCCAGCTTCAGTGGCTTTCTATGTCTTGTTCTGCCATATATTTTATTTATAAATTATTTATCTTACTACTCTGCAGAAAAATATTTCTAACTCAAAAAATACACAAGGTAAATAGGATTTTTTTCCATTAAAAATTATAACCATGTGTTATACTACAACAAGGTATTCAGGTTTCGGTCAGATTAATTTTTGTGCTAGAATCTGTGCCACCATGACTGTAAATAGTCTTCTGATTATTTAGAAGAATGAACTGGGAGCAAGGCAGATATAGAAGAAATTCAAAACATTAAAAAAATTAAATTAAAACTTAAATAATTCTCCAGGTACCTGAGAGAACAGACACAGCCAAGCTTATGTAACTCAAAGACTTTCCTCTGTTGTCTAAAAGGTCACATGTTTATTTAATATGTACCAATTTGTAAACCAACATTTCCCTTTTTTAAACTATTTTGTCTCAAGTCCACTTCCTATTTTTGGCATCTGAAAGTCATGTTTGAGACTACTTTTTCTAACAGCTGTGTTCTATTACAGGTGAATTTCAGGTCAAATAGAGCTTAAAACTGGAATGTGTTTATCAGAAAGTTCCCACAGAAAATCTGCTAAGCATCATTAGTATGTATTAGCACATATTTTGATGTACAGCAGCATGTCAAAAAGCTGCATCTTTTGGTTCAGCTCCATCTACATCACCTAAGTGAGAGTTCAATGCATTAAATGCCTTACAGGACTAAATCCATATTTCTTGCTATATAATGCAGGTAGCAAATCAGTTAGAAAGAAAACAAAGTTTTCTCAGGCCGTGTATAACAAAAATACCTGTCTGAGCTGTGATATAGACACAAATAAAGGAATACTTTTATTTCCAGGATAACAGGGGAAAAGCACTAAAGCTTAAAAATAAAAAAATAATTGCTGTATGAGAATGGATATGAAGTAAATATATTAGGTAATGTGAATCGCATATTTCAGGGTGACAGCTCATTAGGTAAATCATGTAATTAAATGGTCTCAGCTTTACTTTTAGCTACTTCTGAGTTAATAAAAAATGTGTTTATCTATCTGGGTGATGGCAAACTGACAAAACAGTGACTATACTGAAAGGAACTAAGATGCAATCTTAAACTAATACAAGGTAAAATCATTATGTATGAAAGAGAGGAGAATTTTTTATCTGGCTTTATCTTCTGCTGTGCTCCCTCAGTAAGCAAAATCAATGTTCAAGCTGAATCTTAAGAAGTATGCACTACTATACATATTTGCTTTGCTCTAAGGAGTTAATCTGAGTAAAAGAAAAGGAATGTTTTCAGAATTTTCCAAAGCTCAAATTAAGAATCATATTGGCTTAAATTGCTTTAATTCCTACCTTTACTGTTCAAGTGGTGTGGTATATACAGAAAATCAATATCACTTAGCCTGGGTTCTGAGTAGACTCCCCATAGGAAGTTAACCATAGATATCCTGCTGTGATGATAGATAGTTTTAGCAACAAATAACATATCAGAGGGTGCTGGACCATGAAATGCAGTAAGGAACAGTTTTGGAATATAAGGAAGTATCTTAACATGGTCTGATGCTAAGTATTTCATGTGGTTCAGCATGACCTTGTGCTAACTGCTTGGTAAAATCTGCAAAACTGTTTAAAATTCAAATGAATGCAGTAGAAAAGTTTACTTGTCCTGCTTTCTGTGTAAGTGGAAGCATCTCTGCTCTAACTTAATTATTAGACCTTTATGAAATACATCTGCTGTGTTTCAGCCATGTTAGAATACTAAGGCTTCTTTTATCAGAGTATAGATGTAGGGCATATTGGATGCTCCTATAATTAGGCCTTTCAACCAGTTCTGACATACACATTCATAATATATTTTCTTTGATCATCTACAGCATTTGGGAAGCTGCCCTAGTGTACTACTTCTTTTTTTTTTTTTTTTTTAAATCTTTTAACTGTTCTCTAGCAATTTTCCTTTCCTCATCTAGGGTAAATTTCTCTGCATAAATCATGACTGGAGATGGGGGAAAATTCTGAATTTGCATTTTGTAAAAACTACACTACTTCAACATTTTAGAGAGTCTGGTCTCCATAGAAGCAGGAAAACCATGAAAGTCTCAGGAGGAAAAGAGAGTGGAAAGTTTCATATAGAATTCATGTGAAATACAAAAAACCTTAAACAGTTATGGATTTTTTAATTGTCATATTCTTACTTTCTTGGAACTGACTCAAATAAGGATTTTGTATCTTCTAGGAGTCAGTGTTGATGCACCCAGAGTACATATTGCAGTTTAGATATGCAGTGTAATCCCAGGTAACTGTAGAAGGAAATAAGGAGTGAGAAGGATGATCTACTGTGAATCACAGAGTAACTTTTCTGTATAATATCAAATGCACTTGTTTAGGTGGCATTCAACACTATTACTTTAATATGTGCTTAACCTCCTAGAGGGTTTTTTTTAAGACTGGATACTCAATCAGCTGAACTAATTTTCTTCAAACAATTGTATTTACCTCAAGAAGCAAGCTTTTTAAAAAAAGGAAAATGCATTTATGTTCTTCACTGAGAGCTTGCCTCATACAATCAAAAGAGATTTCTTGAAACTTCCTGACCACACCATCAAAAGATGTAGTAAGTCGTTGCCCTAGATAAGGGTGATTTTTCTTCCATTTTAATTCCTGTTGCTCTCAGCAGGAAAAATGCCTTTTTTTTTTGTTGTTTTGTTTCTCTTTACTCAGTGGGACTATGTTATATTCTTTTAAAAAATGTGTTTGACTTGTAAGACCCTAATAGAATCTATGCAATTTGCATTCATTTTTTAGTCTTGAAAGGTGTATATGTCAAAAGAGATTCTTTCTCCATACCTTTTATATTGCTTGACAACTCACAAACGGTGTTCTAGTAAATAACCAGTGATATCTGACATTGTTATTTTCACAGTATATTTCTTAAATATAGCACAATCATATTTCATTAGCAAAATGATTGGTAATTTGACTGTAAGCATCTTCTGACTTCCACAATTTAAGAATAATCTCCATTCATAGGGAGAGTTAGTTCTGCTTGGTAACCTTGAGGGATAGTTTCTCAAACAGTTACAAGGAGTGATGTCCCTTGTGAAGCCACATGCATAAACAGGGAAGCAATCCTGTTCTGGAACTCCAAGTCACTTGTACATAGTTTTATTATAAAGTACAATACAAGGACTGTAGTGCCCTCTGCTGAAAAGTAGTGAGGACCCACTGGTAGCTGAGCAGAAATTTCCAAATAACACTTTTCTGTCTTGGATGGCAAATTCTCCCTTCCTTTATACTTCTTTGCCTGCCTTCAGTTATCACTGTCATTTTGTCTTATTTCTTTTCTTCCTGTACTGAATCTCATTAGAGGTCTCAATCATAAAACCATTTCTACTGCAGTGTTGTCACTTCAATGGTGTTTATATAGCAAACACAGGAACATTAAAACAGACTGAAAATATTTCATGTTAATCTACTAGAAAAGTTTTTCTATAACATCATTGTGGTCTGAGATCCCAAACATACGTTTAGAAGGAAATGGGCAATATAACTCAAGAGGTGGTTTCTGCTTTCCCTGGTTTTGTTGTTTAATACACCACTGTGGATTTCTTATTTGAGTTGGTTTGCTTGTGGGGTTTTCTGTCTATGCTCCATGGAAGCTCTGTCTACATCAAAGAAGAGGTCTGCATTCATTTTTTTCATAGCTGTTGCGCTCAGTTCTTGCTGTCTGTTTCTTTGCAACTGGCCACAGCTACCTCCTCTCCAAACAACAAAACTACAGCCTGGAAGACGACCACACAACAGTGCCAGGAGTAGTGGAGGAAGTCCAGGTATGGGCACTGCCCTCCTGACAGAGCAGGGGCTGCCATACCCCCCAAACAGCCTCTTTGTCAGAAATGGCACAACAGCTATTACCAGTGGGTAGGAGATGACACAGCTCTTAAAGGTGTCTCTAAGGCATGATATTTAGTGGATTCTCTAAACCAAAAGACTGACTGATAACATCAGTCCTGTGGGAGCAACTTTGGGTCTCTTTTCCTCAGAGCTTCAAAAATTGTCTTAGCAAAGTTCCCACTCACCATGACACCTGTCATGGTATTCTTTTCAACAAGGTAACTTCCTCCTTTTTAGTAGCTACAAAGGTGCTGAAAGTGGGTTTCAGGTTGATGAATAAAGCTGCTAATTGATAAACAGAAACAGAGTGGAGAGAGTATATGTTTATAACAAAATGGTGGGTGAGGTATTTCAATGTTAATGAGGGAAATTGACGGTCCTAAAAAATATGAAAAGACAGTGCTTTTGCTATTCATGATCTGACAGTGTTAGTCTCCAGTTAGTCACAATGGTTTGTTTCTGTCCGTATCAGTTCAAATGAATATATATGTAAGGAAAACACTGATAGTCTTGTCAAACAGAAACACAAGACTCTAAGTTTCACTGTACTGAGAAAAATACATTTATGCCCCTTTGATAACAGAAATTAAATCAATATGTTTTCAAGACTTTTACATCTGTCATAGTGCTAAAGCAGAGGATAAATCATAGCAGAACGTTAGTATAGAAAGCAATATCATATAAAAGGCATCCAGAAGGACAGTAGAGGTTACAAGTCTGGTGACCAAATACATACATTCTAGGACCAGAAAACAATGTTCCATCTATTTTTTTTGTATTAATAATACTGATGTGAAGTTAGAAATTCTCCTTCAGTATACGGGCAAAGGACAAGACCATTAATAAAATATGCTAGGATCTTCTAAGAGTCTGAATGATGACTAGAGACACAGTAGTGCAGAAAGTTTCAAACAACAGAACATAGATATAGAGGTGGATCATTAACCTTAGTGGGATTTAATTGTTTAGGGTACTCTAGATACATGCTGATATATTATTACAGGTGAAACAGATTCAACCTCTTTGGTAAAGGTATCTTTATGGCTTAGAGTGACTGGAGACTCATGTTCTAGTTTCGTAGTGTCTTACAAGTTCCAGATCTTGGTTTTAATCTCTTTTGGACTGGAAGAAATTTATTTTCTTTCCATAAACCTAATAAGAACATACTTAAATTAACCATAGTCATGAAGGTCCCCATTGCTATGGTAAGCAATGCATGTTCATGTCCTTTCCCTGTCTTATATGAGAGACAGGAGATAATGAAGGCAGAGAAAGTTGTGGGGCTTTCCTCATCCTTCCATTACTGAATTAACATTAGATCAGAGAGATTGCAGCTCACCTTTTTGTACCATCACCTGCAAATTTGGTGATTTCTTCTCACACTTTGCCAGCAAAATTTAACAAAATATAACCACGAACCATCACAGCATTGTGTGAAAATATTTTGCCAGAAGGAGATGGTTATTTTTAATGGTTATATTAGCAGATGGCCATTGTCTTTTTTTTTTTTTTTTCAGGGCCCAATATTTTTGTGGTGCTGGTTAAAATGGCTTGCCTGATGTTCCAATTGTTTGCATTGGAATAATGTTTCATTTTGTTGCTCGGGGATCCGTAAAAATGGATCATTGGAAATAATGTGTGTCACATCAATAGACTCCTTATCTAAACTCTCAAAGTTTTTCTAATTCAGCCTTCTCAGGCAGAGTGCTGAGTCCAGCTTAGTGACTTTGTCAGCAGCAGCTTAATAAATAACTAAGAAAAAGAGCAATTTAAAAAATCCAAACTTGCTATGCTGTATACCACATACAGCTGGAGTCAATAAAGCAAGCAATTTATTCTGATTAAATTACCAGATTCTGATTAAATTATCTTACTAATAAACAAGAAAATTGTTTCAGCAGAGGAGAGACTGTCCATTTTAACTTAAGATTCTTATACTAGGGCGACCAGCTAAGTTTACAAAATGTCCTCCCACTATTCAAAAGCTGTAGTTTTAAGTCTTAGATGAGAGTGGTAGTATTTTAAGGGTCAGAATTCTTATTTGTATAAAGATGTCACTTAATCAGTTTTGGTAAAATACATTTAGAAAACTAACTAGATAACTACTTATCTTTGATCCTTTTTTATTTTATATGCAGATACATATACTTTGTTCAGGTAACTTACTGAGTCCATTTTCTGAGTATTCAGCTAGTAGAGAATTTGTTATGATCAGATTTTCTTAATGAGAAAAGTTCTTGCTTAAAACTGATGAATTAGATTATTGCTTTCCAGAAGTAAGACATCTATGGAGCTACTCCTATATTTTTTCAATTGTATTCCTATGTGACTTGACTTTTCAGGCATATTATGCTTCTGGCTTTAAAATCCAAATTGTGCTGCTTGGTCAGTAAGGGTTCTCTGTATCTTGACATGAGAATGTATAACTTCAAAATACAGGGAAACAAGTGTTGTTAATTTCGATTTCCAGGTTTGGAAAATTTTTCAATATGGGTTTTAGTTTCTTTCAAGTTTTAAATTTCAGTTTGCTATGAGCTGTGAACGACTGCTATCAGTTTCATTTTGCTTTCTTCTCCTTTTAGTCAGCAATTTCTGATGTCCCTAAAAGCAGTTATTTTGATCAGCTGTTCAAATTAATAATTTAATTTAAAAGTGTTTTAAGCCTAGAATTGACTTAAACTTCTTCAGATGATCAAGAAAACAATTCACGTAAACAAATATTCATACGTTCTCTTCTATACATTTTGATTAAAATAATCTACACATAGTTAAACTTGTGACACTGAGTAGGAAAAGGCAAAAGTTTTAAAATTATTTTGTATCTAGCTTCTGTTTTTCTGGCTGCTTGAACAGGCAGTTTAAAATAATTAAATAAAATGTTGCATCGTCATGGGACTACTGAGAAGAGAGATATTCCTGAGATATATCTCTACTAGAGTAGATCTGCATTAGGAAGAAGTGTGGTGCAACTTGCAGTTGGTCCTGAGATTTTGCATTGATGTGATGTGCATTTTGGAATTTTACTTTAGACAAACTTTACACAAGTCCACTCCATATAATGTATTTGTCATGAATAGGGTTGAAACTGTGAAAACAAAAATTGCTCTCTTGACTGTGAACGCTAAGTGGTGCAAGAAGTACCACACTGCCCTTTCTTTTGTCTCCTACACATTGTTTCATATTACTGCAACTATGGTAACATGTAATTTATTCTTGTTCCTGCTTAGCCTCTCCCATTATTTCTCTTTGTCCCTGAATGTTTCTAAGTGACACAACAGTACTCGTGACCTGAATCTCCTGCTGACTCTGAGGAGATCAGAGAAAAATGGTAAAGAAAAAGGGGAGTGAGGCAGGGATTATATTAACATGCAGATACTACTTTGGCCCTGGGACACTGAATAATCAACAGTTAGTTCAAAGTTTTCAGATGTAGAGCAGCGCAGCTGAAAACTTTTGCCAAGAGCCAGTGCCTTGACTTTGCTACTCCTGATGTTATTTTGGGAGGTTGCCGATATCTGTGTCCAAGAAAATTGCTGTCACCCTGGTGGGAAAACATTGGCACTGTTGGAATGTCCAAGTCTGGCTAAAAAGTTCAGGGCAACTTTCAGGTATGAAAATGACTGTTTTATGCAGGCCTTTGGAGAGCACCATGGAAAATTTAGGAACATTTCTTCTATCTGTGCTGGAAGGACCTGTGGTGCTCATCATGCTGGCTTTAAAGTAGGATGCTGACACCTCCTCTCTGTGCAGTGGCGAGATCATCTGGAGAATGTGGCTACCCGTCCATGTTATGGCAATACTGCATGACACCCTGCACCTTTGGTTTATGAGTGAAGGCTGAAACCATGGTGTAGTTCTGGTGCCACCAAAAAGCTCCCAAGCCCTCCTACCAACTGTCTTCATTGTTAAAATGTGTGTAAAACTTACTCAGGCACTGTGATCGCTGGCACATGAAGTTGCTGCCATTAGCAGTGGCTAGGAGCACTATTTCAGCAATGACATGTGAACCTGTCTAATGACATTCCCACTGGCATTCTAATCCTCAGGATAATTTCTTTCAACAAAACCTTTACTACTTCCCTAGCTTTGTTGGTGCAACAAGTAGAAGTTTCTGGCCATCCTGAAAAAGTATCTACCAGTACCAATAAAATACCTGTACCCATTTTGCAGTGTAAGCTCTGGAAAGTCTGTGTGCCAATAATCTCCTGGACAATTTCCTTTCTTAACAGTCCCGGGTGCAGTCTTCCTAATCTGGTGTGTATTGATGTTTAAACAGGTTTGGCACATTTTAGAAGTGCTTTTTATGATACCAGTCATTCATACGCTCAAAACTTGAGGCTAAAACGCTTCCACCATAGACTATTTCCCAGTGGATTACCTTATGTTGTTCCTCTGTGATTTTCCTCATAAGGTGTTGGGGATTTAATACCTGTTTGTTGGGTGTAATCCACCATCCCTCAGGGCTCTTTTCAGCATCTAACAATTTTGCCAGCTTCTCTTTTTCAGCCTGATAATTGGCAGCCTCCCTGTCCAAATGCTGATATTTCTTGGGTAAAACTGAAAGAATTTCCCCACTGATGGCCTCCTTGGCCGTTTTGTCAGCCAGGTGATTTCCAGTATTTACTGAGGTCTCTCTGAATTGATGAGTTTTACAATGCACTTTTGAGGGAGCCGGACCCTCTCTAACAATCTCTGTATTATTTGCCCATGTTTCACAGGGGATCCCTGAGAGTTTAACAGCCCTCTGTCTTTCCAATTGGCTCCATGGACATGGGCCACTCTAAAAGCAAATTTCAAGTCAGTCCATATATTTACAGTCTTCTTTGAGAGCTCCAACACTCTCGTCCATGCAATCAGTTCTGCTTTCTGAGCCAACATGTTGGGGGTTAGTACTTTGGCTTCAGTTATCTTATGCTGAGTAACTGATGCATACCCTCTTTTTCGGATTCCATTTTTCACAAAGCTGCTCCCGTCCACAAAGTGTTCCTAATCCACTTCTTCCAAGGGAGTGTCCTGTAGGTCATCTTGACTGGAGTACACCTGTTCAATGGTTTGCAAACAATCATGGGCCAGTTCCCCTTGTTCCAGGTCAGCTGTTAAGAACACTGCTGGATTCAGAAGGTTAGTTATTTTTACCTCCATATCATCTTGTTCTAACAATACTGCCTGTTTAACATCTTGCTTGGTTGCTCCAACACTGCTGTAACTGTATTGCATTCAAAAAAAAGTCATTGCTGTCCTAGGGTTCATTTTCTTTTTTCCTGGGTTAGGACTACTGCCCCAAGGCAGTAGTGCTGCCATCATCAAGTTGTTTAGAAAAGTATGCAACAGGTCTCTTCCAGGATTCCCAACTGTTGAATCAAAACTACCAATACCAAGTGGGACCTTTCATGCAAAAACGGTTCAAAAGGATTTAAGTCCTATAGTCGCAATGCAGGAGGAGTTATTAAAGCATGTTTCAATTTTTGAAAGACTTTCCTGCATTCAGGGGTCGAGAAGAGGACATTTTCCTTTCCATTAATTGTTCTTTCAGAAGGGGGATCAGGAGTTTCACAGATAGCCTCTTTTCTTTCCTGGCCCAGACTCCTTTGTCCTTGTGGAACAGTATATCTCCCAAAATTCAAGTACTCTTTCACTTACGAGGTAAAGCTTTTCCATATAACAGTTAACCTAGGTAGGCTCAGGCCTGTGCTGTGCTGCACCAATCCTTTGGACCCAGGACAAACTTAACCAGCTCATTGTAACAGAGGAGCTCACAGCCAGCTTAAACTAGTGAGTATGACACTTGCATGACCTTGCCTTTATCTAAAAGTGCCACAAGAAGTTCTCATGAGCCCAGTTTCTGATACTTGTGTCTGTATTGTTCACAGAGCCCTTGCAGTTTGTGTTCAAGAAAAATTTTCTTTAATGATTTTCTAGTTTCCTAGTTTCTGATTTCAAGGGGCATTGTTTATGTCCTACCAGTCTGGATTTGATTTCAAAAAGATCTTTTCCAGTTCTGCTTTCCAGGCCCATCTTGGAATTCCAGTGGCCCAAACACATGGGCTGACAGCGTTGTCCACTTGCACCAGTATTTTTGCTTCAGGTTCAGGATTATGTAACAGGAAGTCTTGGGCCTCCAAGGCCTTTTCTTCAGGAATGTGAACTCGGATTTTTCCTTTTTCGTGTGTAATTTGTGCACTTAATTTACTCAGGTTATCTCTTCCTAGTAATAGTATGAGACATTCAGTGGCTAACACCCATTTTCCAATTTTAAATTTTAGTGGTTGAAAGCAAGGCTGATTTTGTCTTTCACTGGTGGCATCAACTACATTAATTCTTTCCCAAGTAAATTTTCCTTTACAGTATTTAAAACTGAATACACAGCGTCTACTAAGAAACCTATTTGCTCATTCTCCAGCATTAATGTAACCAGAAGTTCAGCTGCGGATGACGCCTCCAGTCCCCATCACACATCCTCTAATCTTAGGAGCCTTACTGCCTGATCAGGAACCCTGAGTGGAGTCCAGGGTCTTGTAGCTCCTGTTTGTCTCTTTCCCCACAGACTTCCAGAGGCCCTTCTCTAATATAGCACACAAATAGCATACTGAGCTCTGTTGTTGGGGTCTACCTCAACTAATTCCTTCACAGTGCCCTCCTTTTTGGGCTTTGTTCCACTTACGCAAGTATGAGCCTTTGGCTTCAATTATCTTATGCTGAGTAACTAACGCATACCCTCTTTTTCAGATTCCACTGTGCACTTTCCATGCTGCTTTTAACAACTTACTCAAATTCCTAGGAACAACTACGGGCATATGGGTTTTCCCTATCCCATTATTCATCAGCTTCCAAACCAGAAATCCTTTCTACTGCCTCCTTCACCTGCAACTGCAGCCTCAGCTCCTCTGCCAGCCCCTTTCTGCCTTCACAGCCCCTCCAGACCCTCATGGCCCCTCCCCTCTGCCCCTCATGACTCCACTCAGCCCCTCATGGTCCCACTCTACCCCACACTGCTTGTCCCCTGTCAACCCCTCTCAGTTTCTTGTCTTCCCTGATATGGGGCTAAAACTTTTGTGCCCTGATATGGGCTAAGAGTTTGTCTACCACAGTTATTTTTTTCTTCTTCTAGTTCCATATCCATTCCCTGCTTTTCTTCCCTTGTACACTAATAAATACGCATTCTTCTCCTCCTCTACCTGTATTTATTACAACGTTTACCTATACTACAGGCAGAACAATATCTTTAGAGTGGTTTCTAATCCTCTTTTTCTCATGCTAACACCATCAGATCTCTAGGTGCCTGCGTATGTTCCTTTCACAAATCAGGATTACTCTCCAAATCAAAAATTAAGTCAATATACAGCACTTCCTTCCTTTTTCTTTCCCTTCTAAAAAACAGCAGTAGTTGCAAAATGGTATTGTAATTTGCAGTCCCGTTAACAGGTCACTTTTTGTGATTGCTAAGCTTATACATAGGCCACCAGTGATTACAATATTCAACAAGTTGTTTTCATGTGGGGGGGACCTTTTCAAGTACCTTAAAATACATCCTGAAGTGGAGCTTTTCAGGATCTCTTCTCCCTGGAATTGTGAAGATAGCCCTGCTCCCATGTTTAACACTTTAAAAAATAAAACCAAAAGCTTTTAACACATTTAAAACCTTTTGCAGCTTTTAAAAACCTTTTACAACCTTTTAAACCTTTCATAAGATTGAGATTGCATGGGCATCCCTGTAAATAAAACACAACGTTACTCAAACTGGCAAACCATTACAAATACCTCTCATCCTCACACTGTGTGCCTTCTTTTGGTGCAACTTACGTGTTGGCAAAATATGTTAAAACAAAGGACTTTGAGTAATGGTGTACTCCTTTTCCCAGAAAGGACAGTGTGGTGAACTCACCAGACCAGGGAATCTTCCTGGAAATACTTCGATGGGTGCTGAAGTGCTAATGATTCCTCTGGTCCACTGAGCCACCACTGCTTTGTCTCATCTGGGTCACTACAAACTGTCACTGAACACTGACAAATATGCTCTCTAACCAGTTTGTTACATTAGAAAGTCAACATTATTTTATTCAGCACTAAGGTACATGGGGATTGCTCTACAAAACATATACATCAGTTAACAAACTTTTAAACTACTTATACATTTTAGCAAACAAAGGAATTACTGTTTATTGGCTACAAGTTACGTATCTCTCTTAATAATTAGTACTCTAACTTCTTTTGTTTAATGATTCTCTCACTTCTCCTGCTAATTAGTCCACAGGCTTAGTTTCTCTTTTCTTTTCAGTCAGGGAATTTCTTGGTCCAATGGTTTGGGGGGTCAGTGGTTAGTAGTCACAGATCCCACTACCAGAAATACCTTTTACCCACTTGTTGCCCATCTCAGCACAATTAGTGCCTCCTTGTCTTGGGAATTCTGTCAAATGGCCTGGTGATCAGTAGTTCTGCCATTATCAGTGGTACATCCCATTTCCCAAGCCATGCTAACTTCCTCTCCCAGGTCTGACAGCACTGAAGCAGATCAAAATGTTACTTTGTTTTTCTAACACATTTACATTACCCAGATCATACCCATCAGCCACTATGTTTCACAGTTAGAATCTCACAACCTTCTGCACTGCTGGATAGACTCCTTCATAAAGGATCTTCTTCGTTAACAGGGTAAAGGAATGCAAACTTCAGACTCTCCAATGGCATGAGCCTGAATCTGCAGTCATGGGTACCCAGACAGGTAGCATGGTGTTCTTATGTTAAAGACAGCCACAGCAAAGGGCACATCTCCATAGTGTGGCTATGGGCTTAGATCAATAGTTCAGGGATTTTCCCTTTCTTGAATTTTGTTGATCATTTTTCCTCAGGTTGCCTGGTATTACCACCAGGTTAGCTAACCATTTACTCACTTTTTTTTTCACTGCCATTATATTACCTGGTATCAGAGAAGACTTTCTTCTTCTGTTCACAACTTCTTATGAACTTTGCTGTTTGCGTGGGGCCATAGACTGTGTCAAGATGTATCCAAAGGGATCGATTTTGCCATCAGGAAAATATTAGGAAAAAAGAGAACAGCAAAACCAATAGTTTGTTGATGAAGGCAAGAGAAAGTAAAGTAAGTACATATAGCAGGAGAATTGCCATATTTGTATGTTAATGAGATCTGGGCCTTACAATGGTTGTGATGTGCTATAAATGTTCATATGAAAATATTAAATAACCAGTGCAGTTTGGCTTGTTATACGTGCAGAAAGCACTGATACCTGTTTGTGGTGGAAGTGGAAGGCTGAAAAATGTCTGTTGGCACATGGAGTATGTATTACACCCTGGAGAACTTTGTGCTCTGACAGCCCACTTATCAGCCCTGTGGTCCCAATTGGGGCTTGCACACATTTGGAAACCACAGCAAAAAGGTCCTTCCATTTACTGTTTTCTGAAAGCATTATAATTCATGCTAACTGAAACAGGTGCATGTCCTAAGTTAGTAGGGAAGGAATATAAGCATTCACTTCAGAAACTCACTATAGGTCTAAATGATAATGTTGTCACAGAGTATATGGCAAATTAAGGAAAATTTCTGTGTTTTGTTTATTTAGTGACTTTTGAGAAGAAGAGAATATTTTCTTGGGGTTTTGTTTGTAAAACTAGTCTTGAATAATGCAAATTTCTAGAAAATTCAACAATGTGTTTTTAAATTTAGTAACATTTCTTTTTTTTATTACTATTCTCCATACTAAAAGAGGTTGGAAGCTTGCTGTTTCCTATTAAAAGCTAAAATAAGATACAGTATTTGTAGTATTTCAAGTTAATTGATGAGGGTACTGTTCAGTTGGCATCATGAGGCCCAATAGACCATCTCTGTTGAAACAGTTAAAAGCATGGGAGAAAAGTTATTTTTCCAGCTCTCATACTGGAATTTTCTCGCTTAAGTACTCAAAGTTCCAATATTATTATTCATCCATTGGTAATGTACTGAAAGCATGTTATTTAATGTTTGTGGTTTGCTTTTCATCTCCAGAAAGAGGCCGTTTTGTAATCTCAACAAGGAGGTAGAAGAGACATTGTGAAGGAGAAATTGCATTTCTTTTGTCTGCCCTGGGAGATACTACTTTTTAAATGTGCAGACAAAGGAAAAATGTGGATGCTATGAGTTAGAATTGACTCATGCTTAAATTCGTCAGTGTAAATTTATGTGAAGATGTGTGGTACTTAGCATAGTGGATCTCCACTGTTCAATCACCAATATTTTTTTATAAAAATAGTAATGCTGCTGTTCAGTGATGTAGAAGGCACTTGGTAAAATAAACAGAAATTCGGAATTGAAATTCTGCTTTAGCACCATTTTTCTCTCTTTGCTTAGAAATGTATAATTATTAATGACTTACCTTTCTTCAAAACTGAATTTTAGAAATTCCTAGTACATCTTTTTGGCAGTGACATAAAAGTTATAACTATTAGCAAAACAAAACCTACAGATGAATGCCTTGATGTTTTCTCCAGAACATTTAATGGAATTCTTTTTTGCCTAATATAGTCTGTAAATTGTACTTGTACTTTGGAAAAGTGGGTACAGACAGTTCCATTCATGGCTCTATTGTGAAAGTTCAGGATGCATAATTTTAAATAATGAAGAGTGAAATGAGATCCTGTGATTTGAAGGAAAAGGGGGACTATCACTGAGCTGAGTAGTGATCAGAACCCAGGTCTCATTTAGGATCTGGAATACCCTTCTCCTACCTCTCTTTTTTTTTTTAACTTTTTAAAGGTCCTGATTTGTCACGTACATACAATGGCTGTAATCCCTACAACCAAACATGTCAGTCATTCTCCACCATAATAATGTGCTGAGGTTTTAAAAAATCTGGTGATGAGTAGGATCTCATTTAATCAACAAAGAAAACTCTGATAATTGTTTCAAGTGCACAGCTCTGCTACACTGCAGACTATATTCAAGTCCTCCACATTGTCCAGATTCAGTGACCTAGAAACAAGAACTCCAGTACTAAGAGAGGGACTTGAAATGTCAGGAGTTTCAATATAGAGAAATCAAGGGAGTAATGACTTAGAGCTTTTCATGTGTAGCTTGATGCTTATGTTTTGCTTCCTTTAAAGGATGTCCATCAAAAACCTTTTCTTTTTTTTAAATTCCCTGTAAGGAATCATCTAGTAAGGAGCAGTTTTATAAGAGAAAACTGAAAGAAGGTATTAGAGTAGAGTAAATATGCAGCTTTGAGGTTTCCTAGGTAATGATATACATTTATATGTTCAAGCCCCAGGCTGAGATCTGGCCTTTATTGCTGGTAAGCATGGGAAGAGAAAGATTATGAAAACTGCTGACCTGTAGTTCATATATTTTCACCGTATGTGTTTATATGCTCTAATAAAAATGCTGATTCAACTCATGCAGATGAATGCAAGCTAGCTTTCTTCTAGCTCATATGAGTGCTGAAGTTAAACCAGCACAAAGGTTGATGTGACTCAGTGCTTGAGTGTTTGGTCAGGGTCAGTATTACAATTCATACTTTGTTTTCAGTGACTATGTGGCTATTAATAATACCTCAGTTTGCAAACTTGAATCTTGCTTTCTACTTCTGCCTGCTCTCAGTCACTTGACTGTGCTAACAACATACTCCTAAACTAATTAATGGTGAAGTAACATTACAGTCCTGACAAACAGTGTCTGTTCATCAGTCACAGCACTAGCCCTGTGGCCCTACATTGCTCCATCCACTACAATCCAGAAGTGAACATTTCTTTCTTGTGAAGAAAATGGATAAATTTCTGAGACTGTAATGAGTGCCACAGCTTTAGGCTGCTCCTTATTCCAAGACATTTTATCTCACAAAACTTTCTTTATCATGTCAGGGCAATTTCTTGCTTTATCCAAAGAGGCGGTGACATACAACCAGTGACCTCTGGAAAAGGATACAGAGAGGCATATTGAGCATACTCAGCATGTCCGCAAAAGTATTTCTGGACTCAAACAAAAGAAAGAAAAAGGTAAAGAAAAAAACTAGCTATGTGGCTTGAAGTCTTCTTTAAACTGTAGCTGTTCTTACCAGTACCTACACAGTTTTCTTCACACCAACAGAAGTTCTGTTTACTAGAGAAACCATTCCTTGTGATGGCAGAGAGGAGTTGCTGTCACCCTGCAAACTGTATTACACCCTTGTCACATCACCAGTTATATCTATTCGGATCTGTGACAGTCACTCCAAAGCCTGAATGTTCCATACACTCTGTGCAGGTGAGCCAGGATGATGAAATGGTTTGCACTTCACAGAGAAAACACCAGTGAACAGAAGTTAAGGGAAAATATTTGCGTTTTATTGAACTGCAGAACAGGAAAGGTTGGAAGGAACCTTTGGAGATCATCTAATCCATTCCTCCCACTCAAATATGGTGAGCTACAGCTTAGCTTTGGATCTAGTCAGGATTTGATTATCTCCAAGGATGGACACTCTACTCCACTTTGAACAACCTGTTTCACTGTTCGAATGCACTAGGGTTTTCTCCTATGTTTAAACAGCATATATATGTCGGTGGGTTCCCACTGCCTCTGTTTCTGTCTAAGAGCACCACTGAAAAGGGCCTGGGTCTATTTTCTTGTCACCCTCCCTGGATATTTATATTGCTAAGACACTCTGTCTTCTCTTCTAGAGGCTGAATAGTCCCAGCTCTCTCAGGCTTTCTTTAGAGGGGAGTTGCTTCAGTCCTTTAATCATTTTTGTGGACCTTGACTAAACTCTCTTCAGTATCTCCATGTTTCTCTAGTACTGGGGAGACCAGAACTGGACCCAGCACTCCAGGTGTGGCACCACCACTGCTGAGTAGAGGAGCAGGATCACCTCCCTCCCACTGCGGCAACACTACTCCTAATTCAGCCCAGGATGCCATTAGCCTTTTTTACTCTACTGGCACACTGCTGGCTCTGCAAATCTGCTTTCCAACTGGTTGAGCCCCAGGCTGTGCCAGTGCCTGGGGCTGTTCTTCCCCAGGTGCAGGACTTGGCACTTCCCTTTCCTGAAATTCATAATTTACCTGTCAGTTCATTTCTCCAGTTTGTTGAGGTCTCTCTGGACAGGAGCACAGTCACCTGGTAACTCAACATCACCTCCCACTTTTGTATTGTCTACAAATTTATTAAGGGTGCACTTGATCTCATCATCCAGACCATCGATGAATTCGTTGAACTTTATTGATCACTATGTTTTCCCAGTAGGACTTTGAATCATCCCTTTCCTTCTGCCTTGGAAACTCCAATTTTCTACTCCCAAGTTGTGAACTTGCTGATTTGAGTTGCATAATTGGCAACATTTTTTCCATAGACAAGGTTTTTTTGAAAGATTTTAGTCCAGGATTCAGAAAAAGTCTCTCTGTTGTGTTTGGGTTTGCAAGCCACTGGTGTTTCTGGAAATGCTGAATGTTTTTTATCATATTTTATAGCATTATCTATAAAGGCCTTTCTCCCTAAAATGTCCAAAGATCATGTGCAAGATAATAGCTATGACTATTAGCATTTCTGTTTCACTTTTTCTGAAGAATGCTTTTGACACTTCCCTGCTTTTTGTCTTTTTATTGTCCTTCTGTTGCTTTTCAAGGTTTGTGTGTAGATCACTGCTACCTAAAGACTGATTCACCAGATGAAGAGTAATGTATTTTACTTTGCATGACACATGAGACACAATTCAGATTATTACTTAAGCAAAGGATCTTTATGCTATATGTACCAAATGGGGAAAGGCTACACCTGAGGGCATATAAAACATCCATGTTAGCAAAAAATAAATACCTACAAGTACCTGATGGTAGTCTGTGCATCTGTGTATATGATGTTTGTAATCATATTCTGATTGTTTTGGGGGTGTTGATACAGTATTGGTAATGGAAAATGGTATATGAAAGGTAATGGAAAAAGAAAATTGTATATGAACGGAGATGAATTTCTGACCATTGAGAAAAAAATATTCTGAATTTGGCCTGATAAGAAGGAATACTGAAGAAAACATTAAATTGAAGTATCCAGCTAATGGAAGTTTTTCAGGCTGCACACTTCAGTGGCAATCTGCTTCATCATAAATTATTTAGAGCAACTGAGTTCTACTTATGAGGACATATATGTAACAGTGGAAAGCTAACCAGCTATCAGGTGAAAAGAGAAGTTACTTTTAGCTAGAAACATAGAAAATAACTAGATGCTTAAAGAATGAGAGTCATGTACAGTGCCTGTTTCTTGGACCCTTGGTAGGCTCTACTTGTTGCTACAATGCATATGGGATCCATGTACTGCTTACACAGCAGGCTTTCTTCCACCACAGAAACTACCCCAGATGTCTGCAAGGTGTATGAGATGTAGTGATGATCTGGATTGCGTGTTCTTTTCAGGGTAATGTAATCGGTACTCTTAGATCTTGGGTAGGCAAAACAGCTAAGGTCATTAGGCAACTTTCATCTTGAGCAATTTCAAAGATTGCATATTTTAATCTCTTTATTCAAGTACAAGCAATGATGTGTCTAGATTTTTATGAGTTTTAATATCCCCTTCTTGGAGTATATGTATAATATATATATAAATATATGTATACACATATTATATATGTGTAATATATAATATAGTATATAAATGCCTCTTTCTTATGACATGTCCACCCCTAGCAGAGCATTTGAGCAGATTTTTGCCTGACCAAGTTGCTTAGTATCAAAGAAGTTTTTTTAAATATCAAGCTGCAGAAAAGCCATATGTATCAGTGCATATTTATGATATTCCATGTGGGTACATTTCATGACGTGTCTCCCATGATGTGGGACTTTCCAGTGCCTGATGTATCTCTGTGAAAAATTTCCTGCTACCAGTGGGATTCCTGCGTAGACTAAGCTTTTGCTTCGCTATGATTTGTTGAAATAGCAAATGAAAAAGGGTATATTAGTAATGTTTATGTGTGCCCAGGGCATAAACATCAAAGTTACACAAGTATCATACTGGAAGTGCCTGAAAACTGACTTAACACCAAGCCTTTGTCTAATTTCTTTTATAGCATAAGGGAGCTGAGCTAATAGGAATCCAGGGCCAAAAAACAGGATAAATGAGGTCCAGTTAGAAAACAATTGTGTGGATGGATGTGATGTGGGTTTGTTACAGTGGTGAATGCCTATAACAATAGAAAACTGTCATATGTACAAGCAAGAAGAATGCAAAGTGCAACCAAAAGAATTCAAGAAAGACAGGCATATCGAAGAGGTTTTGGGAGACAGATTTATGGCTCAAAACAGGCTATGGCTGTTAGCAAAGAAATCAGATTGCAAGATAACATTTTTATAATACCGCATGACTGGAAATAGATGAACATTAAGTTCTAGTAATAATTTTGGTGCTGTAAGTGCTAACTTGTGTTCTTACTCTCCACCTTTGCTTGTCATTCTATTCGCTGTCTAAAGTAGTCTGACTTCTGAGTCCCTGTATTTCTGTCTGAAGTGCCTGTAACAACCAGATTCTGATTTCAGACAGTGGTCCTGTGAGTTAGGGCAGTCTAAATTATTAATAATTCAATTAATATTTTATAACTAAATTCATACGCTTTAGACACGATGCTTCCTGTCTATAAGACTTTCAAGAAATAGTATCCCCAGCTTACTGAGGAACAAATGGAAGCAGAGAGACAAGCTGGTTTTCTCAATGTAGAATATGAAATCAACCAGAGAAATTGTCTCCCAGCACTAGTGTGTGAGAGGCAAGAGGCATAGATATGCTTTTCAGAAGATACTGCTTCTTGTATATTCCTTCCTTGACAAGACTGCTTTAATTTTGATACAATCTAAAAAGAGGTAGTAAGTTTCTACTTTTTTCCACTCTTCAAGTAATGGAAATAGTATCTGTAGAACCAAATATCACTGAATCATCGACTATCTTCCACTTTCACTACTATATTACAGATTAGAGTAATGACTAGAGTATCATGTATTTTAAAGAATATATATTTGATAAGAAGAAGTTTGCAGGGTTTTTTTTAACCATCTGAGAAAATTGATACCATGAGGTACAGGAAGAATAAAACAACTCTCATGAGGTTTTTTTCTTCCAGAGTCTCTCATATTTTGGGTGTCAGTTTCAGGGGTTACGGGAAAATCTTGTCGATTATATAAGATATTATTATTAAGCACTGTATTTTTACCACCCCAAATTCCCAATGCTATTTGTAAACTGTTATATGTGTTCGGTTCTTATCATTGCAGAGGCCAAATAAAAAAGGACTGAATAGTTACAAGCTACTAGATGCTTTCTTGGATTATTATTTTTGATGCATGTATTTTTTTCTATCATCTATTGATGTGTATATCTGAATGGAATTTGCAAAAGGAAAGTGCAAAGGAAGAAAAGTGAAGCATTCTCAGCTCAATTAGCTCACTGGCAGGGAAGGAGAGAAAGAATAAGAGTCAAGTATACATATTCTTATATACAATTTTTAGTGCTTTTTTTTAAATAATTTATTACATTGAATAGGCAACAAGAGCAATACTACTGGCCATAGTCTTCAGAATGCTGTTAATTATTGAGACATGAACTACTCCTGAGTTTCAACTAAAAATGCAGGAAATTATTGTCAATGATACACTACTGTTGGAAAGCTTCCTGTGAAGAGAAAATTTGGAAGCAGATGGTGAAATTGTCACAAGAAAATTCTTCCAGGAAGTCACTGGACCTTTTTTTTTTTTACTTTTTTTTTTTGGGTGGAGAAGGGCTTACTGTATCATGTAAAGGAGTCTTGAGTGTTGTTTCAATAACATCAGTTCTAGGGATTGTATCTCTTTGCTAAAAGAATTCATAAGGCAAAGCTTTCAAAGCTTTTCAAAGACAGTCCTCTAAACCATTATCATCATCTTACGTCAAATAAGTCCTTCAGATATATTTTGATAACTTCTAGGAATTAACTGATGTTGGAGAAAGCACTTACATTAATTGATATTTTTTATGTGTGAAAAGGGACACCTATATTGTAGTTCTTTCTATGTGTGTATTTATCTTAGGATAAAAAGTAGGTCATGGTAAAGACAAATAAATCTAAATCTTAACCACAGAAATGTATATGGAGTGGGACTTAAAATGTGTAATTGTTTCTGTTGATGTGGCCATTAAATCCTAAATTTCAAGTCAAAAATTGGAGTCTGTGGCAGTAAGATGCTGACCTTCCAGGAGACTCAAACTTCTAGCTATTTCAGTAGTTTGGACAGCTGGAAATGCAAGAATTTTTGCCTTTGCTAAGAATGAGCAAAAGTGTCTTAAGTGGTTTCTAGTAACTGAGAAATTAATTTTGCAGTTAAAGAAGTATGCAGAGTGTTTTATATTCTTTGGGTCAAGAACCTACTGCAAAGAAGAATCTGATAATAAAAACACATCCTTTAGTCAATCTGAAGACCGGACCAAACCCTTTCCTATTGAGACTCCTGACTGTAGGTGGAACTTCTGGGTGCAGTTCTGGCAGATCAGTATCAGCCAAGTCTGGAGCTAAGGACAAGATAATCCCTGCCTGAGGGAAGCAACTAAACAGTCGTAGAGACCAACTGCTTTGAGATACCAGTCCAAGTAGGATGGGGAGTTCCTGCTGAGCCAGGATAATTCAGTTTCCAAATTAGGAGACTGTAGCAGTGGGACAAGAGCTACCTGTGGGTTCTTTTAATCACCTGTTTTTGCTGAACGACACTAACTTACCTCAAGCACAGCAGGATAGCACCCTAATTATATTAAGTCTTTGAACAGACTGGTACTGAGGAGCCTATTCTGAATTTTGAGTATAGATGTCATCTAATAATCAGAGTATGCTAGTAATTCAGAAAAATGCTATACAGATGGTGATGCCACAATTTGTATTTACTAAACAACTTTTAGTTAAATGTCTAAAAACAAGGTAAATGTAGAAGATAAAGTAACTTTAAAGTTATACTACTTTTTCACAATCTTACTTCTTCAAGTAATGTGTTCTATAAGATACTCTTAAATCCAATGTGGCTTTACAAGTCCTTCTCCTTTTTACACAGTGTATGCACTTCCTGATGTAGTGTGTTTGCTGGGTTACATCAAACCCAATAACTCTTTGTGCATATCTCTTGAGAGACCAAGGACTAGAAGTCCATGGAAATTCTGCTTAAAACAAGCAACAGTTGCCTTTTGAATTTGAAGGGGTTTTTTTGCAAGCAATCATCTTTGTTAACACAGTCCCCCTCTCCTGCAGTGTAGTAGAAACCTTCACACTTACAACGCTGCCCTGTGCTTAAATGTGTGTCTGCCTGCCCAACCATGTTTGGTAGATATGAAGATACCTCTGCACCATCATAGAAAGGCTGGAGAAAAAAATCAGCAGGAGTGGATTGTCCACATCAGAAACCACCCCTTTTTGTTCTCCTAACAAAACATCAACTCTGCACTACCAGAACTGTGCCTAATGTGTTCATGTGGTAGGAGACTATATTGTAATCCACAAAGTAGAGCAGCAGAGCTATGATAATCCATAGTGATTGTTGTTCATATAAAGGTTAATTTTTATTTAATCCCTCCGCTGTGCTCACCTTCATCTTTGTCAGTGAACCTAACTATAACAATGCCTAAAATTCCAGATTTGTTTGGAGATTTTTTATTTTCCAGTCTAATCAGTTGACTGGGTTGAACATTAGATTTTTTTCTGAAGGGAATTAATCTAGCTGAACCCCTACAACTCTACCTGAAACAACATTCCTGGTGAAAGCTGGTAGAAAAACTGCATCACAGTAATTTTCCCATGGAAATACACTGTTTGAGGAGCCCCTGGTGGTCTAGTGGTAAGGGCGCGGCGCTTTCACTGCCGAGGCCCGGGTTCGATTCCCGGTCAGGGACACTCCCCGGGCAGATGGAGCTCGTTAGCCCTTAAAGGCAACCCATCTACATCCTAAGGACCTCGCTGCCACCGTCCAAGCTCGCTTGGCCCCGGCAGATGAACCTTAGGATTAAAGGGTGGGCTCAGTTCCGCGCACACTGTGTCTCACCTAAAAAATCCAATGCGCAGGCTGGAAGGTGGAAAGACCTTCCCCGGATCTTCGCTCGCGAAGACTGGCCATTATTATTACACTGTTTGGCTTCTGTCTGCACCATCAAATAACTGAAGTTATATCTGAACAGTCAAATAACTGCAGATTGAAAGGGTTACCTTGCCAGCAAAAACAAGGTAAACCTGTGTTTGTCAAACTATAAGCCTGGTGGCAATTAAAGGCAAAATGGGATGCATAAGAAGTATTACATGATTTCATCAAATCCTCTGACTACCAACATAGTTTTCAGCGCTTCCTCTTCCCAAGTGAACAGAGTTAAATTGTGTATCAGAGAAAATAATCAGAACATCTAGTTCTACTAAAATGCAAACAAATTATCAGAAATAGAAAAAGGTGAATAAAAATATCAAATAAATATCTAATTCCGAACATCTGGGTTACACACTGTAATGGGACAGACAGCACATTGTATGATCTATCTTAAGTTTCATAGAACCTAAAAAGGAAAGAGACATGACAAATGTTATGTTAAACTTGTGGGAAAAATCAGCTCAATAGTATTAAACATAAATTTTCTTAAAGGGTACTTTTAAATGTCATTTCTCTGCTTAAAGATAAGCAGGACAATAGTTTTAAAAAAAAAACTGAAATTTTAGTCATCAAGAGCACGAACATATTCTTCAGAAAATTATTTATCTGATTTAGAAATGCCTGAAGAGACTGTTCTCTTATGCAGAAGAACTAGATTGACCTAATAAGAGTGTTTAAAGATTGTTTATACATATTGGCTGACTGATAAGTTGAGCACAAGTTCTTATGCATCAAGTCTCTTGAACTATGGATTTTAAATTTATTTGACATGCAACTCCCCTACTGACAGAATGTAAAACAGAAACAACCAGCTGCATTCAGTCCTTTAGATTTCTGATGGGCAAAACAGACCACAGGTTTGCTATTTATTTTCATGTGTGCAGAGTTAAAACTTGCAATATGGCCAAGGGAGGCACAACACATGAGCTTGCAGTTTTGCCCTTAAGAGCAAGAATGAATTCTATTGAGTCAAAAACGATTCTCAAAGACAGTTTCGTGGGTTTTTGATTTGGCAGAAAGTTTGATACATACTCAAATTCAATAATTGTCTTCATTAATCTAAGCCTCAAAATAGCATGAATTTTATCTAAATTCTCTTCTAAATAAAAATAAAAGAGCTTACAGCATATCTCCACTATTTTCTAATTTATTTACTTTAAGATGGAGGTTCCTGTTCACATTCTTAGCAATTACAGTAGTTATTTTGTCAGTGGTGAACTGTATCTCAGATCTCTATTGAAGCTAGAAAATCAACGAATACGAGTTTTTTCACACGTGACAATTTATTTCACAAGCCTGAAGTTGGCACTGTGTACATTAGATAAACATCCTACTGACAATGAATTTGAAGCAAAATTGCTAATATTATTTCTCAGTTTAAATTCTTTTTTTCTCAAAAGGCCAGAGCTCCCACCCATAATAAGACTTTATGTTTTGTGGTGAAACAATTCCAATTTTCTGAAAAGTCTGAAAAGAAGGACACAAGTTTTTTCAGTGTGTGAGCTTGTTAAAAAATTGGCAGGATGGTGTTATACAAGCTGCAGTGAGACCCTGAGGAACTTATGATAAACTGCAGGCTAGCTAATGTCAATATATTAATGAAATTCTTCTATACATAACTCTGTAAAGGCACCACTAAAGTAGGCTTTTTCTGTAAGAGATATCTTTGTTATGGCTTCAGATCCAATCTTAAAGCAGTAGATTGTGTCCCTGTAATTACATTAACGTCAGTTTTTTCAGAAAATTATTTGTGGTACAGTTCATTTGTAGTAAAAGAAATTGATGTGTCCTTTGGCTTATTTGCTAAATTATTGTATGGTGGAGGAGACTGATGGAGGGAAATAAAAGAAAGTAGGAAGGACTTGGTATCTATTGAAGTGTTGTGTGCTGTTGAATTAATCTTAATACACAGTGTTAAGAGTATTTAAACCATTTATTTAAATGTACATAGCTGAGCAGAAGTATCAGATAGGGCTTAAGCGCAGTGATTTCACCAAATTTACTAGATAGAGGCAGAGTGTATGAGGTCAGATTATATTACGTCATTTTTGCAAAAACATCACATATCTTCATTTTGCAACATGTGTGGTGGCCTCCTTCAGGTTGGCTCCTGTGACCAGCAGGGCACAAGAGCCATCACCTGGCTATCACATGAATGGAGTAATGAGAAATTAATAGAATAGATAGAAAACAACCTGTGCTAGTGGAAAAAACTCTTTGCCTCTTCTCTAGTAGAATTAGCTATATCAGCTGCAGAATATCTACTGCAAAGTACTGATTCTCCTCAATTTTCTGTGTCAAGTCTGTGGCTTTCTAAAGCACCACCATAAAAGGACAGCTTTGGACAACTTCTTTTCTGACTTCTTTTCGTTTCTGTTGTTGTTGGCTGTTCTTTATGTGCTGCTTTTAAAATGTTAAGGGAAAGAAACCTAATTTTAAGAATTCTTACATGATTTCCAGAAAACTCCTCAATAGCTGACTTCAAATGTGTTGATTGCAGGAGTAACACAGACATATAATAGGGTGAACTAAAATTTCTGAGCTAAACCACCCCAAATATTTCACCACTTGAAATACTGAACCAAGTCCAATAGAGGATTTGCATTTATTTTTCATTCACCTAAGCCAACAAAGTTGATTTCTGTTCCAAAAATAATTACAGACACATGTTGTTGAAGTTGTCTTCTTGCAGAATTAACCACTCTTTCCTTTGGATCTTTCTGACAATGTGTTGAAACTGTGCTAATGTGTTTATTGCACATCCTGGAAGTGAGAGCCCAGCAATTATGGAACACAGGGACAGCCTTTAAATATGTCGAGTCCATGGAGAAAAATATTTTTACTGTTAAATAAGTAACAGAGGTTTAAAAATAACCTTCAATTGTCTCCCTTGACACAAATACTAAAAGAACATTAATTTCTGGCTGAGGTTAGAAGAAATGTATACAGATTCCTTTTTTTTTTTTTTCCCTCCCAAGGAGTTTACCTGAAAGGCTTTGCACAAAGGCTGTATAAATCATTCATGTCACCCAGACTTGAAAAATTTAATACAGCAGGAAGAAGATTGTACGTTTGGTCACAAAGAAAATTAATTTTGAAAAATACTAAGCCTGTCTGGGCACATTGTTTTGTCTTGTATATTTTGGATCAAATTCACCTTTGATGTAAGCACACAAATCTCACTTCAGTCAAGAGAGACTGAAACTGACTTTGACTCATTGTGTTTAGATTCAGATGCCAATCATTTATACATTTAATCACAAGAGAAAATCTGAGATTGAAGGCTGGGGATAACTTTTCAGTCTTTTGATTGATAGTAATTGCAAAGCTATGTTTGTTTTGAAAACTAGAGTTAGCACTAACCAAACTCTACATGTTTTCTAATGATCTAAGGTTTTTTAAAGTTTTCATATGGCACTTAGATTCAAATCATTATATGAAACATTTTTAACATGCAGATAAATGGATAACTAGTACAACAGACTAAATATTTGCTGAATAACATAGCTGAAGCTATAGCCTGAAGATGTCATGGCTAATTATTAAATATGAACTTAATGTTTTTGAGAAACCTGAAATATGTCAGATGTCAAGAAATGGCAGAATCTTACCTGCCGGTGCACTGAAGTCTGTGACAGTTTTTTGGAAATAAAAAGTTGAGTCACCTATGGTTAAATGTGCATGCATTAAATACGTAAGACCCTCAAAATTTTATGGCGTTCACAAGCATACGGTGTGTTGCCTTATAGGTAATGCTCTGTCAATTATTTGCTGCTAGGAAAGTTGGAAAGTCCTTCTCAGACTTTTAATAAACATTTGTGCGTGAGAATGAGATAGTGATAGATTTTTCTATTTTTGGAGATGCTACATGTCTTAAAGGATTTATACTAAATATACTCACCTTAGCACCATCCATACCACTTGTACTGTTACATTTCACAGTCCTTCAAAATGACAAGACCATAGATTTTTCCTAAAAATAGTATTTCTCAAGCTGTGGGTTATAGTCCCTGGAGAGTTCTCACTGGAGACTTCAGTGATGGTCATGTTGGTTAAAAAACGTCCTCCTAGATATAAAATCAGTTCTTTTTTGTGTTAACTTGTTGCTAACAGTAGTTCAGCGCCTTCAAAGAAAATAATAAAAATATACCTGATTGGCTACAAATACCTGAGATAGATACAGAATAGACCTTTAATTTCTGGCAGCAGCTCATCTTAGTAATGTAGAGTTGTCTAACAACAACTACACAGAGTAATCACCGATTAAATATAAACTTTAATCACAGATTCTCAGCCCATTGAAGTGGATAACAAGATTAGTCTTCCTGATGACACAAACAATTAATTATACTAAACAGCAACAGAAATGCGGCCTCTGAGTATTGACATAATATTTCAGGGTGACACAATGTATTTTGTATTAACAAGTCCATCTAGTCAAAATTTTTTAACTTAAATCAGATTCAAGATTCTTCAGTTTTGAAAATGTTTAGTGAGGGAGGTGTTCTATATTTTTTAATAGCAAGTAGTGGGGTTTTTTTCCCACAAACAGAATAAGTCTTTAAGTATCCAAATGCTAATAAAATCCCACTCAGTTTTAACAAAGCTAAATATGTGTGAGAAGGGACTTTCTTTCTTAAATCTGTGATGTTTGCTTCTTTCATGATTTGCTTTTTGCATTCATTTCATTAAAGAGAATTAAGTAGACTATGCTTAATTTTAAGGCTCAGGTATCCTGCTATCTGAGGCTTCTACTGAATATTGCTAGATTTATATCTCCACAGAGAAGGGTTAAGTTTCAAATCTAACTCTTTAAAAATCTGCAAGTTACTGGATTTAAGTACAGTGTAACTACAGATAAAAATTACAAGTGATAAATGTTAATGAGAGCAGAGTAGACTTATAAGTATGGAGGGAGGATATGTACATTTAATCTTTTCTTACCTATGAAAAGGTTCAGATTAAACAAAACTCCATCACACTACTGGGGAAATTTTTCTTTCTCCATTGTTGCAGTAAAAGGGAAGTTGAATTTGTGGGTAATAGTAAGAGAGAAATCTGCATGAAGCTTGCTTTGAAGTATACCATGGGACACACAATTTCTTTGTAGAAGAATCATAGCAGATCTTTTCTTTTATGATACCAGCAGAGAAAATGCTTTAGAAAAAGTAAATGAACTTCCAAATTATTACTCAGAAGTCTTCTTTACCTCAGTTTGGAAAGCTCAGTGGCAAGATGTAGTCAGCATTAAGCAGCCTTCTGGTTGCAGCTGAGAAAGGAATAAGGCATTTAGGAAAAAAATCATTTCTAAACATAGCTGTTAAAAGAGAAAGTGAAAGTGGTTTTATAGTTGAAGTATTCAGTGTCTTCTGCAGCACAGAATTATTCCCTCTGAAAAAGCATCTATGGAGTGCACAGGAACTGGTAATCCAGGTTTTCCTGGATCTTTTTAAAAAGAAAATACAGAATTTGTTTGGTTTGCTTTCCATAGATGAGCTCCATCCCACCTTAGCAGAAAGGTATTTTGGGGAAGGTTCTGCTTTTGTGCTTTGAAGTTTTACCCTGGGTGATCCCTCTGGCACATTTGCTGATTTGTCTGTTTTTCAGGTATTAGAAACTGTTTTGTAATAAACAGAACCAACCCTTTCCCAAGCTGTTGTAAAGGGGAAGTCTGCTTAATTACGATCTCCCAAAATGCTTACTTTGGTGTCTTCAACTCTGTTAGCTAAAATGTCAATATGTGTTTAGTGGCAAGACCTTCAAGATATCATCAAAAAGCTAAACTGAGAACAAGTTGTTCTCATTGCAAATGTACGTTACAAAATAACAAGTCTGTTGGGCTATATCTATGTAAAATATCCTCTTTTCTTCTTTGTCTCTCTATTCATTCCCACAACATTTGAATGGCTTTTACATTTGAAGTCTAAGACACTAATGAGGAAAGTGTAGAGGAAATGGAGTAATAACAATCTGAATTAAATATTCAGAAACTTAAGGTATACTGTGATAATTTTCAACTCCCATGACATCTTTTCATTTTTTATTCTGTGCTGTTAACTCTTGCGAGTTTTGTTCCCTGTAAAAAACAGTTTTCACATCTTTTAGCTAGCTAGGTGTCTTCATATGAATGTAATATAGCAAGCCAGGTGACCTAAATCCTTTTAGCATTACCATACAGAATAAGGCAATAGTATCATTCTTCTGTAAGTTGAGAGAGAGAGATTTAAAGCAAAAAGCAGCTCTGCTCTGAGCCTGTAGCTTCCAGGTTTTAAACAGTAATACTAAGTGGCCATGAAATTTTTAGAGGTATCTTAACTTTGTATTTTGTGTGATATAAATTAAAGAAATGCAAGTTATATTAAAGAATCCAGCTATCTGTGCTGAAAAGGAAGTCTAACCCAAAGAATACAGTGAACTATTTCTCCAAAGCATCATAGTTGCTATTTTACGTACTCTTCATCTGGACAAGCAAACTGTCTGGCAGTATTCAGACTCTTAAAAACTGCAATTTAATGAAAAGATACACATAAAATTCCAGTCTTATTAAGTGACTTCACAAGAGAATAACCCAGAGATGAGCATTTTTCATAAGCAGAGCTTGTGCTTACAAGCTTGTGACTTACAATGTGATTTTCACAGGTGCAGGTGTCTGATTCCTCCTTATATAGAGCATTTTACAGGCATGGACAACTGTAAAATACTGACACTTGGGACAATCAGTGGGGAACTCTAGTGAAGGACCCAGCTTTCAGAGGTTAGTTTGAAATGTTGACTTCAAAACATCATCCCCACAACCAGCTTCCAATGTCTCCAAGAGCTGCAAGAGTAGAGAAAACCCAGCACAGTTATCTGGTTACTCTTTACTCCCAGCGTTGGTTTGGGATTGCTGACCTGATGTGCCTTTTCTAATGCAAAAATCTGTGCCCTTGCAGGTGCAACCTTCCCAAATTGTCAGTGAGTTCTTGTGTTTTCTCTTTGCCTAATTAAGAAGTACCAAAAACACTTCAGATCCTCAGAGATGGAGTGTTTGTATTTGTTTTTCTTTTGAAAAGGTGTAAAGTTACTGGGGAGACATAAAAGAGGAAGAGAATAACATTTTCTGCAGTTGTGTTACACTGCAGTCCTTCGGATTAGTAAGAAATTAGGCATCCCTGCTCAGCATTAGCCCCTCTGGCTTGACCTGTCACTCCTGTTTGCAGACATTTCAAGCAAATGTGTCTGATTTGAACCTCATTCATGATGCGAATCTGTGATTTTCAGCACGTTGCATAAGATTAACTCATTTTTAGTTGTCATGTGTACTGTTACAGATCCTCTTCTGGGGATGAAGTAACAGACAGATTAATGCTGTTAATGCCACTTTAATACACATGAGCACTGCCTGGCAAAGCTTGAGGGAGTGACATTAGAAAGCACTAAATTCAGTGAATGAAGTCTGATATATAATAGCATTTCCAGCACTGACATAAAAGCAGACAAGTTCAGGCCCAAATTCATCTCTGCATTTTAGTGATACGATACCACTTATTTCTGTGGCCTTGCCTGCCAGAAACTAAAAGTAAAGTTTGGCCAAATGAAATGTTTTTTTAAAAATTAAACTAAAATTTGGATATTCTTGTGTTTCCCTCCGAAATTCACTTAAATGATTTCTACTACAGTATGTCTTTCCTCTCTTGTATCTGACTTGAAACAGTGCAAAATGTCAATAATTTCTAGTAAAACTTTTTTATTACTATTTTTTCTTTATACTTGATGTGAAATTTATTTATGAAATATAGTCTAAGCTGTTCTTAGAGTATGAACTTCTAAGCTCCTAAATGTCTTTATTTGGAAGTATTTTGGATATGGTAAACATAGCAGAGTTTGACAACAGCAGTAGTAACAAATTAAGTGAGGTTGGTAATGAACAGCTTTCACAGTAACCAGAACACCACTGTACTGCAGCCAGTATGGTTGTGCAGATGATACCCATGGTATGCACCACCACAGCAATCTTGTTCCATTCGGCTTTACAAATCTAGCTAGAGCTGTGTATTTAAAGAGCAATCATAGGTATCACTGTATGACTTTGAACTGAGCCTTTCCTCACTGTCCCTTTGAGTTCAGGAGGAATTCTGCTTGGCAAAAATAGGTGTTTTGTTATCACAACTTTCGTAGAAGCAGAGGTATTTCTCCATATGTCTTAGATATGTTGTTTTGGCTGAGTTATTTTCTTTTATTTAGTCCTCTGTTCAGAGACTTACTAAGAATTAGTTTTTTTCTTTAAGCAACAATTTCCAGTATACAGACAGTGTACTAAAATTCCCATGGACTATTACTTTTAGTTGAATTTTAAGTTATTATTCCTTGAGAAGTTAACAGGGAAAAATAATGAGGCAGACACCTTTATTTAGACCTCTAGGATTTTCTAAATAATCTTTTAAAAAATTGGTCCTCAGTGAGTCAGTAACATTTGTTAATGAGTTACTGACTGGAGTGGGTACAGGATTATTCTGTAAACTTTTACAGTGTCTCTTAATATTGCTGTTCAACTGAGAATAATATTGTCACATAAAAAAACTATTTACAGAAGCCCTTAGGGAAACAATTAAACTTAAAGTAAAAATGTTCCAACATATATTTTTATTACGTTTTTTTTTCCTTTTCTGATCAGAGAAAACAGTGCCAGATTTTAGTCATACATTTGATAAGATGCTTTTAATGGTGGCTTTAATTTATTCTTTTTCGATATTAAATCATCTAAGAGAGAGTTATTAGAATCAACATAGTTTCTAAGTTTACTGAACCAGAGGCATCTCAGTAAGTTAGAAAACTGTCAGTTTAAAACACATAAGCTAAAAACGCTCTAATGTTGTTACCCTCGGTAGCCCAATGGAAAAAGTATTTATTTCATTCAGTGTTATTTTCTTGTGTGAGAGAGCAACAAATTAAAACAACTAATTCACTTCACTGAACAATATTTAGCAGAACTCAGAGGCTTGAATTAATCACTGTTTAATAAAGGTACTAATCTGTATTAAATGAAAGCCTTCAAGGGCTCACTTTGAAACAATGCATAAGTAGTAATCAGCAAGTCCTGATAGAGGGGCCTGCTGGGGCAAATAGCTGGAATGTGCTGTGTAATCAAATTCCAGGAGATTTAAACCCACAAAAAAAAAATTTAAAAAAAAAAATTACTCAAGCCTCTTTTAAGTAAAGGATATTTGGGTTATTTTCTTCCTAATTCTAATATTCAGCATATTAAACAAAATAATTACATTAAAGTCGTTATTTGAAAGTCAAGTCAAAACAAGAAAGTAATTTAAAAATGCTTGCATGCCTTCCTTGTGAATGACCCCCATCACACAACTTTGAAAATAGTAAGACTTGCTTCTCAACTTCCATCCCTGTACTATGAGAAGTCATTGAACTCAGAAGCTCTAATTGATCACAATTTTCATGCTTTATTCCTTCCAGAATCCTTTGGAACATTGCAAGGTGAACTCAGCATACAGCACTGGAGAGCTGCAGTGATTTTTATCCTGTCATACGTACATTTGTGTGTATGCAGAATTGAATAGCCTTGTAGATTTCAAGAATATTACTGTAAGCACTACATTGTCTTAACAGACAATATTTGATTTATATTAATTTAATGAAAGGCCCATACTACCGTGCTTTCCAAAGTATTTCCAGATCAAAGAATAAGGGTCTTTAGGTATGCTTGTGTTCCGATTTCTGACATTCCAAATCTTAGAGCAGGTCTCATAGAAGGTAAAAGTGAAAAAAAAACAACCCCCCAAAAATAATTGAATTGCCTGTTAGAGGATTTGGAAGATTTCACATCAATCACTTTGTCTAGGAACTCAAATTCCAACGCTGTTATCAGTGGATGAGCAGACTGACAATTTTGGCACTTTTGTTTGGTCCTTCAGTGAGTCACCAACCCCACCCACCACCCTTCATGGGGTGACAGTGTGAAAATTGTGCTTCCCATATGAGTGGTATTAACATTTTACACTACATGGTCCAAGCCATGTCATATCACAGCTCTGCTTTCTCTTGTATACCTTTCCAAGTAAAAAGAGTCAGCTATGACTACCCAGACTGACCAGCTGACTCATAGCAACACTTATTTTCGTTGGCCTATAATCTGAAACTGAGATCAAGAGTGGTTTAAGGAAGTCAGTTAACCTTTATGAGAGAGAAAGAAGGACTGTCTAGCCTGTAGAATATATTTCAGTACTACACACAGAGTTGTTCCTCAAAATGTGTTAATTCACATCAAAATATTTCACTGGGTACTGAAGGGAAAAACAGAAGATAAAATCTACGAAAAAGTAGAGACAGTTCTCTCCTTCCTGTCTTCATGTTCAAATGTCTTCGCAGTGGCTTTCCAGGCTGTTTCCTGCAATGGTGCAAAAGTAATCTTAATCCTCTGCAGGTGGATATCTGCCACGACTATTAATTTCAAATTTTGTGGAAGAGAAATGGGGCTCAATCCCAGAGAGCGGGCTTGTTGAGTGATAAAAGTTTACAACTTTATGCTGATAAGTCAGGATCTCTTTCCAAGGCTTCAACTAGTGTATTCTTGTTTACTGTTTGCTTCTAGTTTGGTGTAATGGGGTCCTGAACCGCAATGGTGTTTTGTGCTTATACATGTACATTTACAGTTCCAAGAGTTTTTGCATTAAGGAATATTGCATGTGAAAGAAGCATGATTTTCTTGTTGAGACCATTTCTGGCAGGTGGTACATGAAACTAGTACAAAGGAGTCAGCTGTTGTGGCTAAAAGCACAAGGAAGAATAGCAATGTGAAAATATGGGGCTTGTTTTCCTCATTGGTAGGCTCCAGTCCTTCAAGTTTTCTGAAGTCATAAAACTGTATGTTGTCCACAAGCAAGAATTTGCAGGATTTGAGATTTAATGAGGCCCACCCAGGTTCATTATAAAATTGTAATCCTAATATTAATTCAAGGATTAGAAATGAAACTGTAGGACTGTTTAATAGTCTTGTTAACTCAAAGTCAGAACAGACTGAAAGAAGGACTTTCAGTAAAGCTTTCAAACATCAAGCAAAGGTACCTCCCTAAATTAAAATATGATGGAAAATCCAGTTAAATATTTGCTATTATCTACAATATGTCATAATTATGTGTTGATACACAACATGGTTAATAGGATTAAATTTTGATATAGATCACCTTCAAAATTATTTTTTACATAAGAATTTAAAAGTAACTAAAATCCTGAAGGAGATTTTATATCATGTCTTTTCCTTAAGGGATTCAGCAGGTTTAACCAAGTTTCAAACTTACTGAGACTGAGGTACTAGCTTTTTTTTTTCAACATTCCTTTTAAAGTAAGACCCTCTGTTAAGATCAAACAAGAAACATGAGAAGTACCTACATAATTTATATTTCCCGTGGTTTTCTTCTTTTCTTAATCTGTGATTGAATAAGAATTTCTGCCTCAAAGCTATTCTTTTTCTTCTAATTTGACCCTGAAATAAAATCATGAACCTTTAAAACATCTTATTTGGTGATTGTTTCCTTGTTATTAAAGAATATTATATGTTTACTTTGGTTTAAGCCACATAGTTAGGACTAGGGAGAAAAGAGTAATAATGGGTTTACATGTGAAAAACAAATAAAAAAGGTAGTAAGACTTTTATTACGTGCATCTTAGAAAAATGGGTGTGCTTTTACAGTCAGTCATACTTGAGTCAGAGAGTGTTTGGAATAACTATTGCATTGAATATAACCAATAAGATTTTACTTCCTTTGCCAATTAAGAAAATGCATGTTGAGGAACAACCTGTGAAATTTCACAATCCACAGGGAAAAAGACAAATAATTATTGTACACATGAAGCTATATGGCAAAAAATACTTTGCACCTAGCACTTATGTAAAATTGGGATCTAAATATAAGTGATAGGTTTATGTACTTTTTAATTTTCTCTCTCTGAAATTTTTCTGTTTTCAAAATGCTGTAGGCCTCTCGGATGAGGTTGAACCGCTTTTTTTCTGAAAGGGGGAAGAGTTGGTAGCACTAGTCTCAGTGATCTTTGTTTTTCAATTGAAGTTGAATCAGTATAGACTGTTGACAAAGGGAAAGAAAAAGCAAAGTTGCATTGCCCAGGGGAGTAAAGGAGCAGTGATCAACTCTGGAGCACACAGCCTGGATGAACAATATCATAGTGTAATAGACAAAGGTCTGCAAATTCTCGTGTGTAATTCTGATTCTAACTAGAAAGTTAAAGAAAATTCTTTGGCATAAAACAAAAGTAATTCCTTGTCTCTTGACCCTAGGAATTAGGCTGCTAGTTTTTGTGTGAGGGATTTTTACATCAATGCAGCAATTTAGGTCAAAAAATAATATTTAATCTAAAACTTTATTTTAAAAAATATTGACTTACATATTGCTATAAAGTTTTGGTGGAGAAACATACCTAAAAAACAGAGGTATGAAATCTTTGTAGTTCTCTGAGGGTCTGTCAGAGTATTTCAGATTTGCTGGATTGTGACATTTTAAATATGCTGCTTGCATCATTACACAATTGCACATGCTTCCTCCATGGCAGCGTTGTATGTTTAAAGCATAAGCAAAGTGCATAGAAACAGTTTCTGTTCACAATAGCTGAATCAGGCTTTATCTGACAGTGCTTCAAATTGATCATTCACCCGAATGGCTTCAGAAATGCTCATATTCTTCATTACTCACAGTTACGCAAATATGCTGTAGCTAATACAACACAACTATCTATTTATAAGAAAAAGAAAGATTTTTATAAGAAAAAGTCTATACATTATTACTATGATTACTGTGATTATCATTACTTCTGACTAAGTCAGGAATTTAATAATTAGATTATACTTTAGTTGTGTTTTTCATATTTCTTTATTTATTTGTTTATTTGCTTATTTGTTCCTGAAATAAAATGTTGCATTACGTGGACAACTGAAACTTGGATGTTATTTTTCAGGAAAATCAAATGTCAGCAGTCTCTGAGTACTTAACAGAGGGAAAAAATGCTTAATATACAGCTAAGCCTAGATTATAATAATTCCAAAATATTATAACACCAAAATCCCTAGGAAATAAAATGTCAATATAATGCCAAAGCTCATGGGAGTGTTTCTACAGTAAAGGTAACTTACTGCAGGGAGAAAGTTTCCTTTCTAAAAACCGGGTTTATAAAAGATTTGCTATGTCTTTACTAAAGCAGCTGGCCTTGGAACACTTTTAAGGAATAAAATATTTTTCTGCTTTCTACCCTAGCCCTACCTAAAAACAAAGGCCACTAAGGGTTGCATGTAATAAGATCTATCAAGCAGCACAGAACTTTTTCTGATATTTTCCTTCACATTGTGCCAGACAAGGCAGAGAAGCAAGGTCTGCACTGAGAGAGGATTAGCTGTTGGTGCAGTTGTGTGGAAAGATCCAAACATTCCAAAGTGGGGTTTTGAGGAAAAGAGTTGCTGTACTCCCGGCTGTAGGAGTCACTGCAGAGGCCAAAGGGCTGCTCTCTCTTCCCCTGTCACCTCAGTGATGCTTCCACCTTTTTCCTGGAAATCCATCTGCTCTTTTTGTTCTGACCAGACATAAGCAGGAACAAGCAACAAAATTGAAAAGAAAGTACTTCTTGTAAAGAATCATATGTCTGATTGCTTTTCCACTCCCACTTTGTGCCAACAGAGTAATACCTCTGACTTGCATGTAAACCCTCAAGCCCAAAAGCTTGTCTTTACTTTCCCTGATTCACCCTAACGTTTGGTGAAAGGCAACTATGAGTCAAAGTCAAAATATACATTTTGATAATATGCTGAGAAATAAGTTTCTTAGCTCTATGAAGGCTTGCTAGGATTCTACTCAATTTTGTTTCAAGTCGTATGCCAATGGCATCTTTTGTTAAATTTCCCCCTGTGTTATTAAGGGCTGTCTAAAGGAGTACATTTGTTTTCAGTTCACCATATCACTGAAATCAAAGGTCACAATGGATCTTATAATAAAAAAATAACATCTGAAATAAATTTTGAAATAGTTCTTTATAATGCAGTTTGAATGGCAAGTGTAAAAGAAATATTGTTGTAACTTAATTCAGAGTAAGAGTAAGTCCCCCATCTCTTAAAAATAGCATATATAAATAAGCTAATTTCAAAAGCACTCTTGTCAAGGCCACTGTTTGGCTACCAAAATCTAAATGGCACATGGGGCTTGACACATGCCTAATACATAACTCTTTGTTATTTGATGTTTTCAGGGGAAAAAAATCTGTAAAATCTGATGCATAAAGCATTGGGAAAAGTAAAAACCACAACTTGTAGGACAGAAAATTAAATAACTGCATATATATAGGATTTATGCAATTTATTACCTATGTTTTGTATAATAAAGATGTCAAGAGTGATCCAGGATGCTACCCCTCTCTCTCACCTTCCAGCACAGTCCGCACACACTGATGAATCTAACACAGAGGTAGTTAAAAGAACAGCTTAGAGATCCTGGCTGAAGTGTAACCACAGTCTTAGGACCATGTTATTCATCTGGCTTGGTGTATTTGGGAAGGCTAGAGGTGGTGAAACCATAACCTCAACCAAAGCCTTATGACAAAGAATGCCTGTGGGGCTGCACTGTGCAGGAGGCTCAGAAGTGACTTGTGAATAACTGCAGGGTTGTTAGATGAGATGAAATGTGAACAGTAGCATAAAATTGGTCCATTTGGATGTTTAGGCTTGGGTATCATCTGGAATCCTCATTCCTTCAGATCCTTTCTTGCAATTATGTACAATTTAATTTTAATTCCTTCATCAGCTCAACACCCACACAGGGGCTAACAAAACCATCTCAATCTAATGAAGGAGCAGACAACGTTAGAGCTGTCATACCTTTATGGGGTAGAATGAATAGTTTAGAAATCAAATACTTCAGACCAGAATTAGATGCAGTGCAAACTCCTACATGTGCATTTTAACCTCACGATTTCCATTAGACAGTAGTGAGATCTTGCTTAATATGAAGGTTATTTTGTTTCCTTAGTTTGAGGAGTTATGAATAATGTTGTACTTTTCAGAATCCAAAACCAAATTTAGTACTTTAAAAGATAAATAATCTGCCAGCACTAACTGGCAGAAAATATTTCCTGTGTATTTTGTTTTCTAGTTATGTATGTGCAACTATAGACTTCTGAGATATAATTTTTCATTATGATTTTTTAGACTGCATTTGACATAAATTAGAACATCATATAGGTTTTTTGCTGTTCTGATAGACTTTGATTTAAACAGCTTGGTTTTTTTAGCTGTTCTTTACCATTAATATTGTAAATTCTTCACTACACTGAGGGGAAATACTGGGGTTAAGCTAGATACTTTTGTGAAGGTGCTCAGTAGTGGTAGTCGAGAAAACCAAATCAATCTTTTATTAGAATTATTAGGCAAAAATTAGGTACCAAACTAGTGAATGTCCACCTGCCACAACACCAATCTGCAGTTCACCCTTGTAGCACAGTTCTGATTCCTCCCAGAAGGCAAGGTGATAAAAAGTAACAAATTATTTCTGTGTGAGGAAATAAAAAAAAAACCGGTATGAAGAGAATGGATGGGAATTGACTGTTCACTGCCTCTCCCAGCAATAAACGTCATGGGAAAGTATGAGGAGTCACATTCAAAACAAACAGAAGGAACTGATTCCCTCTGCAGCAGGAACAAGGATATTAAGAATACTGCAAATTTACAAGAAATCAGCTGGCAAGTTTGTAGAAGAAAGCCCATAAAGGGTTGCAGAACTTGTGGAAATCACAACAATGCAGGAAAACCATGAGCAGAAAATAGTTGTTAGCTGAGAAACTCTTAGGAAAAAGCATTATATACATTTGACATGTTTTCCCGGTTTTTTAACACCTATGTATGGCACTTGTAGAGACCTCGTAGTGGTCTGGATGAACCCATCATCTGATCAAATAGAGCCTTCATGCTAGAAAAGGTTTATTTACTTATTTAAACAATTTTAAACCCACAGCAGATTTGTGAAATCATAAACATGTATCCAAAGAAACCTCATGAATGAAGTCAATAGGCTTAATTCTTCCTGTCATATGCTAGAGCCCATTAGAAGCAAACCCTTTTTGAAAGTGTTCTTTACAATATAGCTTTCATTTTAATTACATTTTCTTTAAAATTTTCCCCTCTCACTTCTGCTGATCTTGAGAAGGCCTTTAGGAACCTGGATATCTATGTCAATTTTCTAATCATTCTCACTAGTTCTATTTAAAACTTCTCTTAAGCTTTCCAGTTAATTTATCAATATCATGGTTAATAAGGACATATGCTTGGTCTGTATATTGTCTTGAAAATATATAAAGCTTAAACACATATTGTCCTAGTAGGATTAACAGAGAAATAACATTTTCACTTCTGTGTCCTTGCAGTAAGAAAAATATCAGATATAATTACTAAAATCTTATTTAGTGAAAAACTCGTGATTGTTTTTAAATTATTTTATTTCTTCTAAGTACAGTATAAAAGTTGCAACTGGTAAACAATGCTAACAGATAAATTCTGTAACATACTGTAATAATAAATGCCTGCATTCTATGTCGTCCTGTTCTGTACTCCATACAACTTGATTTTCAAGACAGTTCAGCATTGTTTTTGTAACAAATCTGATGATAAAGAGCTTGGGAAATCTGTTAGATTTCTGTAGAATCTAAGTAAGTACAACTCTAATGGATAAAGGCCTGATTGCTAGCCTCTAAGATGCTAGTCTGTTAGACTAATAAACGTCTGTTAGAAAATGAAACATTTTGGGACAGTGTAATGATCCCTAACTTAATGTCCAGAGAGATAAATTCCTAATTCTTCAAGAAAGACGTAAAAGTATTTATAATGCTTATAATTGGACAGTGTTGAAAAGAGGATTAGAAATTTGGCCTGAGCACACCTTGTAATAAGGTTATACTGAAGCATTGCCTTCCTTTGTACTAATATAGCTACAGAAGTTTACAGATACTCAGAGCCAGTGGAATTTGTACAGGTGCTTATTTGGTTAAGGAACACTAATCACTTCAGCTTGCAATAGCATTGATTCAATTCCATCACCATATGCTCCTGCAAATCCTATCTGTAATTTGCTTCAGTATTACTCTGTTGCCTGTCCAGCTGCTCTGCTCCGTTGCAAGGGAGAGACACGCTTTTAGCTACACCTCTCTTGCACCAGTGAAACCTGTCTTAGAACCTGGTTACTTGTGGGAAATAAACAAAGTAGGAAAACAGAGAGTTAGAACTGCCACCAGTTCTGCTCTGTGACTGACATGGCTAGTTTTTATAAAATAGTAAATCTTAGTGCTATTTTCAAAGTAATGGTATTTCAGAGGTCAGAGTTAAGCGTCCCAGCTACATAACATGTTAAAATCTGCCAGATTTTGTCTTTCAGAAAACTTCTGTTCTTGTTTAGTTTTTAATATTTGTCCTTATCTTCTGTGAGGAGTCAGTACTGGGCTCATTGCTAACTGCTTTTTAAGTCTTTATTTCATTAACAATGAGTTGTGTTCAAAATGTAAAGACTGTGTCCGTTTGTAGCACCAAATGAGCAGGATTGATGTCTGAAAACACAGCTATCTTTGCGTATTGGCTATTTCTTTATTAGTTCTTAAAATAAAGGAGTGTCTGTGGCACTGGTACTTGCATTACCAAAGTCATAGATTAATGTATCTTTAAATTAGCTGTGGCAAAGACGTTAGTAATTACCTGTAGCATCGATTGTATATGCTAACTCTACTTAAGTCTCTATCTATAAAACATCTTGTGTCATTGGGTTGCACATGCAAATGAACATAACCATAATTTCTTTTATTGATTTCTTTAGACAAAGGATGTAACTTCTGCCCCAAGTTACTTTGCAAGCTGAAACCTGAATCCAGGATCAGTCTCTAGAATCCTTTGCCGAGTACTGTAGTTTCACTTAGTCAGTTACAGTTTTTACTTTTATCTTGGTTGTGAGATCTTTTCCTTTCATCACCTCACTCTTTCTCCACCCTCTCAACCAAACCAAATACCCTAATGTTAAAATGCAAGCTGTCTTTACCTGCTAACTCCCTAGTCATATTCTTTACCTCAATGAACTGTTTACTAACTGCTTTCTTGGCTGCAGCTTTTACCTTTGTTGTCTCCACAGACCATCTTTGGTCTGATCCTGTGTTTAACAGAACTCACAAGGTATGCATGTGGTCTCTGGTACAGAAACTTCCTAGGTCATAGCTTTGCTAAAATAGAATGTGTATATATACACATGTAATTGCTAGGTACTAGGAAAAAAAAAAAACAGAACAAAACAAAAAAAAACACACACACCCCCCAAAAAAACCCAAGTGTTTTTTATATTAGATGATTGTTCATCAGTGTTAATATCAAGAGGGTACAGTAAAGAATTTGTTAACAGTCAAGTTTTTGTTTAAGTTAACAACTTTTAATTATGCTGAAAACAATGCAATTGCTTGTCTCTGAAAGACAAAGAGTTGTGGTTTTGACTTTCTGAAAAGTTACATGCACTACAGTACAGCAATTGTGGTGAGAAACAGTGACAAAACTCAGTTTCTTTGAAAAAATGCTGTTGTTGACTATTTGCAATATGTTTCAACTGTGTATAGATTTCCCACAGTTGCCCAATAAACACACTGTTTTCATTCTTTGGAGATTAACAGTTTCCCCTGTGTTCTCAGGTTCTTTCCAGCATATTACAGTGTTTCTTTTGAAGGATTGGTTTTCCTGGGTTGAACTTAAGAACTCAGAGCATCTTATCACACTTTCACCAGCTTGCTTTCTCAGGGGGAAAAAAAGAGAGGGGGAAAAAAAGCCCATCAAGGCTTGTGCCAGTTAAATCCAAGCTCTCAAGGGATTTGTTTTTCTTCAGGCGTCAGATTAGATGTTCAAACCAAGCAGCGTTGTGGGGTCACGGGTCAGTGCCCACTGAACCCTTTAACGAGGCTAATCCCACAGCAGCACATTCCAAGCAGCTAATGGGTGCAAGGGCTTTGCTGGCACTCACATCTCTGCGCTGGGGGCAGAGTGAGAGCCTTGTTCAGCAGTCGCAAATGTGTTATTAGCAATGACCAGCAGTGGCGAAACGTGGAAAGCAGATTTTGCTCCAGGACAGACTTAAACACCAAGTTTGATGCTCAGGTAAAGAAGAGGGAGGAAAAAAAGTGTTCTTGGTGGGATTTTACAGCTAGGTTAATAAAGAGAGAGACTTACCTAGGGAGCTAAGCTATGAATAAACTAAATTCAAGTATGGCGTGCATTTATGAATTCCCTGTGGACTTTAAATTGTCTTATGAATTAATACTAAAGGAGTATTTATTAAATAAGAGAAAGAGAAAAGCTGCTTATTCTACTAGTCTTGAATATTCTTTGCTGCAATTTTCTAAACTTTTTATTACTTTATATATTGACATTATTAATAAGAATTTAATGCAGACAATTTAATTATGAATATGTTTATTTCCTGAAGTTATGCTATTATGAAGCCTCCACAGCAAGTAACATAATTTATTATATGTCTGAACTTTGTACTTCATTGCAAATTATAGCTGTCACAGAAAGATAACTGGTATGGAACAGTGAAACTAGATGCTTTCTTTTAAATTTGGAAAGACGAGGAAATATGAAATTAGTAAATCATGTATTTTGGCTTCATGACTCAGTTGGGTAGAATAGCATATTGTCTGAGATCTAAAAGCTGGCAAATATTTTTTCCTGATGTGAATAAAGGAGTTTTTCAAATCAGACTATTTGTGCAATACTACCTTTGATGAAAATTCAGATGCAAATTATTATTATTATATTTAACATGTCTATGTTTCTTTTCTACTTGCAAAGACAATATGAGAAAGAGTAGGAAAACAAATTTTGAGTGTCAGTTTATTGGTTTTTGAAAGCTTACTTCTATACCTAAAGAAAAAATTTTTGGTAAAGTACCTGTTATGGCATCTTTTTGTATTGCATCTTGAGAGAAACTTAGCTAGTGACCATCTTTTAAAAAGACACTAGTTCAATGTAGTCAGGAAATTTACCAAGGTAAACTGTTTGCAGAAAAGTATAAAAAATGTGAGTATTTATTATAGGATATTTAGAAGTTATAATAAATTACAGCTTCAAGGTAATCTCTTGTATGTAAAGTAAAACTGGTTTAGCTTCTTCAGAATTTCTTCGGAATTTCTATTTAACTGTCCTTTGCTTAAACAAAACAAACCTTGCCAACGTTCTATAATATATTAACTTTTTGTTTGCTACAGTAAGGAAAATCAGTCAAATACAGTTTTCTTTAATGGTTTTAGTCAAGTTGGTTTTTTTTTCTGACTGTAGAAATGATACCAGGTTATCTGCTATTTCAAAATATTAAGTCTAGCAGATTTTTCAAATAAAAATGCAAGGAGAAGCAAGATGAAATATTGCTAAGTAACATCAGTGACCACTAGATCCAACAAGGAATTATCTTGTGTGTGAAAGGCAAAAGAATAACTTTTTATGTACTGGGACTGATAAGTAATGGATGTAGCTAGAAATTCTTCTTATGTTACCTTATGCTAGTGATATTCATTGACTTCAAGAAATTTCCACAGTTCACAGTGATTTTCACAAGTTCCAGAACCAGAGGCTTCTGACTTTAAACATGTAAGACAGGATGCAGATTGAGTTGACAGAAAGGTAATATTTGGTTGTGAGGTAACATTAGTTAGTAAAAGCAATTCTTAGGTATGTTACCATCTAACTTTCCATAGTAAAAGGTAACATTAATTAGTTAGGTTACATTACACAGGCATATGTTCTCTTTTTATAGAGGCAGAATACTCATATTTCCTTTAAATTGTCCAAAGTTCATTTCACATTACTTAATTCTCAGGTAATTTTTTCATAGTTCATATAGTTCTGTTTATGCCTACAAAAAGTGGAGAATTTTATTATTTAAGTATGTTTTATAAAGTTTATTTCTTTGAAATGATTTTTAAAGGGAAGTTTTAACTCATCTCCTTATTAAGTGAAATAATTGAATTGTATCTGGGTGAGTGTTTTAGAGAGCTTGCTAGAACTCATATGGAGTGAAGACTTCCTAGATAATTAAAATTATTTTAAAACTCTGAAAGACCTTCCTTTGTGATTTTGTGTTTGAGGTTTGATGTGGGGTTTTTTTCTTTCCTACCCATCTATCTTTCTTTTTTAAAAAGCTTTGTTGTGTATTTGAAAAGTAAGACTATACTGAGGGAAATTTCTTGCTTTTCTATGAATATGAGGGGAAAGATCTTGAGTATTATGAACAGGCATAGCTTCACTGAAGCGTTTCAGAGATTACCTCAACCACTTCACCTGAGTCAATGTATCAAAGTTTTTTGTGTCTTGTTTCAGAAACAGAACTTCCTCTTTTTTTTTCTTCTCTTATTAAGATGTTCACGTAGGAAACTATGTAAACCTCCATGTTAAACAGCACTCTCAGTACTTGTGTAAAAAATTGCATTTTTTTTTAATTAGATGTGACTTAATTGTATTACTAAAATGGAAATAGGCTTTTTAAAGCATTTTCAATGAATAGGTGTATTTTTTTCTCTGCCATGCAGAAAGCTTTACAGTTTGAGTTAATTCTTCTCCAGTGATTCCTGCTATGAGAATATAGGTGACAGGATCAAAGTTGTCTGGCTGGTGAATATGAAAACAACCTTAAGGGCTTCTGTTGGGTGCTCAGTTCTAGAAAGGAGCCATAGTTCTAATGGAAAATATTTGCTCTGAGCAAAATATGCATTGTGTGTCTGCAAAGTCAGTGAAGTTTTTTTCTTTGTTTGAAGTTTCTCTTCAGTTGCATTATAATTTGTGTTTAATAAGCAAACAGAGCTCATGGCATTTCCTTTCTCTTTTTTAGGCACAGAAATCATGGATAGAAAGAGCATTTTACAAGAGAGAATGTGTTCATATCATACCCAGCACCAAAGACCCCCATAGGTAATTGCATGCTACTTGTATGAAACATGAAAGTTGATTGAAAATAAAAAGTCTCTCTCTATACATAAAATATATATAAATATTTTGTAAACTTATTTGTTCAGAAGGTGGTTGAATTACATCTGGAGTGATGGATTTGTTTACATTTCAAAACTTATTCCATAAAAATAATTAAAAAAAGATAAATCCTAGGTGGATCAACGTCTGTGTTAAATTTCCTCATCTTCTTTGTTCAATATTCAGTCCATTGAACGTTTACCTAAATTGGATGTGTGACACACAATACTGTCAAAAGAAAATAAAAGCAGTAAACTAGCAATTTAAAATATGTGCTAGTCCATGAAAAAAAAAAAAGCTGATTATTTGTCCTGGTGTCATCTGAAGACAATAGAAAATGTTAACTTCGTTTTATACATATTTAGAACAAAGCATGGTTTTACTGAAATACAGGAGAGCTCAGAGTAAACAAGACCAAAGAAAGCAAAGATAATATACATACTGTGTTGCTTCCATACATAAAGCCTACAGAGAGCAGGAAAGTAGAATTGAAAGAGGTTAGATTTTCTTTGTAGTTTGTTTCCCTGTTCAGTTTATACACACACGTGACTCGAGTTTTCTGTTTATTTAATATCATAGGTGTTGCTGTGGGCGTCTAACAGGTCAACATATTGGACAGCCTCCAAGCACCTCCGTTACTCAGAACGAGAAAAATGAAACCAGGCTCACTCGCAATGACATCCAGTCGGAGAAGTGGTCCATCAGCAAGCACACGCAGCTCAGCCCAACGGACGCTTTTGGAACCATTGAGTTCCAAGGAGGAGGCCACTCCAATAAAGCCATGGTAACCATGTTTTTCTCTTAGATAAATAATACTGCTAGCTAAAGCTGGGCATTCACAAAGAATGAACAGGATTCTTTCTTAACTTCCTGGTAAAGTATTATTGGGTGTAGGACCATAATGTATGTTTTTATGTGTCATGTGCCAAAGAGTGGGTGAACAAAATTAACTGTAAAAGCTGGAGTGCAGTGTAAGAGGGGCTACCTTTATGAAGAATGAAGACAAATTAATGTCCTGCTACCTTGATTTTCCTCCAGTGCCTAGTCATCCCTCTTTTTCTGAAAAATTTTAGAATTCGACTAAGATTGCTGCCTGTGTCTGCAAAACTGACAAATTTTAAATATATCTAATTCCTTTTAGTATCCTTCCAGATATGTATCAGAGGATAGATCAGTTAGACTCATTGATTCATATTTCAATGAAATAAGATGCCCCAGTGTCTAATCTAGGAATTGGGAAATCCCTATTCTTTCACAGACTTCCTTGAACAAGGAGTTACTTCTTCCCTATAGAGAGATACCAAAACATATTAATCTGAAGGCATTGCTCCACTAATTTGAAGAGATGTTTCCAGCACACACAGTAACCCATGCATGTATTTCTCCTATGAGGAAGCCTTCCATGAAAGGAAGAATCCCTCTGACTCTGTTTAAACTACAGAACCTGTGACTTTGGGAATGAAAGATGACTACCTAGCACGTCACGGCCAAGACACTGTTTTGGGCAGCAGTGAGGGCAGAAGCAGAACTCCTGAGTGGTCTTCAAAATTACCTGCCCAGCAGGTCTGGGTAGTCTGTCTTCTGCACATGAATTCTTCCCACCAGGTGTCTCAAATCTGTTTTAGGGGACAGAGATTAAAGACAATGAAAATCTCAGGTAGTATGCTAGCAAAAGCCAAATATTTTCCTCAGATGTCTACAGAGGTGCTGGAGTTAGAGTGATTGCTTGAGTGGATGGTACCATTCATGCAGATGGATGGCTTCTTTTGGTAGAAACCAGAAAACACTACTGCACCAAGAAACAGAAAATTAAGTAATCTCTCTGAGAGTACCTCATACACCATATGTTCAGTTGATAACCAATCACCTAAAAATCTGCAAGGCCATCTCTAGAGAGACTCTGATTTTGTAAATAACATTTGGTTAGTGTGAATAAATTGACAACTCCTTCGGCACTGAAATGAACCAGACTGTGCTGTTTGTATCTTCACAAGCAGTGGAAAAAACCCAAAACACTTTTCATCCAAGCTGAGAAAGATTCAGAGATACAGTAATAATGAGTGTTATTAACCATATGTGAATACTTTGCATTAAATCACTGCTTATGAGAAAGGTAATCAATAGAACTTTTTCAGTGATGTCTTTGAAGACTACTTTAAAACAATAAACAGCCCTGCCCAGACAAAAGCAGTCTTAGATAGCCAAGAAATGATGAAGCCTTTAGGGAAGCTGTTGCTACCAATTTCTCTCTTTGCTGGGATTCTGATGTCTTGGCATAATGTCAGAAGAGACAGGAGATGCTTCAAGGTATATACTCTCAGCTCAAAGAAAAACAACTGAAGTGAAACTGTGGAGGTAAAATTGGAATTCAGTATAACAGAAAGAAAAGCTGTCACAGAATGCGGTCAGGAATGAAACCATGAGGAATTTAGGGGGAAAAAGAAAAGGGAAGGGAAAAAGAGACTTAAATTCTGAGAGACCTAAATAACAAATTAAAACTTAGAGATGACTACAAAGATTTAACGCTGAAAAAAATCCAGCTTTATTTTGACAATACTGGAATCAGGAAGATAGTTGCATTTGCAGTCTATTCATAATGACTAAACTCCATCAAAAACATAGGAAAAACTAAATTCTTCATTAATTAAAAGGTCTGTAAGAGCTCCAGAATTTCAATCATCCAACTAGTGGGAAAAGTGCTTCAAATTAAACAATTTGATAAATATCTCTTGAATGGGTGTCATGCTTGGTTACCAACAACGAAAAAGGTGTCTTTCATAAGACCAAAACACAAATAAAGAGGCTTGCATATCCAGTAATTGTACCTTTTTTAAATGAACAAATTAAAGAGCTTTGTTATAGTTTGCTGTGTTTGCCACTGCAAACGACATGGAGGTGTCCTTATGCTCTTATTTCCAGCCCCAAACATTATTTTAAGGTAGGCTGTGGTCAAAGAGCTGCCTAACTAGTTGTTGCAGTTTTATTAATAGAGATAATTAAACGGGTATCTCTGAATTTACTGGATCTGAGGTCTTTCCCATAATAAGTAAAACTTTACCAAATCAGAAGCTTTCTATGGAAGCTGAGAGTTTGCTCAATAGAAGCAGCCAAACAATTTTGCCAGAAGAGGAGGAAAAAAGGACCAATTATATTGAAAAATAAGGGTTAGAAATAAAAGAACAAGTACGTAATAGTCCTTGGAAACTTTGTTCAGACAACAAATTCTCAAACCCATATGCAGAACAGTTGATCAGCATGGGTAAGGGAAGAGAGATAAAGTGGAAAAGATATAATATTAGTTATTTTCAAGGTACTGGCTACCAAATAAAACTACAGCATGCAAGCTGATTTTTACTGACAATCATGGTAAGTTAATATTGTGCCTGCTGGGTCATAAAATAACCCTACAAAGCAGGAAGATTGGGCAAGCTGACCAAAATCAACGAAAGCCTCGGGAAGAATTTGACATAAAATTTTGCACCTATTCCCTATTTAATTTCATAATATGTATACCCACACATGAAAATTATTAAGCAAGGAAAACATAGAACTGAGTAGTATTATCTTGGTCTCTGCTAACAGAAAAACTGCTCATTTTTTCTGTGCTAACAGGAAAACTGCTATTTTTTTCTTAATCAGACTACAAGGAATTAGGTGGTGTTTATTAATGAAAACCATAACCTCAGATTTATAATTGGGAAACCAATTAATTAGTGGAATAGATTAGTGCATGTAAGACTAACAGATAATTATTTTTGCCATTTGAACTGAGAATTAGATTTTATTACAAAATATATAGTAAGTATAATTATACTTTTCACGATATAATATTGTATCAGTTGCCAGCAGACAGTTAACAATGGGATCTTTAGCTGTGGAAATGAAAATTACACTTAAATTATAATAGAACACATAGATTTGGAACAAAACAGAAAAGATGTAGGTTTCCGTATTGTCATAGAACTGACTGTGCCATTAATTTCAAATCCACAATGACGTAAAACAAAAATTCCCAAACAGCATGAATTTTGCTAATGCTGTTGGGTTGTTAAACTCCAGTGCAGCTGGACTAACTTCCTTAAATCAATAATGTGAATAGCAGAGGGTGCAGCAGATTGTGTAGAAACACATAGCTGAGATTAGGTAAGGCTGGTTAACGAGATCAGTTACTAAAAGGGCCTTTCCTTCAATCTTTGCGTAATCACAGATATCCTACAACAGGTCTGTGGTATTTAGACCTCTGTCAGTCTCATATTTTCTACAAATGACTGATCCCATTAATATGTAGGAAACACAATCAACAGTTTTACTTGGTAACATTTACATTGTTCTTACAGCAGATTTTCAGTTTTAATCACTGTAAAAAGATCTGAGAGAGATGGGGATACACATTAACTTTATTACGCCCTGTTGCAAATAAATCAGTTAATTAATAAAAATACAGGAAAATTAATAAAAGCTAACCTTTATATAAGCTTTATATAAACTAGCTCTTACTACTTTAAGAAATAACATGTATGAGTTTGTCTAACTCTATACTAGTGATTTATTACACTGTCAGAAAGCAATTACCAAACTAATGTGAGTGATTCCATCCTATTATGAACAATATTCAAAAAAATTTAAAAGTTATTCTGTTCATCAGTGGACCAGTTAAGACAATATTGCTGTGATGCTTTCTGTACTTGTGACCAAACTAAAACCATTTTTTTAATGTGCTATCTACCTTCACACACACACACACACACACACACACACGCAGAGAAAACACATCTTTGGTTGGTTGGTGGGCCTGGATTTCCTATCAACTTCTTTAAGAAGTACTTCTTTAAGCGATTACTCTTTACAGAAGTAACATTTCTTTGATCATGTGTTTTCAAGGTTACATGGAAGATGGTTGTTTGAAAAGCTTTCCTGAGTTAAATATATTCATCCTCATTGAATGCATTCCAATAATATATTTAATATGCACAGTAAAATGCTAAAATATGTTTGCACCTGCAAAAAACCAAAGTTTACTTCAGTGTTATCTTCTTAACCTTTCTTATGGAAACATGAAAGAACACCAGTAGAATTCCAGTGAACATAAACAGTTACTTAATATTCAGATCCTCAAAAATGATATTAAGGATATTTGGAAATTGACCACATGACAAAGATGTTTTTCTTTTTTTAAAATATATTGAATTTTATCAAAACTATATAAAAAGTACCTTAAAAACCATCAGGACTTTTAAGAGAAAAAAAAGAGAGATAATCCTTTAACTTGAATAAACCATGAAAAGCCTGAAAACATTCTTTCTGTTACAGTAAATTAATTCTTAAAAAATCTTTACAGAATTTAAAAGATGGTGTCCTATGTAGAGAAAAAGAGGAAATAACACAGAAAAACATTTATCCAAAGCAGATTTAAATCAATGAGAGTCCTTCCACTGCCTATTTACTGGAACTTGGATCAGGCCAAGGTGTTAAGAAGAAATACTTTATACAGAACCAGTCTGGTTTCAGTCTAAGTGACAGTTTTTCTCTTGAATTCAGTGAGAATTACATCAAACCTATTTTTTATGTGAGGATCACACTTTGAGGGCACCAGTCTTTAATCTGAAGACATGTATGCAGAAGCTTATTTACCAAAGAGAAACACAGGAGCAATGTTAGAATGCAGATCACAAAATGTTCCCTGAATAGATTTACTCTGAAAAAATGCAACAAAATTCTGAATCTCTTTATTTTATTCACTGAGACTCTCATCTACAGTCATTCACCAAGTACTTTAATGAGGCAGCTGTGCTTGTGTAACAGAATAGTAATTCCATCTCTCAGGAACTTTGGCTTTTGCCCTTGGGCACTGGAGTCAAACTTGAAAGTGTCTGGCACTCTTGCTGACTATTGCTGTGCTGGTTTAGGGATCAAAAGGGCATGACAGCTTGAACTTGATGATTTATCATTTCACCATTCTATGCTGATGTCAGTCAAGTCAGTCTGTAGGTTTTGTGATTCAGAACTGTACTTTTGCTTCCTAACTTGTCCTGCTTTGCTGGCACATAGCAACTGAACACTTGTATGCTATTCAACATCACTTCCATAAAAAAATGACTAAATCATCTGCCATTAAAAATTATCATTTCTGCAGCTGACAGGTACATCCAGCATGGAATTTCAGGGTAAGACAACAGTGGTTTGGCTTCGATTTACATCTAAATTTTATGTCTGCCTCCAGACACCAAAAGAATTTAGGAATATTAAGATTCTAAGCAAAAACTGATAAGGCTAAATATTCTGCTACAAGATTGAATTAAATTAATGTTTAGTATGAACAAAAATGGCCTTAAACATGTTTGTTTATAACTTAATGTAAACTTTTAAAGTGATGACAAAAGAATTCTCATGTAGTTGTTAGTTAACATGTTAAGTGATGGCAAAAAAATAATTTCAAACATACCAAGCTGAAAACTGCATTTGTAAGAGCAAAAATTAAGCAGTCATAAGAAGAGTCATAAAAATTGAGCACTATGCACAGAAGAGAAATGATGATATTTGGCACCATTGCCAAAAACTTCTAAAACAAAAAATCTTATCTATGATGATTTAAATATTAATTTATATGAAAAAAAAACTTTCTGATTTATTTTTCCTTAAATTTCCTCTTCATAAAGTAAAATCATCATAAATATAGAGGGGTTTTTCCTTCAGTATAAAGAGTAAGCTGTTGCTTGCAATAAAAGATGTCTCTATTTCATATAAATGCAAGAAAATATTTCTTCCAACTTTCTGATTCTCTATATATACTTATATTTGTGGAAATTCAGACGTCTTCATGTATATAAGAAGAGTAATACATAGGCTTAAGAAGGTAGGAGCAGTGAAATCACGCATTCTAGGGTAGAAAAAAAATACTAAGGAATCAGAAAAAAGTAGCGACTATATAATACACATCTTATGCCATTTGCATCTTCATTTTAATATCTTCCTAGATGATGCAGTGGCCTTTATTTTCAGCATATTTGTATGGCCACTGCTAGTATGAATTCACCTTAATTATCTTCTTAAGACTACCGGTCTGTCTTCACCAAAAAACAGAGTAACACACCAGTGATTCCAAAACAGAATCTACATAGTTTGACCAGCACAGTTTTCATGTAGCCCCCATGAAAGATGTTGTCTCTGAATGTGTCTATGAATATCTATCAGTGGTTGCCCTTTACATCCTCAGATTTCCCTAAAGACAGAAAAAAGGGAATCAGGATCAGCCTTCTTACACCCCCTCTGGTGTGTTAAAACTCTGACAGCCCTCAAATCCCAACTTAAAAATTATTAATATCTCAGTCTGGTCAGTGGTATCAGATGCCATACCAGATTTTACCCCACTCTGGAAATTGAATGAATAGCTGCTGAGGAGGCAGTTCATCTATATATCAGCTTGAAGGTGCATTTTTGTTATACATGAATCCTGCATTTTCTGTGTCCATTAACTACTACAAATTTGTCTGGCTGCTACATTACTGATGCACTAGGACAAATGTGCATTCCCGAGTTCTTCCTCAGCTTTTAGTTTGACTGTGCCCCAACCCCCCAACTATTTGTGCAAACAGACGTCTGTCTGCTTCCAGAAATGTTAAGAATGTATGTCCACTGTGCAACAACCCATTCTTGCAAAAAACTCTGTATATTAGCAATTTCCTCTGGAAAATGTCAAGTCCTTATTTCTTATTCAACTAGAAAGGAATCCACTTGGTTATCACATGATATTACTAAAAAACAAACCTTTGGCAAGAAATATTAATCAGACATCAGAAAAGGACAAAATGATTACATAATATATATGGATATTATACTACCTGGCATTTTACAATAAATAAGCTAGAACTAGGTATTCCTCTGACTGAAAGCAAAGGAGCCTCTGTTATACACCTGATGTCTGTGCTGACAATCCATCGAGGGAAAGACTACTGAAATAGCTCTACAGGCATTGATTCAATCAGAAGTTTGATAGATGAGTGGCTTTCTGTAACCTATTTTATTTTATTAAGAGGGTCTTTCCAGATCTTAACAGCTGTAGAAATATTTTTTTTCTCTTTCAGGCTGTTTCTACTATGTAACTAGAAATGAAAAAAGTATCACCTGCCCTGTCATGGGTTTTGTGAAACCCTTCATACATCATCAACAGAAAGAACAGGAGAAAGAGCCGAAATTAAAATTTGCCAGAAAGAGACAGCTGTATGTGTGACATGGTAGTGCTGTAGAAGTTTTGAAGGCAGTTGTTATCTTTGCACACACACAGATGGGCATGATCTACCCTGGTGCAAAACACTGCAGATGTAGCACAGAACAGCCAATCACTGGAAATGAGTAAATTTGTTTCAGAGCACTTTTAGGGTCTGGTGTCTCATTGGGCAAGTTCATGAATCTGTAAAAATCCATCTGTAAGTAATAGTTAGCATTCTTTCATCTGAGAAGTACCTGTTTAGTAGTCTTGCTCAGTTTAAACTTGTGTGTGCTTGAATAACTCACCTTGTTTCTGTTATTTCCTACTTTTTGAGAGTTTGGCTTGGTTAACTTGAAAATGAGGTAAAAGTGAATACACAGTTTTGATTCTAGGTTGTCTTTGGCAGACCACTTACATTTTTGTTCCATTTTTTTCATCTGTATATTAAAGACACTAATCTTTCCAGCATTGCTAAGTGTTTTTAAACAATTCCCAAAAACAGAAAATTATCCAGGCCATGAATTGCAAGTGTTCCATTATTCCTAGTTTTCTAACTTGCCTTTTTTCAGTGATTAATTGGTGTGGATCATATAATTTAGAAACCAGTGAGTATAACCAATCTTTTTTTTTCTCTACTACTGCCCTTGTTTCTGCAGTATGTACGTGTGTCTTTTGACACCAAGCCTGACCTTCTTCTGCATCTGATGACCAAAGAATGGCAACTTGAGCTCCCCAAACTTCTCATCTCTGTGCATGGGGGCCTTCAGAATTTTGAACTTCAGCCGAAACTCAAACAAGTCTTTGGAAAAGGCCTTATTAAGGCTGCTATGACAACTGGAGCATGGATATTCACTGGAGGAGTAAACACAGGTAACAGCAACATTGAAGTAAAAGCAGTGGCATCTAAGAGACCTCATCACAGAAGAAAAGCAGGACTGATGAAATTAGAAGCCATTCTGTGTTTTATTTTATTAATAATTTCTGTACTATGTGTAAACAAGAAAATGCCAAGTTCATACCAGCTTGGAAACTGGTATGAAACAGAATAAAAGGTTTGCTAAAGTATGAAAAGCACACAGTGGAGCTGAAAATACAGCCTCCTGTGAGGCAATTATATTAGTATATTGTCAGTGAAGTCTTTATAAAATCAGCCATAAGCTGCAAAGAAGGACTACTAACCAAAGAAGTCTCAAACTCTTATTACACAAAACAGAATACATCTTCATCCAGAAAAGACCTGTATTTTAGCTTATAAGAGGACATGAAATATGCAAGGTAAAACGTTCTACTGTTTGAATGTCGCAGAAAACTTTTTTCTTTCTTGTAGAGAACTTGACCTAAATTTTTTGCTATTATTCTTTCAGCAAGAGCAATATTATTGCCATTTCTATTTGAAGAACATCTGTAACATACCATATAGGTGTCCTAATGACCCAAGATAGCAGCTGGCCCAGCTCTGCTAGTAGACACCATGTAAGTTTTGGAAATAAGCTGCAAAACACAGGTCCCTAGACAAAAAAAGTTTGGCATTGAATTCTCAGTTACCCTCTCTGAAGGAGGCAGAAAGTAGAAGAGATTCAGGGGAAAGTCAAAGAGTTCTGCTAGGGATACATGCAAAAAGTTTTGCACTAAGACATGTACATGCAAATTTTATGTCATTCTCATTTGCTGCAGTAACAAAGCTATAATTTTTACTTTAGTAATCTCACAGAGTGTATCTTCTTAGTGTCTCTGGAAAACAATGTAATCATTCTACCATGTGTTAATTTTAGTGCACTGTGAATCAACTCCTACGTATTTGAATATAAATTCCTTATAGGTATCTTGGGCTTACTAGTTTCCAGAGCACATCAAATTTAAAACAATATTCAGTTTTATCACTGCAGCAATAAGAATAGGATATATTCATATAATATGCTGAGTTGGAAGGGACCCACAGGAATCACAGAGTCCAACTCCTGGCCCTGCACAGGAGAGACCCAAGAGTCACACCTCATGTCTGAGATGTTGTCCAAACACTTCCTGAACTTTGGCAGGCCTGGTGCTTGAAGAAAGCAGAGAAGAGGCATAACTTCTAGAGGTTTAGATAAATAGGCAGACTTGCATATATGTAATATGCCCCAAATCTCTTAAGAACAAGAGACAAAATCAGGTTAATGTTGGCCTTTGTACTGTGATGATAATAGCATTAGTTACCAGATGCTCTTGTATGGCCAAGACAGATAAAAGATTTAAATTAAAAATATATAAATTTTATATGTAATGTGTATTAGAAAAATGTACATATTATACTCTTAATGCAGTGGATGACCACAGGAACTGTAGAAATCAAATTACAGAAATTTTGTTTAAAAAAGGACAGATTGTAACATTTGTATTTGGCAAATGCACAACTGCTTTATACCATTTTTCAAGTCATCATAGTTGCAAATGCCCAAACAATACAAATGAACCGGAAAGTCAGCATAAATAAATTATGTTTTTTCTGTAATCAAAAATTACCAAGACAAACAAATGTGGTTCAAGTGGCTCTGTGCTTCTTAAAAAACATGTAACATCAAAAGCAGTTCTGTGATATCAGTTACCCCTCATTCCTGTCTTTGATTTCTGGAGCAAAGCAGTTGGTTGCTTCAGGTTTACATTTTCAAACTGTGGAGGTGAAAATTAATTGTGAAATTGTTCCAGTTCAGAATTTCTTAGTACAGTCTCTTTTGTTGACAATGAGTTTTAAAATTGGGTTTCTCTTAAAGAAAATTATAATTGAAAAATCCTGGAAAACTGCTATTGGTATCAGTAGTGTTGCAGTGATAGCATACTTGGTTATATAAATTAAATGACTGAATATTCATGTTATGCCAAAAGTTGATTATTCTAAATAGCAGGGCTTATTTACAGTCTGGACAGATTTTCTGCTTTAAATCCTGAACAAAAAGAAAACTCAGAAACTGAGAAACTCACAGGTCTGCTTTAGTGCAGCCACATCCTAAAAGTAGTTATGAATAGTCAGATTTTAAAAAATTATTTTATTAAAAGGAAGAAGGAATGACACTTGTCCTTTGCATAGAAGTATCCCTGAAACTGTCAAAGCTGGTCTAGATCAAGCAAGGAGAACTTGGAAGAGAACTGGAGAGCAGTCATTCTCTTTGCACTAATTTCTGGTTTTGCACTGATTCCCAGCGGGGGGTTAATACTCTGCTGGAAGCTGTCTCAGGTGACTGAGTTTGTTTGGAAAGCGTGGTAAAATAGCTTTGTCACAGAGTAGCGTAATGATGGTTTCACATCTCTGTCCTTTATGGGACCATTTGTGCACAAGCTTCACTTTTGTGAGAGTTTGGGGAGATGGAGGTGGAGGGGTTCAGTTCCTATCCTTTCTATGCTTGAAAATGCACAAATGCTTGCATGCATATCTATATGTGAGCACAAGTGCAGATCAGGACTCTGCAGTCAACTGTCAATATCTTTATTCTTGTTTCTAGAGCTGTGTATTTTTTTCTGGTTACTTCATGTAGGCTTTCTTTTTATATTCGATAAAACAGATTTAAATAAATACCCCTAATAAATAGGAATAAACTCATAGCTTTATTTCATTGTAAGTATAGGCATAGATGTTCCCTAAAAGCAAGTCTATACTAAATCCATATGATAGTGAACAAAAAGGAAATAATTTTGAATTTCTGTTTTATGCTGTTTCTTTCCCAGGAGTCATTCGGCATGTTGGAGATGCACTGAAAGATCATGCCTCAAAATCTCGAGGGAAGATCTGCACCATTGGAATAGCTCCCTGGGGGATTGTGGAAAATCAAGAGGATCTGATTGGCAAAGATGTAAGCCCTGTATAGACATAGGTCACCTCCAATATCTATAGATCTTCCGGTTACTTTTCCTGTCCTCTCCATCCCTCACTTAATGATTCCTCTTAGAATTATTGTCTGCAGCAAAAAATAATATATACACAGGTTTTCTATTATAGTTGATGGTGATTTTGACACGGTAACAATAAAAATTCTTGCTGTATGTTCTTTAAAAATAAATTATAAAGAAATTTCATTACATGCTATTCTTGAAAATATGTTAAAGATTCGTCCTTAGATGAACTCTGTGAATCCTGAAAAGTGCCTAAGAAAACACTGATTGGAAGGCTTGAAGTCTGATTTATTTTTAAACATTACTATAATAAATAATGGCCCATCTTCGCGAGCGAAGATCCGGGGAAGGTCTTTCCACCTTCCAGCCTGCGCATTGGATTTTTTAGGTGAGACACAGTGTGCGCGGAACTGAGCCCACCCTTTAATCCTAAGGTTCATCTGCCGGGGCCAAGCGAGCTTGGACGGTGGCAGCAAGGAATCGAACCTGGGTCTCAGCGGTGATAGCGCCGCGCCTTTACCACAAGACCACCAGGGGCTCCTAAACATTACTATAATGCATTGGCTAAATTCAGAATTGCAGACTGTCCTCCTTAAAATATATTCCCTCCTATGCATTTTTATTGATGCAATTTTGAAGGATCTTTTAAGTGTATTGTACAGAGGATTAGGCCTCAGTTCACTTTCAGTCACTTTCTGAAGGACAGGGGAGGTATTTCTCCTACTCTTTCACATCATTCTTCTCTTTTAAAACTATTAACAGAAAGATTAATGCCCTGATTTTAAATACATGAATAGTTTACCTACACTGGTTATATGTTATCTGAAGCTTTTCTGAGCCCATTTTTTTTCTCACCTCTGGTTCATTCCCAAGCAATCTACTTGAGAATCAGTGACTAACTCTGAGTGGAGGAGATAAAGTTTTCATTCCGCATAATGAACTTTTTTCTTGTCTGCATTAGTCTAATCCATCGTTCTCTGTATGTTCATCCATTAGCAAGTTGGGAAGGGAAAGAAGATTCAAGTATCAGTTAGGTCAGAGGAATTACAATGAGTATAAAGAAAATGATCCATCTGGAGTTCATTGCAATTCACTATTAAAGTACAGCCATTAGAGGAAATCATATTAGCGTGAGGTTTTGTAGTCTAATACCACACAAACAAGCAGGATGGGACTTTGCAGCAGTAACTGAGTCACTAATGAACACTTCTGAGATGCAGTGCAGAAGGTGACAAGCAAAAATAGCCAAACACAATGAGTTGTGTCTTCTTAAAGAAGTGTAAAGCACACATCAATTTCAAATAAGCAGTCTTTAGTGACTATGCGTGGAGTTTTGGAAACATTGCAAGAATGAGGAAATCAAGAAAGAACATCAAATTATGAATTTTTGAATTTTGGAACATTGTTTTTCCTTCCTTATTTATTTCCACCTGTTGGAAAGCTACCTACCTCTTTTCTCAGGTAGTCTTATAGGGAATCTGGCGCCTTCTTTTGCAGAAGGAGCTAAAGAAAGAAGTTGATTTCCACCCAACTGGAACAGCTTCCCTGATTTCTGATTTCTTTAAACAATGCTTTCGTCTGAATATCCTTCCAATTTCATGGGAAACCAAGCAGTTGCATGGTAATTTTATTTTTTTTTTAAAAAAAAAAGCTTTCTGGTTAAATAAAAAAAAGATTAATACTATGATCATAGAAATTGACAGAATTTTAATATATAATTAGGAACAACAATTTGGGTAAGGTCTTCTATTAATGCAGACACAATTATATCAGTAGGGTTACAATTCTGGTCATCTCTAAGGACAAAAATATTTTGAAATGTATCTTTGATAGATAAAATAAAAATTTGCCTCTGAACCTTCTGACCCCCAATATTTTCATAAAATTATTGATCAGCAATATGATGTAATGCTTAGGCACTTCTGGTTTTATTCATGTCTGATGCACATGAAATGATACTACTTTATGCTTACCAATATTAAATTTCATCTTCCTAGTCCACTGAAATGTGGACTAAGCTTTTCACACTGATTAACCATCAATCCCTTACAACTATGTTGAACAGAATATAACACAGCTTGAGATAGGTCATATAAGTCACTAAAACTTCTCAGTAACAGTCTTTGCAAAAATTAACTTTTCATTCTTACTGTTCTCATTCTCTTCCCTCTAGCTCTCCTCAGTTATTTAATGCCTCAAACCACTTTTATCCAATGCATGCAGTTTCTTTAGAAGCACTTGGTGAGGAAGCTGTTTTGGAAGCTTTTTAAAAATCAAAGTGTACTATGTTGACTGGCTCATTAGAGGTGAATGCTGTGAAATGAACCAAGAAGGGGAAATATAAATAGTACCCTAAGCATGTAAAATGAAGCAAGAAATAAAGGCCACAAAGGATTATACGGGGGGAAAAAAAGTCAACCAATAGTAAAAGACTTGTCAAACTGTGGCATCAATGTGGATTTATGCCTATATGCACAATGTCTAGTTAAATTATGGTCAGAACTGAAGAGTTGTCAAAACATACCTTTCCAGCATCAGACAGACACAGGAAACTGTCACAGTCATGGGATTTCGAGAGCCGATGGGGGGCAGAAGCAGGGAGCCGTTGTCACTGCACATGCCCCATGACATTATGCCTCCCTGTGCCTCCTGGCAAGTCAGGTGTGCTCAGCAGAGGTGCACCTCTGCTGACACTTCAGCCCGTGCCTGGCTGTGTGGATCTAGAAGTCATAGCTGAGGGGTTTTATTATATTTACCAGTCTGTCCAAATCAGTCAGCCTTTGGGAATCCCAAAGGCTTTCCTCAGAGCCATAAAGAAAACTGACCAAGTTAAAGAAAATAATACTATTGTTTGCTATTTGTTATATTGTGATGATTAAAGATCCCTAAAGAGACATCTTAGTCCAGTACTGTAAAAGCAATATAGCATAAAATAGTGCACCTCTTAACACTGTTAGATTCTAATTTAAAAACAAAGCACACAAGGGACTTAGTTGCCTTATTTCCTCGTACTTTCTGATAGAACTGAGAAAGTGGCTTGTTGGCGATGTAGAAAACTGTAATTATAAATAAGCTTTGTCCTACATACAGAACCATTCTCTCTTCCAAAAGAGTGCACTTTTTAAGTCTATAGCATTCCCATCTTTACTTTCAGGATCTGGTCAGTCCTCATTTGGGCTCAATTCCTAGTAACCTCAGTATGAGACCTGGGGCAGATACAAGGACTGGCCTATTTGTAGCATATACTGAGAATTTGGACGGCTGTGCTTCCAGGATCCTCGAAATTAAACCAGGAACTACATTGTAGCCTGGTGTGCCCCAGAACACTGAGGATGCAGAAATGGCTTGATTTGAACAGCAACTGTTACTTTTTGAGAAGCAAAGCATACATCTGTCTCTGAGCTCTCTGTCTGAAATTCTTTGCCTTCACCTAGACTGCTCAGATTCATGCACTGGTTCACATGGCACTTGCATGCTCGTTGTCATGGTGAGTTACCCTGAGAGATTTTTCAAGTGCTGTCCCTATGTTGAGTGTCGTGCCCTCAGGGAGTCAAAGCAGAACAACAGTCCTTTTAATTCACGTTTGCTGCCACCTCAGGGTGCAAAGGCAACTGCTGGGGTTAGCCCAGCTCCTCACCTATTGCCCTCAGCCCATGTAGCATGAGTGCTGCTTCCCAGCATGTCTGCTGTTGCATTCATTAAACTGTATTTGGAGGGGCTGTCTTGAGCATAAATGCCTCTTTCAGCTCTGCAGAGGAAGACAGGGGAGCATTATTCCCTATTGTCAATGCAAGGTTGGATGGGACTTTGAGCAATCTGCTCTAGTTTCCCTGACCATGACCAAGGGTTTTGGAACTAGACGCTCTTTTAAGATCACTGCCAACTCAAACCATTATATGATTCTGTGTATGCAGAAAGAGGATGAGAAGACGAAGGTTTTTTTCTAACTATTTCACTTGCCTGTAAAATTCAAGGGATTGAAAAGAACAAAGGAATTGGAATTGCAAGAGTCAGAAATTGAAAATCTACTGACTCTAGTGGAAAAGCAAATGATGTCAAGGAAATCACCTCAATGGCTAGGATTTTCTTTCCTTCCTGAAGATTTTGCTTATCCTTTAATCAGGAAGAGCTTGACACTGTGGTTTGAGAAATTTCATGGTTAAAAAAAAAAAAATCAGCTATTCAACTGTGCATGTTGTGAACAGTTGAATTGAAAATAATTGTAGTCTCATTTTTCCCTCTATAAAATTTATTAATAATGAGATTCACCTTGTAGCTAAATGCAGAATGAAAGCATAGCCTTCTGATGTGTCCTGCAGCAGCATTTATGAGTCAATGTGTGAAGCCTTTGGTGCTGCAACTCATTAGAACTACAAGTCAGGCTGTCACAAAAAGTTTTGAGCTGTGGCTCTCAGCAACAAAACCACAAACTGTCAGTACAATTGCCTACACAGAAGCTTGTAATCCTGCAATGAATGGGCAACTAGACGTGTTTCTCTACTAGCAGACCTTGCTGATGTGTGCCATCTATTGAGAGATGGGGTGGGTATCAATTTAAAAAATCTGACACTGTTTCAGTTTGATTTTTTTTGATTTACAGTGTGTGAGAAAGAACCTTCCTTCTCTTTCTGACTATGCCATGGGATACATGGTTTGTTTATCTGCAGAAGCTGGCTAATGAATATGTTCTGGCAGCACATGGTTATTTGTTATGTGAATCTGTAGAATAGCTTATTACAAAAGAGGCACCAAAAGAAACTGTGTAAAAGAAATCTGAGCCAAAGCTATCACCTGTTCTCACAGTGCAGTACCCTGACTTACTGTTGGCCAGCTGTCCTCTTGGTTTTCTCAGATCTATATCCTCCCTTTGAAGGATGAACAGCTTACAGAGTACCCTCTGCGTGACAGTTTATAACAGCAGAGGAAGTCTAAGAGTTGACCAAAGTGTGGCAGACATTCTCAAGTGAAAATAATAGAGATCGATCGATCTCTGGCTAAAGAATTACTAACACATATTCTTTGTAAAGAATTATGTCTCAATTAAAGATCTCTTTAGAACTACAAAAAGAGAAAAGCTTAGGAAGAAATCAATAATTATTGTACTCTGTTTGGAAGTATTTATGTCAAATTGGAGTGTATAATTTTGCACATTAAAAACACCAGATATGAAAAATAAACAATGGCAGAACTGTGAAGAAAATGTTTTGCAGATGAAGGAAAGCCCAGTTGAGTTTTCTAACAAATTACTATATCATTTCTTCAGCTATTACTTCATTTACAAATTTTCAGGAGTTTTGTCTCTCCAAAAAAACAAGGTATGTACAAAAAAGGCAGAGAACAGTATTGCCAGAAAATCCTTGAAGAATCAACCAGGATCCCTTGATGCAACACCAACTCTTTTGTAATGTTAGTACAATCTTACTGATGTCAGTGGAGACCCACCAAGGTATCTGACAGCCAAATGTAGCCCAGTACTATTATTTGGTCTGTTCGGTAGCTATAAATGAGATACTCCGCAACAATTTGCTCTGTCTGCAGCAGAGTTTCTCCTGATGAAATCAAATCAAGTGTAGCAAACTCCTCATTGAATGGAAACTTTCTAAAGCTGTTGTGAACACAAACAACTGCCTTTGTAGTAATGCTAAGAATGGGCCGATAGTTTTTTCCAAGAAAATTGAAAATGTGGTGTAATATCATGTGTACACCTCTCCAAGAGTAAAACACACCTGTATTTGTGTGTCTGTAGAGGATATCCTGTGCTGGTGGCTCTGAATGAGCCAAAACTGGAGGCATGGTGCTGAGTGGCATCTGTGAAGGAAAAATCAAAATTTCAGTCAGAGCTAAAGGAGGATTTACTGCAACGCTAGTAAAAGTCAACAGCAGACAGGATATACAGTGTGTGTGTGTGTGTGTGTGTAGTCACACAGACCTTTGGAGCACTGACCATCATTTGGATTTTATATGGAAACAATGGACATTGATGCTATTGAAACAGATTACCATGGAAAACCCTTTAAGCAGTGTCTGCATCTAAAAGGACAGTGTTAAGGTCATCTTCTACTTTACATGTAGAAGACAGCAATGCTGAATGAAATACTTCAAATAATTTTGATTTTTTTCTTTTGTTTCATCTTGTCAGCTGGTACATTGTAATTGATTTCATTCAGAGGGTCTTTTCTATTTAGTACTTTTTTTTTCCCTTTGTCTCTAAAATGCAGGTGGTCCGACCATACCAGACCATGTCCAATCCCATGAGCAAGTTGACAGTGCTCAACAGTATGCACTCGCATTTTATTTTGGCTGACAATGGCACTACTGGTAAATATGGAGCAGAGGTGAAGCTTCGTAGACACCTGGAAAAGCACATTTCACTTCAGAAGATAAATACAAGTGAGTAACATTTGTCTTGTATTGCTTTATAATTGCAATTTAAAAAAAAAAACCACCGAGTATAAAGAAGAATTAAATTCTGCATACTTTGTGGAGTAGTTCTACTGTCTAAAATGATGAGCATGAGCTAATAAAAGCAAATACTGATAGGCAAAGATAATAAAGTTTTATTTTAGAATATGGTGGGTAAAGGCATAGCTTAAATAGCTGGATTTGTTTCTGGTAAGTTTCAAACAATATTTCTCAAGGTTTAGATGCAACTTAGGTCTTTGATAACCCCATCTCCTTGGAACTGTGTACAGTTAGGTTCTCCTTCATTTTGTAAAAAATACGGTAAAATTAGTACAGTTAAAGAAAAGAGTGACAAAGAGTAAGCAGAGTTCTTTATGATAAAAATCCTTTTCAGGTTAAATATCCATTGATATTTAGAGGCAGAGAGAGTTTTCCATGGAAGTGCTCCTATACCTTCGCATTATATTTATTAGTTTTTCCTAGGCAGCTGTCATTAGTCAAAGACAGAGGCAGAATATGAGATTAGATGGTCCTTTCACCTCATCTTTTATCATCCTAATGATATCACTTCAAGATCAGACTGAATCCCCGTTTTTTCTCTGAAAGTAATGTTTTTTCTTTTATAATCATGTACTACTTTCCTATGTAAAATAAAAAGTAAATAGTCACATAAGTAAGCAGTTCTGTTTGGATAAAATAAAATATGACATCTCAATATTAGTATCATTATTTCTGTAGTGTATACATGCTTACTTTATATGGGGAGCTAATTTCTATTCTATTTTTAGTCTCACAGACAAACCTCAGTTTTGTACTCGCATAAGATTTCTTTAGGAATGAAAACAGATATAATTTTTCAAAAGTGACAGCACAGCTTTTCTGCTGATAACTCTCTTTAAACATGCAATTTTGAGGAATGGTGAAACTTTTTGTGATCTGGGCACTTGACATGGGAATGAGACTAGAAAAAAGCATTAAGAGCCTTGAATATCAGATGATAAGGAATTATGGCCAGTCTCAGTGGATGAGCCTCCAGACTTTGGTGGTTCAAGTCAAATGCTTGCCTGACTTCTTCAAATATCTACAAAAAAAATGAAAGATTTCTTTTTTCTGGTTTCTCTCTGCAGCACCCACACCACACATACCCCCCCCCCCACCACAGAAAGGAGTATGCATCTTCCTTTTCACTCTTCTCTGTGACAGACTATCTCTATCATTTAACCATTCCCTTCCAAATATCCATCTTTTATAAACACAAAGAAGCTTGGATATCACAACACCTTCTCAAAATAGAAATGTGAAAAAATTGTTCAAAAGGAAGGCCAATAATAAGAATTGTACATCTTGGTCCAAAGTCATCCAGAACGTTAGTGCCACAATTTGTTTTCCTTTGCTTTAAAGGAAGGTGACTGAGTCCTGACCACCCTCTAGTTAGTAGGAAGTTGACCATATGGAAGAGAGAAAGACCACCTGCCTTGTTGGGTCAGCCAAACAGATGGCCACTTTCTAATGCCTCTCCTTACCCTCATTTCTAGCATATCCCTGTATGCCAGGGCATTGCTGCAAAGGGATCTTTATCCGAGCGGGAGTGTGCAGCCATGCAAGTATGTCATTATTTACCATTGTCCAGTTCTAAGCATGCAGAGTTGGGGAAAACACTGACAGCATCATAATTTTGTTTGCTGGAGAGTCGGAAGAAGGTGCAGTTTTTAGTTAATCACCAAATGAAAGAGTCTGCTCTAGGCAGCAGAACAGATTTTGGAACTGGTAAACAATTGGTGACTTCTTATTTCACAGCCTGTCCCTGGACAATAGGGCTGAAAGTAGATTTTATTCTTATTTTTAAGCCTCTTTTTACAGGATAAGCTTGTCATTTCATTTTATTTACTTTCCTTTGCTTTGACTATGTCTTTCTCCAGTGTAGTGATAACTCTCCTGGATATTTGGGATCACACACTATACCCAAAGGGAAACTTAAAACTTGTTCTCACATATTAAAGGCACAGAAAATTTAAGACAAAATAGGGTCATTCAGTATGTCAGATAATTCTGAAAAGGTCATTCAACAGTATCAAGTAAGTGGACTATTTAATAATAATTATGATTAGCATCATCATAGTCGTCATAATCTTGCCTTTTGCCCCTTATAAGCATTAGAGAAAAGATTTTATTGAATACTCTGTTTTTACTCTACATTTTTAGGCTTTGTTAAATCAGTAGCTCTTATTTTTTCCACAGCAAATACTCAGGATTTAAAAAATGCTTTTCAGACAAGCAGAGGGTACAGTGACACTGGTGGGTCAGTCTGAGTCTGTTGCTTCTGCACAGAATCATTCAGTTTTGCATTTGGCTAGAGGTCAACTTAATGCTATAATGCTCAGGGCAGACCTTTCTTATTTTCACAAGTGAAGAGTGTTTTAACACAGCCAAGCAGCCATCTCTTGCAGTGAGACACAAGTTGCCTCAAACTCATGGAGTTTCAAAGCGCATCATTTTGTGGTGATAAATGTTGAAAGTAAGAAGAGCTTTCCTGAACTGTTTCAGGATCCAAAGGAAATACTGAAAGCGATCTGCTCCGAACTGATTCTGGTTTCCAGTTCACACAAACATTTAAAAATTGTTCTAATTTTAAACAAAACATTGGTACTGAAAACTTTTATTTACTGTATGCTGTCTGAAAGACAGACAGACCACAGGCATTGGAACCTGTGCCCCTGTATTTCATCTTTCTTCTTTGTAGAGTTGGCTAATGTAGTTGAGTTTTGGTAAGCCTATGAGAAAAAACTACCTGACTAAGGAAATGATGGATAAAGTTGTGTGATTTGATTGGGTAGAGAAGGCAATTTAGACTGTGTAATATGTCAGCAATATCTGTTCATGTGACCCGTGGACTTCCCTTTGTCATCCTATGCCTGAGAATATATGAAGGGGGCTGGGAAGGCAAAGGGACGTTCAACTGTCATCACTGGCATCTTTTCTGACCATTGTACCATCATCAAATGCATTGGAATTCTCATTCCGTTCAGATATTTCCTTCACATTTTGTGCAGTCCTAGATACATTTTCATAACTACATAGCTGCGAAGATCTGGGTACAGACTTCTTTCTAGGAGAGGAAGCCTGCTGCAGGTTTGACTCCTGTGAAATATGAGTAAAATGTAGAACTGATTGATTCATTTCAGATTTTGCTGGAGATTGAAAACTTGATACTGGTTGATCAGGCAATGGATACAAACATATCTCAGAAAGGGCTGAGAAAATGCAAGAAAGCTAAAAATGTTTTTGAAGCACAAACAAATACACAATAGATACACACAAGTGGATCTGTAAATTCCTTCCATGGACTTGACTTTAAACAGATGAGTTTGTTGAAAATATATGTCTTTCATGTGATTGATACAGGCAAAATGGTACAGGTCATTTCAGCTCCCTAATGTTTGGACATTTTAGATTTATTGAATTCACAAAGCCATAAAACTAAGAAAAAGAGATTATTTTAGGATTAATCTGTTTTAGCCAAATTTCTACCATTCTGTGTCTCACCTGTTGTATCAGATATTTTGACAAATATACAAAATATGACAAGGAAATGCACCTTAATATGTAATATGAGATAGTAATAAAATCTGGTTGTGTTACTGTGATAACTTTCTAAAGTGCTCCCTACAATATGTGGTAGTGCTCACATCCAAAGTGAGACGGGGAAGGTACTGAGGAATATTAGACAGAATGTGAGAATTTCTGAAACTGCAGTTGCTCCTGTGACTCTCAGACCATTGCCTATAGATGATGAGCTCTACAAAGAGTGAAACCAGTTAGGTCCTGTAGTGCTAGCCTAATGAGCAGTTGACTGCAATGACAGATAGGGTATGTTTTGACTGAAATCCAGGAGGGTTCTTGAGTGTGTTTTTGAACTTACAGTGCCAGCTTTGAACAACATATTGTATTGTATTGAAAGTAACCAAGTGGGTTGTTAATTGAATGCTTCTGAGACTCACAAATCCCAGCATTTAGTCTTACCTGCACTCTTCCCACATCATGTTTCTTCTGTGGACTCTGTGAACTTTGTCGTTTTCCAAAGACAAATATGAAAATCAAAAGTTCGTATCACAATTTTTTAATTTTTATTTCCTTTGGAGAAGTTTTTAATATCAGCTCAATATTTAAATGAAGATATAGTTCTAGGTGTCAGGTCCATGGATTTGTCTGTGAATGCCACATTTGCTAGATTGCAAATACATCATTAGGCAGATTTAGACAGGTGAGGAAGGAACACTGAACAGATAAAAATGAGAGTGAAGGTACCAAGGTGAGTCAGAAGAGAAAGGAGAACATACTGGGACAAGTGTAATGCGATCATACTCTTAGTAAAGAGGAGAATTAAAAATAGAGGAGCTAAAAGAAGATTATGGATTAAACAGAAGGAGACAGAGAGGAAGTGAAAATGTGATTAGGATACCAAAAAGAAAATTAGAAAGATGAGAATGCAGAATGGAAGTGACCATAACGTGGTCAAACATAACAAAGACAATGAATGCAAGCTACAAAGGAAAAAAATAAAGATGAACAAAATAAAATTTATACTAGTAATTCTAAAATGTGTTTGGGAAGCATGAAAATTAAAAGATTATAGCAAGTGGTATTCGAGAAGCCTATAGTAGAAAAGTCAAAAAATAAATTGAAAAAATAAGTCAAACAGTTGTGAGCTTTCTTTTATTAGCAATGTTTCTGTGTCATTCTGTCACAAATAATCCCTTAGTTCAGTGAATTTCCAAAACACAGCAAATAATTTTAGAATTCGTTGTATTAGTTTACCAGATCAGTTTGATTTCTCTAGGCATAGAGCATGTAATGAACCTCCAAACAAGTGAAAGTTCCACTTAGTTTCTGAATATAAAAAACTGTTAAGGTTGTCTGGAAAAGGGTAGAAAGAGTTTAAGCCTCTTTTTTTCTTTTTTCTTTTTTCTTTTTTTTTTTTTTTTTAATCTTTAAGCTTCTCTGCTCTTATTATTGAGCAGTTCTTTAAGGATTAAAAGCAATAACCATCCAGTCTTTGCCATATTGGGAATAAGTAGTTCTGCTCTAGGGAAAGGGTGAGGAAAAGGAAGAACTGAGTGTGAAAAGTGCAGCTATGTGAAGTTAAGTTTTAACTGGTTATGACATCTGGGAGATGTTCCTGTACTTCTGGTAAATACAACCCAGCACCCCTTTCCATCACCTTGTGAAGGCAAACTGCATTCCCTTTTTTCCAGTCATGTTCACGCAGTAGTTAATAATGTAATTGTCCTAGTGGTAAGCATATTGCAGCTGTGATTTGCAGAGCGGGGGGACACAAATCTATTGCAGAGCTGGGAGACACAGGTGATCTTATCTATTTGTGATTGTTATTGGTATTTTAGCCAAAAAGTTTTCATACACATCAGGAACTGTTTTCAAAGGGGCCTGAAGACTGAAAACAACTGTCTGGAAAAAATATACAAATGGTGATGTATTTCAGTGTAACCTAACAGGAAGCATCTGGATTATTTTTGGATGTTCTCTGTTGCAATTTAACCTTTCTGAGCCAGTTCAGACCACAGGGAGTACCATACAGATGTTCAGAAGTGATGCAGATACACATTTGTGTGGTCAAACCTTTTAACAACCATTGTAAATCCAATACCATTTTAAATCTATTTAAGCATCACTTACCCTGTGGTTAGACAAGCTCTATTAACAACCAAAGAGCAATATTTGTTGACTCTCTGTTACTGTAAGGTAAATACTAGTTCAGAAATTAAAAATAATTTTCCTCAAACTTTTAAGCTTGCACTAGGTGGACTTCTGCTTATTAAAATTCCAGGGCGTGTTTGATTTTTTGTCCGTTCTATGTAGGTACCTCTCACTAGGGTTTCCAAGTACTATGCAATTATTTGGACCAAAATGTTTCTGAGGGCGACAGGTTTTGTGTAGTGTATTTCTTTCAACCATTGTTGATACATCACACTGCTGCATACTCTGCTTGCCCCATGAAGCATAGCAATAGCCTGGAAGTGGGACTTTTAGGAATTTTGAGCTAAGGAGTTTCTTTGGTTCTGTAACTTACCAGAAACCCCAAGTTCCAATTTGAGTTTCAAGACACCTTAAGCCTCGTAAAGAAATCATAAAGAAATGTTATTTTGTCCTGTTTCAGATACAAATGATTAATGCTTCTTTGGTAAATTTTCCCTCAAAAAATTGTAGTTCGTCATATATATTTAGGTTAAAACTAAGTCCAGATCTGATCAAACTGTTGTTCAAAGCTGTCAGAGATCACGTAAACACATAAATATTTTTATTGAACTTCACAACACATGATCAGTTTTCCACCAACAATTGAATGGGATTTTCTACTAAATACTTCTGATAAATAATCTTTGCATTTATGAAGTCCTGAAGTATAAACCCATCTGTTGAATTAGTAACCTGTACCTTGGAATATGTCATCTGTTTGATGCAATTATGGTTTTTTTGCACTATAAAGTATTTATGCTAAACAGTCTGTGCAGAATGGTCTGAGAGCAGTGTGCACAAGCAAATACTTGGCTCATATTTTTGGACTTGTTTATTTGTCAGCCAGTAAGAGAGCATTGAGTATACCACTTTCAAAAGCCATTATCCTGAGAGAATTTTGCGGTTGGAATGGTACCTCTTGCCCAGAAATGGTAGACCTTTTGCAGGATGTACTCTAGTTAGACGCCTGAAAAAAATATAAAGTGTGTCATGGAAACTTTCTGCTGCTGACTCTGTTAAGTCATTATCTGAAATAGGTACATGAAAACCTGTGGTATGATGACTAGAGTAGAAACCTGCTAATTTATATACCCCACCACCCATAGTACGTCCAGGTCCAGGAAGGTTTAGTAACCTGTGGAGCCCTAGAGAGTAGTGCTCTGCAAAACTGTAGAGGGTCCTTGATCATGCGAATATACTTCTTTCATGAAGACCTGCTTGAGCCATTCCAGCTCAGTGATACCTTATACATCCCTATCCATCCCTATGGTAGTTTCAGGATTTCTAGGAAGGGTGAGAACCCTGTTTCCACAGATTGGAAATTGCACAAATGAGCAGTGTGTGCTTTGAGGAAAAGACTTCGAGTTGTCAGGTTGACTGCATGTGCTGTGTGAAAGTTTGTGGAGGCTTCCTCTCCCCCTCCTTTGGGACAGTTTGGACTCACTCAGGATGTACATGCTGCCTCTGTCTTATGTGTACTGTAAGTGTGGAGAACTTGCTCTAAGCTGCACACCATGTGTGAGATGTGACATAGGTTTCCAACTGTACACCACTTCTGTGCTAGCCACGGTGCAGAAACCTCTCCAGAGGGACAGACACAGGCTCCAACATGGCCAAACAAATCCAAATAATTACAAGATTCTCCAGTCAAAATTTCCAGATTTAAAAAAGAAAGGAACGTAGGGAAACTCACCCCAACGCATCTACCCTGATGAAGGAGCAAAGGTGGCCAGCAGGAAATCAACCCAGATGTGCCTACCACCACCCTCCAGTAAGATGCAGAAATTGGAGACATTTCTGTCTGGTACAGTGAAGTAGAGCCTTTCAGTTTTATTCGTCTGAACTCAGGACTGAACTTAGAGATAGTACACAACATAGTGATATGTCCCAGTTACTCTTATAAGCATGCTTAAAAACATGTGTAGCAAATGCATTTTGTAGTAAATGGGGCATTTTATTCATTGTTGGTCTATAAAAACGTGGGTAGCTCATGTTTAGCTCTTCATAAAAAGAATTAGTAATAATTTATGAGACAGTTATACATTATTTATAAATATACTCACAGTATAAAATATTCATGTTTTTCCAAGAACTGGGAAAACAAAGTAGGGCTTCTGCAAGGCATAGCAGATTTTTTTAAATCCGTTTTCACACAGTACAGACATTATGCAGCTTTTCCTTTCTTCCATTTCCAAATTCATTCATTTCTTCTAGTTTATTATTTTAATTTACATATGCGTGCACTACTGCTATGTCAAGGGGAAAATTATATTATTTTTTTGTATAATAACATGAAGGCCTACAAGTTGCCACTGGTGCACATTAGGAAAAATGTTCTGATACGTACATACCTTCCTGGAATCACAATTGCTGGAAAGTCTCTCATTGTTTTTGTTACTGACCACAAAGGCAATAACACAGTAATGAAGCTTTAAGTTGACTGTATAAATCTTTGTCACAATATTGCAGTCTAATTTACGATATTGCACCAGCAATACCTGGCACTGTGAATAACTTATCAATCTAGTCTACCCTGTAAAAAATCCATACTTAGTGAAATACTCAAAATACAAGTTATTGTTCTAGAGAGTAACATAGTGATGAGCCTCAGGTCTTTGGTACTATTTGTTCTTCTTCTTCTTTTTTTCTTTTTTTCTTTTTTTTTTTTTTTTTTTTTTTTTTTTAAGGTGAGACTTAGTGCTGTACTCTAGTAACCATGGTGGTAGTAGATCAAGGGTTGGACTTGCTGATCTCAGAGGTCCTTTCCAACCCAGCTGATTCTATTGTTCTTTTTGCATAAATCATTATATTGAATGAAAATAATAACACTGTTTCATCCATATTCTGTTAATGAAGTCATGAGAGACTACCTGTCTTTTTTGCATTAATAGTGGGAGTACTAAGAATTCAGTATGTGAATTGGAGATTTTATTAAATGAGAAATAGTAATATGCCAGTTCATGTGAGACATTTCATACATACCTGCTCTTGAATACAAGCTGAGTATTTCTTTCAAAAATCTGAGAAAAAAATATCTCTGGCTAACAAATTATTTTTAGTAGCACAGAGTACATATTGAGAGACCACTCTTAAGTGCAAAAACTCTTTGCTTGTGGAATCAGATCTTTACTATCTTGAAACATAAGTATAATTTCCCAAACCATAAATGTCACAGTGATAACACAATAGTCAGCATTAACAGCTATTATCAAGTCCACAGATATGCTGTTAAACAAGAATGTTTCTCCGTCATCCAAAAGGAAAATGAAAAAAGATTTGCTGAAACCAAAGCTCATCCTAGAAATGCTGAAACAACAATGAACTAAGTAAATATAAAATAAACCCTCCATGTATTAACAGATTTCTGTAATTTTTCAGATATTTAAAAATAGCTGATTTGCACTTAAAAGAGATTTCTCTACAAAGGAGGTAAAAAAAAAAATAAAAAAAAAAAAAAGCTGATTAATATGTAATTTAATGCCTTATAGGAAACAGAAAAAAATACCCAGATCTGTGAAAATCAGAGTGTACTTTTTTTGTGTTTGGAAAACAACACCATTTTGACAGTCTTTCCTGATCATAATGCATTGTCCTATACCGAACAGGATTATCTGCAATTTTAGAATGAACAATATTACAGTGAAGTGTATTAATGCTACTCTCTTTCCTGTTAATAAAATGTGAAACACACAATTTTTAAGTTTGTATATTTTTAGTGTACTTGCTTAGTGAAAACAATAGTGTTGGTGGACATAGCTCAACAAGATGAGTGCTATCATAGTTTTACCCGGACTTGGGCAATTTTGTGTGAAATTCCACAAAAAAGCATGAAGGGAAAATTTTTTCCTTGTTGATTTATTGGACTGTCCCTTTTAGTGCTTGGCACAAAGTTCCCACCTTCTGGGTGTGTACTAGGAGACAGCAGTTCCAATACTCTAGTCCAGTTTTTCATCAGCACGGCTCTATTTTGGCATTGCCTCCTTTCTGACAATCTCAACTCAAGCAAGAAACTCTTTTTATAATTATGTCCTTGACATTGTAAGAAATGTATTACCTTCACATTTAGCATCTCACCTCACAGCCTGACATTATCTTTCCAAATGAAGTGGCTGAAACAAAGGGCTCCCTGTGGATATATCAGGTGCTGCCAGCCCCCTTTTTGCAGACTATTGTATAATGTGCATGCACAAGCTAAAATAGAGCTCTTACAGAGAATTCGTGATTTTTTTTATTTCTGAGGAGATGTGGAGATCTAGAAGGAAAAATACTTCAGTTACCAGTTAAAGAGAAGTTCACCAGCTACCTGCCTTCCCAAGGTCGGGGATTCTGTCTTGCTGGTATCACGAGCCAACATTTTTCAAATTGTCCCAGTGTAACATTAGGGCAAAACATGGTCATTTCTCAATTTCATGAGTTCAAAATAGTTGTAAATGTAGTGTTAATATCTAATCAGAAACAGTCAGTCAAGTGCAATTTTTTACAGAACCTCTGCATCTCTGCATTTATTTCTGAATTCTTAATGTTTAGAAGCAAAGAAGCATCCAGGAATTTTTCGTATCAAACCATCTAAAAGTTTAGTGCAAATCTGATCTGCATTTTGCCTGAGAGTTATTGAGCTGCAGACATCTTTGGTAAAAGTAGCTAACGTTTTATTCTGAAATGAATATAAAGTCACAAATTACTTAAATGTGATTGGGAAAATCATAGAAAACTGAAAATGTGGTAATTCCCATTTACCCTTTTTTTGAAATTTTAAGGTACTCAAGCAGACATGACCTTTTTTTTTCACCACGTCTGTTGAATTCCTTTCATATTGTGGATACCATCATTGCTCAGAAATTAATCATCATAAATCTGGGAAAGTTCATAGCATTAGGATTCAGAAAATTGTAGTCTAGAGGGCTCTATTCAAAGCAATGCTTTGAAGAAATATTAACAAAGTATTAATAACTGATTTTAAAATATTACTGTCTAATTAACTGTCTAATTTGCCCTCCATACTAAAAAAAATATATATTTTTCCAGACCAGAATTATTTATGGAGAACAATGAAAACTAAAAAGAAAAAAAATCTATTTGCTGAAACTCAGGGAGAATTTCCTGAAGGAAAATGGGATACAGAAATCAATTTTCTGTCTAAATCTTTTCTGTTTCACAACAAAGTCTAACAGAATGAGAGAAAGAGTTACACTTAGTCTGAAACTTAATTTTATATGATGAATCAAGGTTCATATGAGCTTTTTATCTCAAAGCTATGAAGTTTCATCGAAGACTGAATTTGGAGAAAAGTAGTTTTATTTTGCTAGCCTTGATGCCATCTGATTAACTAGAGTGAAACACAACTGAAACACTTGCAGAGAATGCTTGCACGCCATGTAACAATATATATTAAAAAAAAAAAAAAAAGGAAAACCAAAGGTTGCAAGTGGAATATTAGACATGCTTTCAAATGACCAACTCACTGGCCCAAAAACAGTTCCACGGTTTAGACTTAACATCGTTTATACTATTAGAATTATTTAGCTGATCAATATCTATTAGAATATACTGAGAATGAATAGTAGAACCTGCTTTAGGAAGAGTTTGAGATACATAAGGCAACAGCAACTGTAATGATTATTGAGCATCATTTCAAACTCAGAAAGTTTTTCCCTTTTAGTCTTACAAGAAGGCTGTAAAGACTTCACTCCTCTGATAACCAGAAATCTTCTGAACTCCATCTAAAATTATTAATGTCCAATGTGCTGTACATCATAGGCATATTCAGACATAGTGTTTTTCACCCTTCAAGTTTCTAAGGAAGATGAGCCAAATTCATTGAATCTCGTAAGATGAAGTCTTGGTTCCTCATATACTCCTTTTGGCTTTTTTTCTCCATTTATTCCAGTTTGTTCTTTCTGAACGTGCATGAGCATGGGTACATACTCATTTTTTTGTATTTTGCATGAAACTTAGTGAGTGGCTTGCACAATGTCACTACAGTGCCCCTATTTCCAGTTGAAAAGGTTTTGCTGTGTGTATTCTAGGATCAAATCCCTCTTCATGGTCTTGCTACACCAAAGACAGTTTTCTTGTGATCAGCTGAATCACGTATTTCTCTTTTCTACTGTTTCCTTCTAATGAGTTCCCGGTTTATGGCAGAATTTATTAAACACCAAGTAAATTACTTTGCACCTTGTACTGTGAACTTGCTCAATTTTTATTAACCTTCAGTGTCATCCAGACCCAATTTGATTGTTTCTGAGAATACTTCTTAACATTATCTTATTGGCAGATGTCTAGATTAGGCAGAGCAGCAATTCAAGAAAGTCTTTAGTATTACTAGAAAAAAAATAACCCTTGAGCTCTGTATAAATCATTCGGTTAATCACTTTGTTATGTTCTATCCTTCTTAATCTCTTTCATTAGACTACATTTTATAATTCTCCTTGTAGTTTTCTTAATATAAACACCTCACAGTTTACTTAAGTTATATAATAAAAAGCCACAAACTAACAGTAGATAGAGCATAACTAAGTATGCTGACAGTCATTTCAGGAAACAAAATATTTGTTTGTAAAGTGGTTCAGGAGGTGCATAGAGTATTCTACTGTTGCGTATAAAAACTAGGGTTTTTTCTTTCTTTCTTCAAAAACAGTTCATTTTTGACAGTAATTCAAATTCTTAAAATCATTTGATCTGTCAGTGTTTCTAGAGGGTGCAATCAGATTTAATGTTCCAGCCACACAGGCTTACCTTTGCTTCTGGGAATTGAACTCTCTCTAAATGAGAACTTGGGCAGACACATTAACACCGGTTACCTGGCCTCATGCAACTTTTCCCAAACCAACCATTAATGGTCTAGGACATCCTTTTTATTTTTTTTTTCAGTGAAATGTCAAAATTTTGTGCAAAATGTGTATTGTTTTTCTTAGGGAAGGGTAGTTTAAAAGGAAAAAATCCCTTTCTATTGGAAAAAAAATGCTAATAGAAAATGTTCAACTACCTCTATCACCTGAGTACTTTTCAATGTCCCCAGTCTCAACTGGTTAAGAAGTAAATATCATAAAAGCTTTTTCAGGTATGTTAACACCAGCCTGGTGTCAGATTGCCTTTCAACAAATCCATACAACCTTCCTGGCAATTGCAACTTTTGCAAGGAACTCACATATAATTACACCACAAATGCTTGAAAAAAAGATGTCTTTCCTTTGGTTAAGCAGTAGTTCATCTCTCTATTGATCAATGTCCCCAGTATGGGGTCTGCAAATCAAGGAATGTGCTGCAAAATTTGAGAGAATTCAGAGAAAAACTGTGAGACCTACTAGAACTGAAAACCAAGTATAACACTGGCTTGTAACAGAATGTGTGTTTAGTCTATCAAAGAGAAGGTTAAAGGGCTATCCATCCACAACCTCAAAGTGGATCAATTATGACATGAAAAATATCATAGAGCTGATTTTAAAACAGCAAGCAAAGCTATTGGAAGACCCAATGATGGGAAACTGATACCAGGCAAAACCTAGACAACAAACATAGTATAATCCTGATTATGATCATGTTAGGAAGAAATGCAGTAGCATTTCATCTTTAAAAGAAAAAAAAATGTTCTATTTAAATACAACTCTTGTATTTAAAACAGAAGATAATTCTAGAAAATACTGTTTATGCAGTGGAAATGACAAGATGTCTACACTGATCCCACCTGTCCATAAAATCCCTGATTTTCTGAATGCCATTTTCTCTAGCATAACCCTGTACAGTCACAGTGCAGTTATTCAGTCTGATATTTTTTTCTTCTGTCTTCTGTTATGTTTTTTTGGTCTTACTGGTTTTGTATTTTTTTGTTTCTTTTTCGGGTTTCTTTTTGTGTGTGTGTGTGTGTGTGGTTTTTTTGGTTGGTTGCTTGGTTGTTTTGTTTTGTTTTGTTTTGTTTTGTTTCTTTCTTTCTTTTACTCCAGGAATTGGTCAAGGGGTGCCAGTGGTGGCCCTTATTGTGGAAGGAGGTCCCAACGTTATCTCCATTGTTCTGGAGTACCTGCGAGACACTCCTCCTGTTCCTGTTGTGATATGCGATGGCAGTGGCCGAGCATCTGACATTCTTGCTTTTGGGCACAAATACTCTGAGGAAGGAGGGTGAGTAATTTCCTAGTGTATGTTCTTTCTCTATCCACAGGTTCAATTTGATGGTAAGACAGAGCCCAGGAAATTATTAATAATGTAGTGAAAAGAAACAGCTACCATTGATATGGGTGAAATGTTGAAGGTATTTAGAACAAATCAAAACAAAATAAGGACTTAAAGCACCGCTAAAGAAATTCTGCATAATAAAACAGGTATAGAAATTGTATCATATAGTTACTTGCCATGACATATAGCACATAGACAAGTACAGTGTATGGTGTCTTGCATTTGCTGGTCAAGGGATTCTGTCAAAGGGCATGGGGAATTACTTTCACCAGCGTAGAGATGCTGTCATTATAATACAATGTACCACTGTCCTCAGGCTTCATGTAGTCTTACATGTTCATATAAGCTAATTTGTATTTGTCTTGCCTATTGAGCATGATTCTGAACACCTGTCTGTACTCTGTACATGACTTCTTGTGTGCTGGTCTGTATTTTGCCCTGTCCGACCTTTCTTTGCAGGCTCTTGGTTCATCATCCATCCAAAGGCAGAGGGCCATGCACTCCAGCAGTTCTCACATAAAGGGCAACTCCAAATTGTCTTCCCAATCTGCCTTTCCTAAAAGCTTGTATTCTGTAGGCACTTCCTTCTTACCTAAAGCTCATGTGTGTGAACCTGCTTAAACCCTATTTTTTTGATTTTGTGATCCCTTCCCATCACATCAGTCTGGTTTATGGACCCTGTGCATCATGCTCCCAATGGGGCTGTTGAGGAATCTCTGTCTCTACCCCAGTATTCCTGCTTTAAAGCCCTTCTTACCAGGTCAGCCATTTTAGCAAAGGTAACTTTGCCCTGCTGAGTGAGGTGTTTTCATCTCTCATAATCAGTCACTGCTTTGCAGACAGGTCCCATGGTCACAGAACCTTGTCACTAACACCAGCTCTGCAGGCAGCTATTGACTTATATTATCAGTGTACTCCTCCTCACACCCTTTCCTTTGACCAACAAGATTGAGGAGAACACTAGTCATGCTCTTCACTCCTGCTCCCAGCTTTCACTGTCACTTTAGCTGTTCTCCAGGTTTCCCCTTACAGTATCATTGGTGACCATGAGGAGAACAGTAGGGGGTTAGACAAGCTGTTGCAGTCTCTCCAGTAGGCAACAAGCCTCTCTAACTGATAGGCCAGGTCAACAGATGAGTGCTTCTGTCCCCTGCAGCTAGGAGATGCCCCTATAATCAGTGAGAGATTCCTCCTGGTGGTCTTGCATGGATTAGGTTCAGGTGGCACAGATCCTTTGTTTGAGTTCCTTTTCATATGGTTCCTCTTCAGCCTATTTTGTAGTTGTACATTTTTAAGTGGGGCAGGAGCCATACTTTTTGTGCCAGCAGTCACCAGCTTTCATCCTTTGCTTTATACAGAGGTTGCACTTGCCTAAATACGAAGTGTGGACACTGCCTCTATCTGTATTGCAGCTGGGGACAAGGGCTCTTCAAGCTCTTGCATTTCAGAGAAGATCCTATTTCCTTTTCAGCTTTACTGATGGTGGATAGCCTTCTCACTTCCTTCCCTAACTCCTGTGCTTGGAGATACAACCACTCCAAGACAGCAAACCTACAGGAAAGAAGGGCATCTCTCCTGGCTCAAGAATAAGACTGCAGCCCAGACTTGGAGAGCCACATCTACTAGTGAAAACTCCATCTGTTTGGTATCAAAGCCTCTACTCTGACAGGGACATCTACTCCAATACCTGGAGAAAATTGTTCTCTAGCATATCACCACCGTACTTGAGACACTTTATGCTTGAATAAATTCGTCTGAGGCCCCCTTTGCATCCTCTTGCAGAAACTGCTGCACAAGCTTGGCTATATGCTTTGTCTGATTCTTTGATACCCTCAGAGGGTTTCTGCGTGTTCTGCAATGATCATGAACTTTGTCCTCTGAAAGCTCCCAAAGGAGAACCCAGAGTCTGCTGCTCAGAAATAACAAATAAGTGAAAATTTAATAATTTCAGAAATAAAACACAAAAGAGGAATCAAAACCCCCTCAGATTCTTATAACTAAGACCTGTTTCATGTTTTTTATCTAAGTAGTTGCTGTAATCTTACGGTTGAGATTCCCTGGGAAGGGACTCCTTTTTTGTATATGTTAGACTATATGAACATATGTATTCACACATACAACAGAGTTAAACAAATAATAAAATATAAATCTGCAAGCACAGATCTCTAGCCCAATTATTATTATGTGTTTTTAAAATAGATGTGTTCATGAACTTACTCAACCTAGAAGTCCTACTGGGAAAAAGATAGTTTTCAATAAATCATAGAATCATAGAATCAACCAGGTTGGAAAGGACCTCTGAGATCATCAAGTCCAACACTTAATCCACTGCCACAGTGGTTACTAGACCATGGCGCTAAGTGCCACATACCTAGGTCTATTTTATATTCAGGTTCAGCACACTCCAGTGCTGCATCTAGGGTACATTATGAGTGTGCCAAGTTTCATTGTGTCTTTGAGAAGTTTTTTCTCTGTTTTCAGTGACTTCACTGAAAACACATTTCACATAATCTTACTCAAATATGTTTTATCCATTTATCTGCTACATACATACACAGTTTGCATCTACCTTGTCTGTGTTCTGATGTCATCATGCAAAAAAATACAGCAAGACAAGAAGGAATGAATTTATTTCAAGGTATAAAGTGGACTTATAAAGGAAGATGGAGAGAGACTTTCTACAGGGATCTGTGGTGACAGGCCAAGGGGCAATGGCTTTAAACTGGAATAAAACAGCTTTAGGAAGATATTCTTTACTGTGAGGGTGGTGAGGCACTGAAAGAAGTTGCTTAGAGAAACTGTGGATGCCTTACCCCTGGAATTGTTCCTGGCCACGTTAGATCAGGCTTTGAGCAACCTCACCTAGTGAAATGTGTTCCTGCCCATGGCAGGGGGATTGGAATTAGATGATCTTTATAGATTCCTTCCAACCCAGACCCAATTCTATGATTCTATGATTTTATGGTTCTATTTTATCATCACAAACTCCTGCCTTTAAGAAAGGAGAGTGATAGTATCATCAGTAGAGGCAGAACAGGCATTTCTTACCTCAGATACTCAAGTCTTGCTTTGTGAAAGGTTATTATTTTCCCTTACTATGGGTCTTCTTTCTGTAGGGGTCCTGTTCCAGGTGGTTACTGCCACACTATCAAACAGCAGAACTATTTGTTTTTTTCACCCTGCACTAAATAGAATGCACAAGCTATGAAATTTGTAAAACTAGCTAGTGGGAACTTCTGTGTGTTCACCATGCTTCAGAAAACATGCAGTGACCCAGAAGTGAAATGCCAATATAATTTATATCACACAAATATTTTATTCTTTTCTCCCCCATGTGACCTACGTTTGAGTAGTGCTTAGCAATATCAGGAGAATAACAAATAATTACTGTGTTAACTGAGTTCAACTGCTAGCTTTTTCTTTTGGATGGAATCTAAGTAGGTTATACAAAACTGTGTCTATTAAACTCTAAATCAAGGTAATACATCCAAATTGCATGCAGAGTTTAATTCTGCAGTCCACTGTGCAATCAGGCTATTCCGTCAGAAACCTATTTTAATTCTGGCTACTGGCCAGGATCAGGGTCTTTTCTAAGACACAGTGTGTCTTCCAACTGCTCCTATTGGATATCTAATTGAAGTCATTCAAAACCCAGAATGGTAGAAGCAAACTCACATGTATATTGATTTATCGTGCTGTTTTTGCAGTCATAAATTCTCAGTCACTGCAGTCCAACAAGGATTCATTCATTCTCTAAATATAAGAATGTGTGCATGTGTGTACTAAGCACGACTGTGAGTTCTGTGAGTTTTAAAGTTTATTTTAAAATTTGTTTCCAGGGGAAAGTAGCTATGTCTGGAGGTGAAGGAGGACAAATACTTTTCTCTGCTTGAGTTTTGATCAGTGTGGTGCCAATTTATCCTTTTAGAGAAATCCTTAAGAGTGCTGGACAATTGCATGTCTGCCCAACAAATCCTTTTGTACGGGGTTTCAAAGAATTGAGATGTGCTTGCCTTCCCTCGTCATAATTTATTCTTCATAAAACATTCCACATAGTAGAAAGACTAACAATTTCTTATATCAATCAAGGTGCAGTACCCTTTTACAACATCAATGCCTGTGCATCCTTGAAAAGATAGGAGATAAGCTTGAATTTGCCTTATTTTAAGGCCTGATCATAGGCTTTTCTTGTGACAAGGCAAACACGTCACTCCCTGAGGGTGATCTTTTGGTACACTGTGTAACTGTGAGCAAGACATCTCTGGGCTGCAGTGGAAGGAGGCTGCCTTCACAACAGACCTGCCTGCACTGCCTTGCAGAAGGTGTTGCCTGCAACTATGTGATGTACCACCAGCAAGTTAGGAGGAGTGATGAAGCACATCTTGAAGTAAAGATGTCTTTGGGGCTAAATCAGTTTTGAGGTCTCACCTCTCTCACTGAAGTTCCTGGGAGAGGCAAGGCTCATGTGCAGTTTCCCACTGAGGTTTCAGCATTATGAATATTACGTATGTAGAATTAATACTGGTCGGCTTTTTTAAGCTTATTAGAACTTTAATATCAGGGACTACATATTGCCTTGATCTGAAAGGTCTTGAACAGAGTGTTAAAAATGCACTAGGTCGCTAAATTTCACTACAAGGAAATATAATTCTCAGTAGTAAGCAGAGTAATTTCTTGGTAGCTTCTGCATCATTTAGGCAACTCTCTACGGACCAGATCTTTCAAATTGTCTCCAGTGTTCGCTACAAAATCATCTCCCATGAGTCTGCAAGATTAAGTGAAATGTCTGTTATCTCCTCAAATATTAGGCTGGATTTTAAAAAAAATTCTTTCTGAGAAGCACAGGCCAAAATAATGTCGTCTGTGTCTTCTGCATAAGACAAAGCAATGGAGAAAGTTTTGCTTTGCTGTTTAATCATCCAGTATTTTTGGACAGAAATAGATTGTCACTTTATTTACATTATCTATTACTTGCCTTTTCTGATTGATCCTAAACAGGGATTCATAAGATCATTGAACAGTTTTGATGACAGCGTCTTTAGAGGTTATCTAATCCAACTCCCCTGCCTTGTACAGGGACATCTTCAAGTAGATCAGGTTGTGCAGAGGCCTCTCCAACCTGACCTTGAATGTTTCCAGGCACCTACTTCATCTCTGGGACATCTGTTCCACTGTTTTACCATCTTCATTGTAAAAATCTTCTTCCTTAGAATATAAATCCTTAGATATAAATCTAATCCAAATCAACACTCTGAGTTTTAGAAACATTGTCTCTTGTTCTATCACACTGCTAAAAAGTTTGTCCCATTTTTCCTACAGGCACCTTTCAAGTACTCAAAGCCTTCAATAAGATCTCCTTGAAGTCGTTGTCTTCTCTTCTCCAGGCTGAACATCCCCAACTCTCTCTGCCCTTTCTCATAGGAGAGGTGTTCCTCTGATAGGAGAGGCATTTCTCTGATCATCCTTCTAGCCCTCCTCTGGACTTGCTCAAGTAGGTTCATGTCTTTCCTGTGCTGATGATCCCAGAGGTGGGCACAGCACCCTAGAGCAGAGCAGAGGGACAAGAATCCCTTCTCTTGATGCTGACCACTCTGTCTTTGTTGCAGCCCAGGACACGTTTGGCTTTGTGGGCTGCAAGTGCACATCAGTCCAGCCTCTCACCCAACAACATCCCCAAGTCCTTCTCAACAGGACTGTTCTTGATATGTTCATCCTCCAGCCTGTATTGGCTCTGGGGGTTGCCCAAACCCAGGTGAAGGACTTTGCACTTGACTTTGTTGAGTTGTTGAGTACCTCAGCCTTCTCCTGCTACATTGTTGCCAGTTTGCCAGCCTTGCTTACCGGATGGGTAAACAATTTTTTCAGCCTGCCTTTTCTGGTTGACCCAGCTGTAGAAGCCATTTTGTTATTCTTTGCATCACTTGACAAGTTCAGCTCCATCGTTGCCTTGGCTTTCCTCACCCCCTCCTACACAACTGGTCTGTGTACCAGGTACAGGTTATCTGTACCTTTTTCCACTGCCAGTGCATTCCCTTCTTTTTAGTTTAATCAGCAGGTCTCCACTCAGCCATGACAGTCTCTTCCCTTCCTTGCACAATTTCTTTCACCTGGGTATTGCTAGGTCTTACGCCCTATGGAAAATGTCCTTAAAGATCTGCCAGCTCTGGTCTGCTCCCTGAGGGCAATTTGCAAGGGCAGTTCTGCTGCACTGAGAGCAGTTTCCCAAGGGGTCTTACTGACTACTTGAGCAGCCACAAGGTTTTTTCTTTTCCCTAAATTTCAAGGTCCTGACTTTACTGTAAGGTCATACAGAAAACTAATGTTTTCTTAAAACAAACAAACAAAACATACCCTCATCCTCTTACAACAATACAAGTAAATTTTTGTCCTGAAAATAAATGTAAATGTATATAGTTCTACTTTAGATGAGAGATTTTTGACAGTAGGTACATATATTCTATCAGCAATCCAGCTGCTCCAGGAAAGGAAAAAAAAAGCTGAATAGACCTGGACTGGGAGGATAATGGGTGTGTCTTAGGTATTTAGGGAATGAATTAACAGTTTTGAACTATGTGAGAAAGAAAATAAAAGAACAGGTTAAACTCCTGTTTTGTTTAGTCAGGAGCAAGTTACCTGAGTATTTTTTCCATGACAAAGTAAGTGGAATTCAGGGAATCATACCATAAAATGCCCCAAACAGGATTTTATTAGCATTTTCCAAAATATTTTTGGAACTTAAGCCTATTAGAAAGATGATAAAAATGCTGACTCTGATGGAAGTCATAATTGTGGTGTTTGAGTCTGGTAAAGTGGGAATTTTATACCTGTGGAACCTTATGCATATGAGGGTCATAATCTGTGACAGAGGCTCCTGAATATGCTGTACCCAAGTTAGTGGCCAAGAGTCTCCTGTATTCTAGAGTCAAAGAGCCATCTCCTTTCCCCTGAATCTAAAATTAGAAATCTGTGATTTGAAAAAGCATGTACTTAAGGTGTGTGTGTAAGAAATGCGGTTGTGTTTGCATAGTAGATAAGTCATCACCCCACCTTCAAGTCCCAGTTGTTTTGCTCACAGTAGTCTCTGAAGTTACTTGTTTTACGCGAATTGAATTTAGTGATTGCATCACAGATTTAGCCTCTAATAGCATGCCACAGTTTGTATTTGTCCCAGCTGGGTTGCACAATTGAAACTTTGATTTGATACCTTCTAATATTTATAGATTCCCAAGGAATAAATGTGATACAGTCTTGATATGACTGATTTCAGTTTATAAAAAACTATGATTACTCTAACAGAATGATTGCTGTCATTGTTTCTGTTTCTGATTAAAATCACTTCAAGTTTTTCATCTCACAAAGACATTGAACAGGCTTGCTGTAGATTTGCAGACCAATGAGATGTTAAAGAAAAATATTTAGTAAGGTTGTGTGTGTTAGCCTGCAGGAGAGCCAGTTTCTGAAATGAAATTTCAGATTTGGATTCTACACATTTCTAAAGGAAAATTAAATTATTATACAAAAGCAGGATGATTTTCATTCTGGAATCTCTGGAAATGTTTTCTGAAATTCTCTAATCTGAGATTCTTCCAATTCTGTATACATTTTTTCATATACTTTTTATAATCTTTCAGGTACTTCCATATGTAATTTCCAAAGGAAATTAGAGCTTTATTTGAATCTCTTTAGATTCTCCAGTTGATGTTTTTAGGAAAAGTGTTCATTTTGAATAACCTCTTTTTTCTTTCTTCATTTGAAGGATGGAAGGTTGCATAGTTCTGAACCACTTATATATACAGTGATAGCACCACTTTGTTTGAAAACAGCATTCTTGATTAAAGCAGATTTCCAACAGATTTTTTTTTCAAGAGCCTAAACTCAGAATTTAATCATATATGACCTACTAATCTGCAACTCAAAGCATGTTAGTGCTTTTCAGGGTATCGGTCTTTCCAAGCTGATTCTCGTTAACATGGAGTGAATCTACATTTCTACCTGTACTCTGACATCTTGTTTCATGTTCCCATGTGCTTGCAACATCCTTGCTCCTATGCAGGAGGTGAGTTTATCTTTCTTATAACTCCCACACAGAAAGTCCTCTGCTGTGAGCTCTATTACTGTCCACCAAGAGGGTTGGAGGTTGTAACTCATCATATGTTGCCTTTTTGTGAAGGAAGCAGGTCATGCTGTGGGGAAGGAGTGCTTACTTAAATGTATGAGCAGTAGGTGCATTGTTGACACCTTTCCAGTATCCCAGGAAATAGCACACCCTTGGTGAAAAGGGGAAGAGTGCAGAGGTAGACTCATCACTCAAGAGGAGTCTGTAATATAGTAGAATACAACAGAAGTCAGGCATGGAAAGGACAGTGATCCACACATTTTGATCTAAAATCCCATGTAAACTCATTTTAATTGAAACACATTGACATATGCCTTATAGCCTTCTTTGTGAAATTGAATTACTACTCAATCGGAATATTTACAGCCAAAATCAAATTTAGAGAGTAGAGAACATATGCACTTTATATACCAGATCTTCTGTATTCTCCCATGCACATCTATACTTCTTTCCCATTCCCATTTGTTGTCTCTTCTAACAATGTGTTTGCTCTAGGTATAAAGACTAGATAATTAAATGATACTTGAAATTTGATGGTATAATGAATATCCTGCAATGACCTTTGTGCTTGCTCACTGCAGAGAAATACAGGCAACTTTTACTAATAGTATGAAAAATACAGAGGTTTGGTCATTGTTGTCCCAAAGCGGCTGCCATAAGCTAACAATGGCTTTTCGATATTGTGCTGCTCCTGGTATTTCTGTGCAGTAGCTGGAGGGCTTAAATATTTGTTTATCTTCTGTCATAAGTTATGAGACATGAAGATTCTTTCAGGCAGATAACCTACCATGACTTATATAATAAAATATTCCAATTTAGCTAATTTGAAACACTCAGTTACAATTTTTAAGTGAGAAAATTATAGTGTAGAAGCTTTCCTTTATCAAAGTATACATGTTTTAAATTAGAGCCCAGTATTTTGTAAGACATTGAGAACTGCAGTGTTTCAACCAGAACAGTCCCAAAGACTGTTTTCAAGAGGTAGGGATCAGGTACTAATATTCCATGTAAAATTACTATTTATTTCTGCTGCTGGGTCATTTCTTGCAAGTACTTAAATTAGCACTGAGAAGAAATATAAAAATGGGTTCTCCTGAGTTCCTAGAAGATCAGCATGAACAGAGGCAAAATGTTTTCTTTGAGTAGAGTCAGGAACAGAGAAAATTATTATCTGGTCCCATGTAGCATCAGTTGGGTGAGTTGAAACTGCTGGGATTTTCAAGCTAAAATCAAAAACACTGACAATACAAATGCTCCCACTTCCATAAAATTAACTGTGAGTTGAATTCTGCTAACTCACTGACAGAAAGGAGTCTTCAGTTCACCTCTCCCTCAAATTCAGGCTGTCAGTCTGGTTCTTGTTTTTGTTTTTGTTAGGAAATCCCACAGAACTGATAGTTTGAATTACCTTTGGTCATGCAATATGTGGGAACTGACATAAAAACTTTGGAGATGAGATACCTCAGCACAGTCAACATGTTTTTCCAGAACAATGTTTTCCAGTTTATCTCTGATGGTTTCAGCAATTCCCATCCTTCAAACCTGTCCAAAACAGCCATCAGTGATTTGTTGTTTGACTCTTACCCCTGAATAAAAAATCTTGTCTGAATTTACAATGTTCTCTCCTGTCTAGCTTTTTACTTAATTTTTTCATTTTAAATTTCAGACTTATCAACGAGTCTTTGAGGGACCAGTTGCTGGTTACCATACAGAAGACTTTCACGTACACCCGAACCCAAGCACAGCACCTCTTCATTATCCTCATGGAGTGCATGAAGAAGAAGGAACTGGTATGTTGAGCTCAATGCATTGTTTTGACCAAGTCTTCAGGTGCCTGTTGAAGGATATCACAAATCTGATCACTGTGATCTAGACTCTAAAATGGTATTATATCATGCTGAATGTTGTTTTCTTTGTTCAATATTTTCACATTTAAAGTGATTAATACAACACTATTATCTTTCTAAGTTCCTCTACATTTCCTTTGACAGGATAGAATCCAGCTAGTAGGGTGTGTATATTGCTTCTTTTTAGTTAACCTTAGGCATATCATGACTAAAATTCTACCTCAATCAACTATGGAAAAGAGAAGGCGGCATAATTATCTACTGTCACTGGGATCTTATTTTAAAGGTGCTGTAGAATTGCACAGGTTGAATCAGTAGGGCTGTTACTTTCTTATGGAGATATGTGGCAGGAAAAGAAAACAGCTTGTCTCTGAGACTCCTATTCTGCAGTGGCAAGGCTATCCCTTTAACATACATTTGTACTCTCATGAAGAACACAGTATCTTTCAACAATTTCTGGGAGAGCATGAGGATGCTTTTGCAGAAATATTTTTGAAGCAAAAGCACACTGCAGAAACTTGGGATTTAATTCCGGGGGCTTTTATTTTTCACAAACTGACTGAACAGCTGTAATTTTATAACTTAATCTTTCTTCTAAGATTTCATTTTGGTTCACATTGCAGCTTCTGGGAATTCCAGGCTGATGAAATGCCCTAAAGTGAATGCCTAAAATGAATGCCTAGGGAAACAGCATTAATTATTTTATACCCATTTCTGTTAATGTGAAATAATAAAAATAATAATAATAACAGTAGTAACAATAATAACAGTAACAATAAGAAGTACATATAAGACCTACCTGCAAACCAATCTTCTACATGCAAATATAAAAAACATAATATTTAATAATTTAATGAAGATAGAAAAAAAGGAATGAGGAAGGGAGGCAAGAAGGAGGAAAGGCACAAAGACAGGAATGTAGAAAGGAATGAAAGATAGAAAGCAGAAGCAGACATAGAATTACTACCAAGACTAGAAAAATGCAATTCTGGATTGTTTCAGACATCTAAATCCAGAAATACTTGTCAGGCTTTGAACAAACCCTTCTACTGTTAAGTTAACTGTGACGTTTTTGTCTTCAGTATTCACATCAAGGTTTTTATTCCAAGCGAGGTTCTGCAATTGTTAAAAGTTTCTTCGCAGATGCGCAACATTTGTCACCACTGACATTCTTTACCAACTTTTCTTGTGAAGAATTATTAGCCAGGAGATATTTTGCCCAAGATTAGGTGTTCTGAATTTGAATTTATAACACTAACCCAACCATAAGTAAAGAGACTGCATTAAAGGAATTTCTTCTCTGTACTGCCTCAGTTGTACTTAGTTAATTTTAACATTGGGTATGCTAGAAAGATTTTATGTCTGAGATGTGATTACTAGGCTAATGGCGTCCTTTAAAATTCACAACCTTGTATATTATACAAAAGAAAGATGATACTCATGATGCTGAACACAGCATAACCAGAGGAAATGGATGACCTTAGTGATGTGGAGTACTCTCAGGAGTGAGTGGTCACTTCACTCTTCCTACAAAGCCAGGTGTTTCATGTTGTAACATCTATCCCAGCTCTTGTAATTTCTAAAGCTTGGCCTTCTCATTTGGTTATATTTAAGACAAAACACTGCTTGGTGAACTGACTTCATCATTAGTCTGATCAACCCCTCAACAAATAGAATGAAGATGCAGAAGACTGTCTCGGAGACCTCGGCAGCAGCTAAATTGATCATGTCTATTTTCCCTAAGTTCATGGTCAGTGTGCCTGACTGATTTTGTGGCTGCTAAATTGATAGGGAACAAAGTAGACGGTGCAGGAGAGCCTTGTCATATTACAGTACACCACTAAATAATTGAGGGCATACAGGGTACAGGCAGGAGGGTGCTCTTAAAGTACATCAATACCGCTGAATCACAGATGAGGAGAGGCAAAATAAAATGCAAGTTAATCTCTGGAAAGGAACAAAAAGCTGTCTTTTAAATAATTGTTCCTACTCAACCTGCTTAAAATATATAAAAAGACTGGCATCTCTTTTATAAATTTGAAATAATTGTGGTGGCCAGGGAAAAAGCATATTCATAACAAAAATTACTCCTTTCACAGAACACCATATTTTTCAAGTTCTGACATTTTGGATTTCAATCCTAAGGGATGGTCTCTGAATTGTATTCCCAGGTAGCACCATTATTATTATGTGCAATGTTCCATTTATTTGTTTAAGTTTGTTTGTTGAATAAAATCTGAGCGTACAAGCTGAATGATAAGGTGAGGCCCTAGAACAGATGAGATCTAGATCTGTTAGATTTGCAAGACAGAGCAAGTTTCACTTCTCAATGTAATGAATAATTTTTATAAAATTATGTATTTATCTGAGCTGACACTACAAGCATCAGAGTTTATGTTCAGAAATGTATGTAGACCACGGTTCTTAATGATGTCTGTGGTATAAAAATCTATTTTAAAAGAAGTAGACTACAGAGGTATATAATGTATATATGCCAGTGTATAAAACTGTAGATTGCAAGAGTAGGATAGTGGGTTTTATATTATTTATGGAGATTCTGTATTGCCACATTTACATATAATTCTTAAAAATAGTTTATGCCATGATATTCCTAGAATAGTAGCATGAAAGCTCACCAAAGTTAAGTAGGCAGGAAGTGGAATTGTAAAACCCAGTCCACACTCTTTTCAGAAAGCACCACAGTTTTTCTTGCATGTTCCCATCTCCTGCATGCAGCACATGAGAAGATAAAACAGCCCATTTTCTGATATGTTTCCTGCCTCTAAAAAAATATATGAAGAAAAGAGGTAATTTAAGAAAACAAAGAAGAATTTTTTGCTTAGGTCATTTGCAGTCCATATCAATTAGTCCAAAGCTACGATAAGATGGAACTCCATACATTGCATATTTTTTTAATGTATATATATAAAATGACACAGTGTTCAAAAGTGTGTTTTGATCTTTCATTCTATTTTCATTACCTTGCTGATGTCAGAATACAAATAACAGGTGAGTGTGGTGCTGGAGAGCTCAGTCTGGCAGGGACATTTCTTGCTGGAGCCCCTCTTGGCCTTGGAGTCAAGTGGAAGAGAGGAAGGAAATCTACCAAGTTGCAGGCTAGAAGACTTCACTTCAGGTTGTCCCTGAAAAACATGTAGAGTTGGGTGGTAGCTCAGAAGTCTGTTTTCAGCTGTGCAAAGGAGTATTTATTCTTATCTTAGTAAATAAATTAGCCATATTGTTTTCCCTTAAAGACAGTAATTCTGCTGTCTGAGTTTTCTTACAAATACAGGCTGCTCTCTTCTTTCTATAGTACTTCATTTTTTCATCTTAGATTGGCACACTGCTGGAGTGCTTTGTTCACAAATCACAGTGTGAATTTCTCAGAAGCCAGAATGTGTTTTCCAACAAGCTGCATGAGTCCATTTGTGGAGCTTCGTTGGGCAGGCATTGGGAAAGGCCACTTTGGCAAGACAGAAAGGTTTATTTTCCTGAAAACAGCCACACTTGTTGCAGTGAGACACATTTGTTATAAAATTAATTCTTCCAATATAGTGTTTTGAGAGTGAAGACTTGAGTTTATGTCCATTTATTAGAAAATGGAAATTGCTGTGAATCAGGATAGGGCCAGTCTTTAGCATCCTAGTAATAAAATGGCACATTAATATTATCAGTAAAGCTTGCAAGTTATGTTTGTCTTCTTATTACTAACATGACCTTTTTCTCCTAAATTTTGAATATTTGCATTAAGCAAACTGATAGAATCATTACCTACCACTGCATTACAAGAAGGACTTGCAGAACAAAGTCTGGTCAGTGGGCGTAGATTTGTGTGCACTCATGAATTCCTGGAACTTATTTGCACTTAGAGGCAACAGATACAATTTAAGTAGTTTCTTGCTGAAAGAGAAACAATAAAATTCCATCTCTAGTTCACGTCAGCAAGTAATGAATATTTCTTTCTTCTCCTGTTCTCTGTTATTGCTGTACCACAGTGTATGGTCACTGTAGCAATCATGATGGCTGCTCCAGGTTAATATAAACCTTACTTCTACTTTGTGTTGCTGAGTGTATATATATATATATATATATATATATATATATATAGCAATAGGTCATCCCAGATGCCTTAATGTGTAACTTGCAACTCAGGTGCTGTCAGATTGAAACAAGCAGGTGTCATATTGAAGTAGCTGTATGTGTTGAGCTAAGATCAAGACAACGTGAATCATGAAGGTGTGTGCTATTTGTTGTGCTTTTCTTTCCATTAGAGATGGATCCAAATTGTCCCAAGATGCACAGAGTATGAGCAGGCTGTCTTGCAAGGCTATTAGTCAAATCCCAACATTACCACACTAGTGCAGGGCTTTGACTCAGCTTAATGGTTACTTACATGAAGTTGGGAAGCTGCTGAGTGATTTAGTAGTTTCTTTTCTATTTGGAATTCAAAGATGAACCACTGATGTTTGATCGTTTCAGTTTTCTGACTGAAAAGAGTGGAGCAAACCTGTCCATTTTTCTGGAAGAGTTTACACTGGGAAAAGTTTGACTTGATCACATACTGGCTGCAAAAAACATTATGCTTTGCAGCTGGATGTGCAGGCTCAGGGAATTTGTGTGCTAATTAAACACCGCCTGCAGCTGTTTACTAGAATACATTTCAATATGATCTGAATTAAATATGAGCTAAAATCAGGTGAACTTTTAAGAATTTAGCAACACATTGTCACTTGCTTTCTTTGGCCTTCCCAGGTGTTAAAAGATCATTTAGATCTACTTTTTTAAAAGAAACTTTTCTTCAATGAAATCATTTTATCCAGTATTCTTTTATGCTGATGGCATCTTTTTTCTTATAGAGGGGGTTGAAAAGGGCTTGGTGACTTCTCAAACAGTAAAAGTCAACTGTAGTTCCTGCAGGAGCATAGTTGCTGTGAACAGCATATAATTTGGCAGTAGAGATTTGGAGCAGGAAAGCTATCGTGGGTTTGCTCTGGGCCAATTTTCTCTTACCCACACACAATTACTGTAAGTTGAGAGAAGGTTTATGCAGGCAAAAGAGATCTGATTGGGAAGAATAATATTAGGACTTATTACTAGCAAGATAAAAACTAAAGAACTATATATCCAGCAATTCTAACTAGGCAAAAGTGCTATGTATTTACAGAAATACCCCTCCCCCCTGTATCATTTCAGGAGGAGAAGCAGTTTCTGTTCCATTTCCAGAGTTCCAGGTCTTTTAAATAACTTTGCAGCACTCAAAAGTTCTTCTATTATCTCTAGGACTACAACTCTGATTCATTGCAGCTGGAGCTGTTTCTCTTTCTCTCTCTCTTCTGTGTCGGTCTCAGGGCTGGGCCTACCCCCCTCCTGGGCTAAGACCAGAGGCTGTGGGGTTACCCAGATCCTGTAGGGTCTTCCATGGACTGCAAGGGGACACTTGCCTACCATGGATCTTCACCACAGAGTCCCAGGACATAATGGCTTTTGAGTCCACCCCTGTTTCCTGTCAGGTCCCTTCCCACAGGAGAACAGTCCTTGATGGACCTCTACAACGTGGGTCCATCCCTCGGGCAACAGTTCTTCCATTCTGTGCTGTCCTTCAGGGTCACAAATTCAGCTGCACTAGCATGGATCCCCTACTGAGATCACAACATCCTACCCAGACCATCTTACTCCAGCATAGGTCTCTCTCTCTCTCTGTGGGCTACAGGTCTCCAGCAGGACTCTGTTTCATCCAGACCTCCCACGGCTTCTCTCTTCTCTCCTGGAGCTACCAACTTTGACCTTGGAGGTCCATTATCTCTGCCTGGAGTTTCTTCTGTAGTATGTCTTGTCCAGGCAGTTTTTCTCTAGAGGTTTTTTTCTTTACTGTGTTACAGGAGAGAAGGGGGGCTTCAGTGTCACACCTGCCCCCAGCCCAGGGCCGGGGAGGGAGGGAGGCCTGACCTCATTTGGGGCCTGCCTCTCTCTCCCTACATGGCTACTGATTTCATCTGTGCAGCAACCTTCTCTTCCGTTTTCTTAAATATGTAATTGGCAGAGGTGTTACTAAAACTTTTGATTGGCTTTTTCTCCAGAAATCCACCTGGAGAAAACCATTTTCAGCCCACAGAGGCCTGGGGGCAAACCCATGACAAAAGCATCATGTAACTGCTGGCCTGCTGGTTGCTGAAACAGCTCCCATGGAAACACTCTTGATATTGCCAGCATAAAGTGTACTGATGATAATTAGTTCTCTGCATCCAAGTAGATGTGCTAGTGCACTTCAGGAGTGACGGTAGCCACTCTCCTAATTTTGGTGAAGGTTAGATCTCCTATGCATTCCAAGCAAATAAACAGGATTAGTCTAGTACTTAGGTCCTACATCTGTAAGTGTTAAGATACGATTAATAGTTTTTAATTCTGCAAACCTCACTTGATTTCTCTTTTGCTAAGGATATCAAATCATATTTTGAGTTTTCAGCTGCCAAGAAGTCAGCTGGCCTTTGCCATTGACTCCACAGAGAACAAAATCTAATCCTAGGACCAGTTGTTATTTTATTTCAGTAACTCAGAGAACAACTTCCGTAAGCAAAAGAGCTATTAAAAAAAAAAAAAAAAAAAAAAGCACATGAAAGACAAAACCACCAAAACAAAAAACCCAAAGACAGCTGTTGTATTACACTGAACCCTTGAAAAACTTTTGATCCTACTCTGCTTTTCAGATGCTTCAGATGAGGTAGGGCTTCTGGTAATAGAAAGTGCCAAATTGTCACATCTACCACTGAAGTAGAAGAATGGAATTTAGGCAATTATTTCATCCGTCTTGAACCTCTGCTCTGCCATCTACAGCACACTTCTGTGAAGACCAGTATTCTTTTTGTTGTTTACACTCAGTACGGAGATATTTTCTGTCTTATTTGGTGCATATGGTGGAGTCACCTAATAGACACTAAAGCAACTTTTTACCAATCTTTTTTCTTCCTATCTTCCTAAATATTTTATGGTTAAAATTGCAGCTACAGAAATTAAATTTAGTATGGGTTTTTCACAAAAAAAAATATAAGCTTGTGAAAATATCCATTATCCCATTTTCACTATTAACAGGTAATACTGGCACACTGAATCATTGTACAGCTCTGTCAATTGTCCAAGTAAGGGAAGTGAAGGCAAAACAATACTGAGTGACACTGCAATTCCACGATAGTTTATATAGACCAAAGTTTGCAATCAGGGAATTGGAAGGGTTCAGTGGAGTTTATAACTTCCATGATAATGTTCAAAACTCTTCTGACTTCCTGGCTCTGTTGTGTCTGGGAAGTCATAATTTCTTTTGTCTTTCTTAGAAAATATAATAACTCTTTTTGTGGCTTCAGATGGAGCACTGAGACCCATTCATTACTGCTGTAATATCTCAGTCATAGATGCGGAGCTCACTTTATGAGATGCAGGTTCTCTGTAGATAATGCAGTAACTGCAAATGTACTGTCCTGTAGTAATATCTCACCCTAAGTGAGCTACCTTTTCCAAAAATTGCCTACCTAGTCTCACCAGCTAACCAGCTAGGAAACTAATGGTTTGTGCCTATTTTACTTCTTGTTTTCTCTGTGTTGTCATGACATTGTCCATCTAAATACAGAAGAGACATACGTCTTTGTCATCTGTAGTAAAACAATCTGGGCATCCATGTACTATCGGACTACTTGAAAAATTATTGCAAAGAAAAATAAATATTGCAGTTTAACGTGGAACAGGAGTCCCTGACTTTAATATTCTTGCCACCCAACCAACCCACAATACTTCCTACTACGGTCAGTATTTTCAAGATTAGATGGCATTTGTCATGGGTCATTTACCGGCACCACTTGCGTCTCTTAGAATGCTTCCATCAGCGTTACCTCCATACAATTCTAAACATCCACTGGACTGACTGTGTGACCAACACGTCTGTCCTTGAACAGGCAGCAGTCACAAGCATTGAGGCCATGCTGCTGAGAACACAGCTGTGCTGGGCAGGGCACGTCTCCAGGATGCAGGACTACCGCCTCCCTAAGATCGTGCTCTGTGGGGAACTTGCCACTGGCTACCGCAAGAGAGGAGCCCCAAAGAGGAGATACAAGGACTGCCTGAAACAATCCCTCATTCTTGGCCATATTGATCACCACCACTGGTCTACCCTGGCCTCCAATCGGGAGGCCTGGAGACACACCATCTATAACGCTGCTGCTGCTTTTGAGAACACACGCAGGATCACTCTCGAGGAGAAAAGACAACGCAGAAAGAATTGCGTCTCATCGATATCACCTGGGGAGTCTTTCTGCTGTGCCTTCTGCAACCGGACTTGTCTATCTCGCATTGGCCTTTTTAACCATCAGCGCGCTTGTAGCAAGCGTGGGTAGAGCCCTTCTCAAATCTTCGTTCGCGAAGCCCAGCCATGATGAGAAGACATTTGTGTGCATATGAGTCGTGCAGACAACGTTTTTTAGTGTGGTGACTTGCAAGACACAATTTTTCAGTATATACTGCAGTGGAAATGACCAAACCAAATTCTTGTTTTCTTAAAGTAACAGAATATTAGGTCTAGCCGTCTCAGTGATGAACTTTTTTTCATAACTTGTGGCTTTTTTATTGAACTTTGCCTTGAAAAACATTTAAGTTTTACATTACTTCATATCTGCTGTAAATAAAATTTACAGTAACTTCTGTGAAATTACATTCTTAATTGCATAACTACTGCCTTTTGTAGGCATTGATTGGTTTTTTTTGTTCCCTGCTTTTTATCAGATATTCAGTCTATGGAAGATTTCTGGATCAAATTAAAACGTGTAATATTGCAGTACTGGCACAGTGCAGAAAGGTGTAAAATTTAAAAACTTCACAACAAACATTCAAACTTCTCCCCTCATATCTGCTCCCTCGTATATCCTCATTTGGAATTCTCTTTTGTACTCCTCATAATAGCAAACTACTTAATTTAGGTTTTCCCTAAACACAATTCTCTTTAATCTTTCTATTCCTGAATTTGCTCTTGTGTGGCCATGCCCTTTCTTCTGCAGTATTACACACTGACTCACCTGCTCACTTGGATCTGTGTTATGCCTCCACATCAAGGAGCTTTTCCCCTCTGTTAAACAGGATTATTCCTTCCAAGAAAAAAGGAAATGCTTTCACCTCTTATCTGAACCATTTTGACACTTTGCATAACTGACCTCCTTTAATGTTTTGTTTTATCAAACTCTGATTTATCTTTTCAGGGTAATTTTCCTCTGAAATATTTAGGTAGGCCTAGCTAAATTATAAATGTCAACATGTACTCTGGAAGTAATTACCTATTTTGCTGAACCAACCTCTGTTCTCCGTGGAACAGGAGAGTTCCACATTTCAGTAACAATTTCATCTACAATTTTCTAAAAAAGGGAGATATTTTCTTTCTGCCTTATGTAACTGAAATGCATATGAAAAATTTCTTTATTGTCAGAAGTGAAATTTAAAGACACTCAAAAATTTTCTGGAGGCAGCAGAAAAAAGTTTTTAATTAATTTTAAGTCAACATATAGTTTCTCCTGATGTCATATTGAAATGATGATGAGAAACATCTCCATCTTTAAAAGCATGGATAATTTGCAACATTCTTAGGATGCTTAAGTATGTAAAGTGAGCACACTTGGTTGCTTTCTCTGCTCTCATCACTGCTACTCTGCTATTTTTTTCCTTCATCTTCAGATGTCCATTGTCTAAGCAGCAGGCAATGTCAGTCTGAGTTTTAAAGCTACTATTTTATTTCATCTCTTGTCTCCTTCTTGACAGATGGTAAAACATCTTCCTGTGCAGTTGTGCACAGCACTCTCCCTCCTGATTTGGTGGGTTTTCCTCCCTCTTCAAACAAATAAATTGCTAAAAATCTAAGCATATTTCTGCTCACTCTTCATACTCTGAAGTGGTTGAGGTTAACTGTACTGTAAAAAATAAATGTTACCATGTAATAGAATATTTTAAAAATACCATGTACAACCTGATGCTGCATAGCTATTCAAATTTAATCCTGGGCCCTTCTACTGGCCTCAAACAGAATAAACTCTTCAATCTCTGTGGAGTCTTTCTGAATAAATCCTAGGGAAAAAAGTGCTGTGGTGGGAGGCAAGGACTCATATTTTGGCTAGTAAAGGCATTAAAAGAGGAACTGAATATGCTGGTAGTTGGGAAAAATTTTTATGTCCTGTCATTAATTTCACTGAACACTGTTTTAAACTATTTCAAAACAGGTTTTTACATTAGTTTCAATCCTGTGGCCTGGGAAATCTGCAACTAATGGTTACTACCTATTGCTCTTGCTTCTCATTCTAGGGGTAAAATCGGCTTTGCCCATGTTGACTACAAACCTGTACACACTGCTCACAGTATAGCAGCTCATACTGATGAAAATTATTCATTTATATATCCCGCTATGACACAGTTATGCTGGCTTAGAGAGAACTCTATTTTTGTGTCAAGAAATTTCCTATAGGTCTGTATGACTTGCTAATCTGTGCACTAGCACTGCTTCTGCCTGTCTTCTGCGCAAGTCCTGCCACCTCCACACATAACAGATGTTCTTCACCCAGATTTGTAAGGGACAGAAATGTAAACAGTTATTGGGGGCGGGGGGGGAACAAGTTTCAAGAATTACTAGCATCCATTGCAACCTATCACAACTAGTAATTTGTCCTCTTAACTAAGTCAGTGCTCCTACCATTTCAGGGATTGTCTCACCTATGACCTCATTTGCCTTCTGTTTCACATCATCTTCCCTCCTCAGCATTTATTTGAAGTATTCCTTCTTAGCTGGTCCTTTGAATTGGCAGCTGCCATTATGGACTGCATATGGACAGCTGTAATTTTTATGTCTAAGGTAACCCTGCACTTACATTCATATAGAACATGGGAAATCCTATGTGGCAGTGTCACTCACTGTGTTAATAATCTCTGAAAGTCTCTTTGGTATTCACTGCTCTTAGATAAAACAGTGTTACCTGACTTTGCTTATAGAAGCTCAATGCAGTATCATTCAGCATTGAGACAGGAAAACAAAAGAATGAATGAATCATGTAAGGTTAAACTGACCCTACAGAGCCAAAAACTATGTACAGGAAAGGGAAATGATATAACCCATCAAACAAGAATGGAACTGGTTCTAAAGAGAAAGCAGAGCAGCTTTTCAAAAAGTGCTTTTGATGTAGTCCAAGGTCAGATAATATCCTTCTCCTTCTTTCCCTAGCACTCCCCTTAATCCCCTCCCACCTTGCTTTATATCGTGCTGCTTTCTTTACTCTGTCTCTTTGGTTTTTCACTTACTTTCTACTTGCATTGCCTGAAAATTGGGTCTCTGCCCTGCTGGGCTGTAATTATTGCTGGCAAGTAGCACAGTGTGCTGTAATCATTGTGCTTGCAGAGAAGACCTTCTTTGGCTCAGTGATTTCCTACCACATTTTCCTAGGAAGAATGAGGACAGGTAGTTCATTTTCCTGGAAGTTCCCTTTAAGATGCTTTGGTATATTCTGCAGTGAGCTAGAGAGGGGATCTTTCCAGCTTTTAATTTGTTTGTTTGTTTGTTTGTTTGTTTGTGGATTAGTTTTGGATTTTTTTGGAGGGAGGCTAGAGAGCCATGTGTCCCTTTCTGCTTTTAAGGGCAACTCTTCTGCACTTTATTCCGGCAGTTTTTGTGGAAGCAAGTGAAAGGTAGTCTATGACTCAAGATTGACTGTTGGATTCCAAGCACATTGTCTTGAAAGGAGGGCCACAGAGCTGGTGGCCCTTGCCTAGCTGCCCCTGGCTTTGAAAGTAGCTGCTACTGTACTTTGCAAGTAGATCACAGTGGGCACACCCAAAGGAATCAAGATATTTAGCAAGAATCTGGATACCTACCAACACTTTTTACATCTGGTTGATTTTTGCAGCTCTATTGATGATTCAGAAGCATATTTGTTATCTAGTTCAGGTATGTCTTTATCTGAAGATGTAACTCTTCAAGTGCAGTGCAGTAGAGTTTTGTATTTGTAGGGAATGTTATCATCAGCTTCTATTATATTTGTAAAGAAGAAAAAAAAATTTATTTCAAAGAAGGGCTTTCTCTTGGAAGTCACAATTGTTCACTGAGATGACTCAGGCAATTACCTGAAAAGAGTCATTTCAAGCTAGTGAATGCTGAGGGAAGAAAGGAGAAAATTGAAAAAAGACCATTCCTGAAATACCCAAAGTGGTGGCACAGGAACATAAAACTGTTATTTTACAATAACCGAGTTTAACATAAACAGTTGAAAATACCAGCTACACAGAGGTAATATTCTAGCCCAAATTTCTAGGAGAAAAAAGAGTACTTCATTTTGGAGTTTTCTTCTTCTTCAGCTGTAAATTGATTTTTGGCTCAAAAGAAATAGGTGAGTAGGGTAAATGGTAGTTTTACTCTCTGAAACAATTTTATTATGCTCAGAAGAATAGAAAACATTTTCATAGCTACAGTGTGAAACAGATCAGCATAGATAAAATTTCTGTTTAAACTAATCTTCCCTTTTTCACAGCAATGCAGAAGAATGTCTAGCGGTAGTATGACTAAAACTGCAACTCTTAGCCTTTGTTTTCTTTTGGCAAGGTAAGCTGGTCTTAAGCATATATGACCTTTTAAACAAAAACTTCAGAGAGTTTATTATTTTATAATGAAATGTCCTGGATCCCGTATATATGCTTTATTATGTTAGTTTTCCCTTTTTTTTTTTTTTTCCCACTTAAATTTTACAAAGTCCAGGACTCAACAACAGGCTTCAAGGGTCTACAGTAAATAGATGAAAAGCTCTTAGGCACTGTCTCTTAGAATGGCTTATTCTTTTTCTTATTAATGAGTTATTGAATGAGTTTCTAAATCTTTAATTTACTGTTATTTTTGCATCTCAGTGGCAGACATTCATCCAGCAAAAGGTGGATGGGAGTAGATGTGACTGACCCAGATGTTTTCCTTTAACACAGCAGTGTTTTTAGTGCAGTAGCATCTGTAGCCCATTCTAACAGGGCTCCAGTCAATGTCCTGTTTTAACAGCACCAATGTGTTTTTCCTCAGTTCTCTGTAGAGGCTTACCCACCAATGTACCTGTAAATGGCACTAGCAAGTTGTGAGATGCACTAATGACTCTTTGAAATTAGATAAACATATTGCAAACATAAAATTCTTATCTGTTAGTTGGAAGAAAAGAAAACATCAGAACAGTAAGTCTTCAGCAAGACTGACAGGTTTGAGAGATATTGAACATTTCTAAGTGTAAAGTCTTGATAAATACTGTAGGATGTGTCTGTATTTCCCCATGCCTCTGACTACAAAAATTAATTATATACATTTTAAATCTTGCATGCTTGCAGAAAAATGTCATTTATCAACCCCTCAGTGTCTGGTGTCAGGTAACAGATCTCCCTTCATCTCTGCTCAAGGAGAAGTGACTGCCACCCAGCCAGCTGCTGTGGAGGGATAGCTCAAAAGGCCTTGATGGCTGCAGATATTTCTAGTGTAAAGAGGTCACAGATTTTTATGGTGAAAAATGGTCACAGATATTTGTAGTGTAAAGTGGTCAACTTGTAGTCAGATTTTCTGCTGAGTTTGTGCAGCTTCATCTTCTTATCAGCCTCAGCTCCAGCCAGACTGGGTTTTTGGGTTTGGTGCTGTATTCTCACTGATAGCTTCACGCAATACTGGGTTGGACTTCATAATCTTAGAGGTCTTTTCCAAACTAAAGAATTCTATGATTGTATGATTCTATGAATTATCATGTTTTTCCTTAATTCTGTCTAAAATTCTAGTTAAATTTTGGACACAATCCCAAAATGATAATAATTCTGGTATGAGTCTGAGCACTCTTTCAATTTCCATCCTTTTTTTTACCATTGTTTATCTTCTTTATTTTATAACTTGAATTATGCTAAGCATCTTAAAAATAATAATAATGCAACAATTGCTGTGGAAAGACAGCCTTTTTATTCTAATGTAACTAAGTTACATAGTTCTATTTTATTTTTACTACAGCAACACTTTGTTCTGCTGAAGTGGGTTTATTTTCCTGATGCATGCAGGGAAGAGGAACATAAGAGAAATTGGAAGTTTAAGGTTATATGTGATCTAATATATGCAAAGTACTTCCTTTAATTTTCCTACGGTGATAAGCTATTCAGTACTTGCAGTTTATATAATGCCTCTTTATTAAGCTGGGACTTCGTTGAGCTTGTGTTTAGTCTGAGGTGCTCTTTATTCCTCTTCTGAACTCCTGTTGTTCAGTATGTTCAGTCCCCAGTCTGCAGACTGCCTCACCTGTGGCCTTAAAGAATAAGAAGGACATTTTGCCATGTGGTGGCACCTCCAAGTTTGCCATCTGTGGCATGGGAAGCACGTCATGACTATGTACAGTATACGGTCTATATTGATTGTGTTTTGAGATGAGAAACTACTCACATTACCTGTGGGTAGGCTGACTGCACTGCTGAGAAAGTTTCACTGCCAGTCATTGAGGAAATTAGAAAAACATTTTGGAAAATTATCATGCAACTTTTCTTTACGAGAGAGTAGTCAAACCCTGGAACAGGCTTCCTGGAGAGGAGCCTGATGCCCATGTTTGTCAGTGTTTAAGAACCATTTGGGCAATGCCCTTAATACTGTGCTTGAACTTTTGGTCAGCCTTGAAATGGTTGGGCAGTTGGACTAAATGATTGTTGCAGGTGTCTTCCAACTATTCTATTCCTATTCTATTCTATTCTAAAGTTGCAGTATGGATATAGACATCAAGTAGTTTTCCAGAAACATCTGCAGATTTTGTAGGTAGAGAGAAAATAGTTCATTAAAGTGTCATTTATAATTTATCTCAGCAATACTTTAAAGGATCAAACTAAGTCTAACTTGAAAATAGGATACTTTAGCTGGGGAGGCTGCCTAACATAAATACTTTCTTACATTAATTGTTTTAGACATTATCTAAATCAATTGACTAATTGAGCTAAGACAGTTTCCTATTGCTTTATCCAGTTTGCCTTTTTAGCCTCTAACGTGCTATACTACTGTCACTGATGCCAAATCCTCTTAGCTCCCTCTGAAAACCCTGAACCTCTAAGATCGAATGAAGGTAGAATAGGTGCTACAGGAAGACTACACTGGATTTCCTGGGATATGCTCTGCAGCACTATTTCAGTTGTCAAACTGAAGCTTACCACCAAAGTGCTGCCTTAGCCTTGAGACTTCATAGATCTCCTTCCCCTGTGATGGTCTTTGTGCCCTGGTGTTTGCTCTATACCAGATCCTGCTGCAGTTCAATGTTGCTGTATGAATAGCAATCTGGGAACATGGAAACGACATGTATTGCTGAGTATGGGTATAAAACATGTTTACACAGTTCCTAATTAAAGGTATCAATTAACTAAAAAAAAAAAAAGAATTGAGGCAGTCCATACTGACAAGAGAAGAAACATAACATTAAAAGATAACAGGTATTCAGAACAAAATGATGCCATAGTTTTCATGAGTAAGGGAAAGGCACTTGTAAAAAGCTGCAGACTCTACTGCTTCACAAGAAGCAAAAGCCCAAGAACAACTATTACCATGGCAACAAAAGGAGCAAGGGGATTTACACTTCTATAGGTTTCAGTGCAGTCTTAACCAAGAGTGAACCTGGATAGAAAGAGCAGCTGCACTATATTCATTCTTACTCTTTATGAATTGTGTATCTCACCTCACTGACTCAAACCCTGTAATTTACAGTGCTAGGTCACTGACCTAACGTGGCTAAAAATGTTTCTGGACCTTTTAGAAGCATAATTCTTATATTATTTATCTAACTCTCTGCTATATGAAATCACAAGGTCAATCACCAAATATATTGCTAATTTCAGTTGAAAATATTTATTCAATGCCATATGCCATCCACAACTTATAATATACCTGAAACCTCCTTGTAATCTATTGGGAACACTAAGTCTAATGTTTCTATTTAGTAGAAAAACATTCCTTCGTCTCTAATTTCGCCCTTTAAGTATCAGCAAATACCTTTTTTCCATATGATCGTTAATACAATTTCTATCTTTAGTAAATTTTATGTCATAAAAAATACTCATAATTTAATGCTGATATGCTAATCTAATAAACTTCTCCTATATAAAGAAAGATCATCTTGTAGCCATCAGGACATTTTGAGATTCAAGTGATGTTGTCCTGATTTATGTTCTTTTTTAAAAAATTACTCAGATTTTGGTAATGGTATTGTCTTTTAACATTTCAGATCACAGTTTTTCGCATGGGATCGGAAGGACACCAGGATATTGATTTAGCTATCCTGACAGCACTACTAAAAGGTAACAGAGTTTCACTCCACATTGAGTCTGTATCAATCCAGTCTGTGTCTATGTTATGCTGAAACCTTCATTTATTGATGATATCTACTGTATCGAGATGGCAAATCCATACCGTGAAGCCAAAGTATACCTTTGCTCTAACTGCTTTATACAAAACCAGCTCTGTCTTTAATGTTTAAATAACTGGTGTTACTCCTTTCTGAATTTTTGTTCTCCACCCACAATCACAAATGTGTCACAAGAAACATCAGTGATGACCCCCCACCAGTTACTTGGCAAGGTTAGTATTCACAAGAAGACAGCCAAAAAACTTCTCAGACATATATTACCTTGATGGTTAAAACATCCATTTAGATAAAACCAACTCTATTGTCAAAGTAAAATGTTATCTGTAGTTATCCTAGGAAGGTCTGGAAATGGTGTGGGATTCCTTCCATCATCACTGGAGGAGTTAAGAATTCAGCTATTGAGGCAGTAGGGGTTTTAATCTTAAACTTGACAGGTTGTTAAATCTTTCTAAGCCATTAAATATTACACTTACACTCTTAAAAGATTACCTTACAATAAATCTGCTGTTGCTACAACTCCTTATAGACCTTGGTCTTGCAGGCCCACCATTTAGCTTAGCTTCCTTCAAAATCTTATATTATCAGGTAATTTAGTATCTACTTGCAAATACAGAAACAGATGAGATTTTAAAGGCTCTAAAGCACATGTAACTTTCCTGGTGAAGGATTACTCACCTGAACAATGACTGGTAGGTTCTAGCCTTTCACTTGAATAGTATTCCCTCAAAAGGGGTTTTCACAAACTGCATGCATCAATCACCGTGGTCATCTTGTTGGTGTCTTGACTAGTTTGTGCTATGTAGTACGGCCATATTGATTTTAAAAACAGAGAATAAGACATACCAAACAAAATTAAAGAGCAATCTTAGAAAAGCAAGGGAATGGAATTCCAAAGGTAATTGGAAAACTTATGCTTCATGAGACTCTTTGACAGTTAGTTGTCAGCATGCTATTGGCCACCCCTGCACCTGAATAAGAATGTACAGGTGGGACAGACCTGAATCTCAGTCACAACAGAAAATGCAATAGATTTAGTGGGTATTCAGAAGGTAATGGCAATTATTCTTGCTTGTTCCAGGGCTCAGTTTTCCTCTCAGTTTCTTTCTGTTCAGTTTCACAAAAGCTGTATGAAAAGAGAAGACCTGAGTAACTTTCACCCAACCATGCAAAATAGTATTTTGCCTTCTGCACAATTTTAATCCCGTTTCAAAAATTTTACTTCATACATTTAAAACAAAAGTCTGAACAGGAAAAGTAAACAAGCCCTATTGATTCCAAAAGTATGACTGAAAGCTTAACCAAGGAAATGAGCTGTCATCACTTTGCTACAGTAGCTTTTATTTCTTTAGCCTTCTCTAGTATTGTTTTATTCACTTCTTTTGATCAGTCCAATCAAGATACCAGTTGTTTGTTCTGCAGATAACATGACTATTTTGCTGCTGCTACCCAGAGGTAAGGAGTTTTAGCCATCTGCATTCACACAGAAACAATAGAAATCAAACTGAAGAAAGGAAAAATAAATTAATTCAAAGCAAGAACAAGAATTGCATCCATCAAATTCCTCTTTTTTATCCTTAGGAAATAGTTTAATTGCAGATTTCATTTTTATTTTAAATAAAACCGAATCCTTCATTATCTCAGTGGAAAGTTATTCTCTATACATTTGTTCTTAAGACAGTGACTGAAAGTACTGCTCTTGCTTTCTATTAGTAAGACACAAAATGTCTTAAAGTTGTGATTCCACTTTTTCTAGGTATATTGTCAAGATCTAAATCCCAATAGAGATCCCTGGAGTCTTCTGAAAACCGACTCTTGGAAGCTGAAGAAAATAAATTGTAGACCTGAGGGATTGTTTTCTATTTGGAATGTTCTTTTGCAGTATTTACTTGAGCAGCTGTTCTATGGTTGCCATTTTGGTATACTACTAATCCTCTCTGATCTGGAATACACATTTTGCAAGTGCCTAATTAGTGTTGTTGTCCCCCTAGTAAAATAAAATTGCCTTTCCTCTTCATATGAGTAGTTCAAGACATAATAGGGAACTTCTCAGGAAGTACCTGTATCTGTGTAAATAATTTTGACATCTTTCATTAGATTAGATTTATCAGGGACCTCTTGTTAGCCTGAGCCTTCTGATCACAAGACATAAAACTTCACATAAGCTTTTAATCAATATGTGCAAAGATGAGATCTATGTCTCAGGCAAGTCAGCTGTCCTTATTCACATACTTATTCACATCTCTGTATAAAGGTTCTGTCCCACTTTGAAAGAAATACTAACTTTCTGTAAATACCCCATTAGGCTGATGGATAGTTGGGTTTTTGATCAAATGAGTAACCACTTGTCTATTGATTTGTAATAAGTAATTTATTTGTAATAAGTAAAATAATTTTTTTCATACCATTGGATTTTTCATACTATTGGGTTCCATGCCACTGGAAACTTGCTTCTCACATTTGCATATATCTATAATTTTAAAAAAATAATTGTAATAAGTAAAATAAGTAAGTACTCCAATTTAGGTGTTGGGTCTGCATTACCTTAAAATTCTTAAATTTAGATTTAAGAATTAATCTCTTTCTACTCTCCAGCACTTTGTAAAAAAAGGGGGCAGAGCAAAGTATGAAACCAGTGAGTGATTACTGGTAAGTTCTCCTCAGTCTGATTAAGAGTTTGCAGTTCTTGATAGTGCAAGAAGAGCATACCAGCTAATTACCCCTCTCCCTCTAGTGTGAATGATTTGGTGAGGAAGGGGGCAAGGATTGAGAAACACAAAATATCATTTTCTACTTGCTGTGTAAAATTTGCGATTAACTAGTCTTTTTTTTAAAACCAGACCAGACACACTGCCAATTCCGGAACTCTCCTGGACAAGATAATCCACAAGCCCCAAACCCTGCATCACATATTATTTCTTTGTTTGTTTTCATGAGTAACTTGTTTAATCTTGTCAGCAAATCTATCCTTATTGGGAACGATCTCCAATAAACTACAGAATGGCATCCAAAGTGGTTATCAATTTACATTGCATGGATGTCACAACAGCATATGGTTTGTGAATTCTTCTATTTTTATTTTTTTTTTAATTTGGAGAGAAACACAAACGTGGGAAGTAAGTTTCCAATGGCATGAATTTGTAGCAAGCAGATTTATTGATACAGTTTAACTGTTTGTGCTCTCTTAACTTGAACAGTTGGAACTCAAATCGTAATGGATTTTGTCCTTTTGCAGCTGCTAGCTAAGCAGAAGGCATTATGACAGTGAAGTTAAAGACAGCATATGGAGATGTTCTAAAAAAATACTTGTTTTGAAGTGGCATCAGAGATCCCAGTTCACGAAGCTGTTGCAACGTCTGGAGCAGACTAGCACCAGCCGTGTTTCAGATGGTGCTCCAGAAGCCTCCCCAATGCAATTGTTAGCACTGGGAAAGAGGTGCTGTGTGGTATATGCATATAGTAACATTGTTGCAGTGTAACCCTCTGAGATAGGCTATGTAGGCTCATGCAGATCTGATGTCTCTGCATACTTTTCCAACCTGTGAGTAAGTCAAGATTCATGCCTTCTGAATAGGCATCATGTGGTATCAGATGGCCCAGGAAGAAAGTGCAATAGTCTGCCAACCATGAAATCACAGACACAAAAGGGTTTCAGAACTAGGTCAGGTATCTGGTTACTGTCCTTATAGCTGTTTGTGCTATCAGCTTTGTTATTGTCAATGATTTGCTAAATGCCAGGAAGATTTTTGTAGCAAATGCAGTGGAGACACAGCCTTTGCACCAAAAAGCTGCTGAAACAGAAGACAGCATAGGACCTGCTGAGACACAGAGCAGAAAGTTCATTAGGATTTCTACTTTCCCTAATCTAATTCTTTTCTTTAGAGGATGATTCCAAGAGGACACAGGCATGCTTAGGTGCACTGTGGAAATGAATGTGCAACAACCACTTCTGTCTAGGTGGATCAGTTTTGTGTCATTTGAACTTTCCGGATTCCTGAGTACTAAGATCATAGGCTATTTCAGGAGAATCCTTTATAGGTTTACATTGGTCACAAAGTAAGCTTTAGCCACTGTACAGAAACCCGTAGTAATAAGTATATCAAACCTCTTCAGTGATCTCCTATCCTGCAAGGCTGCAACACTCGTTGTCTGAAGTGTACCCTGGATAACCTAGGACAGAGAGGCAAGTTTATGGTCCCAGGTTTTGTCATCAAGGAGTATTGCATTTTGAGTCCAAAATATCGTGACTAGACCATGTGACTTTTTATCAGAAGAACCTATGCAAGATGACCAAGCACTCCTTGATGGCAGCCTAAAGTTATGTAAAGTTACCATCTCCATGAACTCACAGTTGTCCCAGGAGTCCATCTATATTCCACAATATATATTCCAAAATAAAATACTGCCAAATCAGTGCATTGCATCCCAAATGCAACTGTTCTTCTAGGAGCAGATGAAATGAGGAAGAGTCACACTGTAGACATTAGTCATAGTCTTAAAAAATTCTTTTGAGGAACATATCTTGGAATCAGACACCGGGATGCTGAGTAAATATTACAGAAACATTAGTCATATTGCCTAAAACACTATTTGATGCAGTAAGTGTGCTACAGGAATTAAAATAATACAACGATTATTAACTCTACCTAGTTTTCTTATTTCCCAAATATCCTTTGGCTTTGATTTGGGTACATTAGAGTGATGCTCATGAGTGATATACATCCTTGGAGAGATCACTTTTTGAATTCTTCTCACTGACAGATTCATGCACTGTGGCACTGAATGCAAGGAAATGATTGAAAGGAGACAGTATCTCAAGAAAGCCCATCTCACTTTTTTCTGGGGATTTTTTCTTATATCAGTGGAATTATTCTATTTCTTAATACTGGGCAGAATTCCACCTAAAATAACCTGAATACTTTCTTCTTCATGTGAGACAAAAGTCATCACCTCCATCCTAGGATAAAATCAATTAAAAGGCCTCTACAGCCCATATGCTACTCTGCACAAACTTTTATAGCATTTATTTTCCTTCTCCTCTTAAGTAACATCAGTGTAATCCACATTCACCTGAAAACCCCACAAGGAAGACAGGAAAGAGGAGGATACAAGGGCTTTCCAGCAGGAAACTTTACTCTGGAATCACACATCCCACCACATGCATCAGAGACCCAGCATGCAGACCTGTCTACACCCTAGCTGATAGACTGTTTTGGGCCTGAAGTATAAAATCCCCCTGAGAAACCCTGCATTTCCATCATCTGCCAAATATCTGCAGTGCTCTGCAAGACAATGTAATCAACTATTATGGCAACAAGCACTGAGAAGAGCCTCAACTCTGGGACTGCACGTGCACCCACAGGAAAACCTGGCAGCTTTACACATAGTTGAGGAAGTTGGGAAAGGCAGAGAGAGACTGGACCATGACTTGCTTTCCCCTCTGCTCAGTATTTGGAGCAATGATCCTGCTCAAAGAAAACAATTCTGATGAACTGCAGAGCAGGCACCATCTCATACCCCATGCCAGTTGCTCTTTCATATGATCAGATGCACCAGAAGGCCCCACGTTCATTTAGCAACTGCATCTTTCCTAAGGCTCAGAAAGACCCAGGATTGCAAGGTCACTTGACATAAACTGGAGAAGACTCCCTGCTAGGGTTCAGAAATTGTTCTCCTGGAGCCTCTATGGTTTAACTTGATCTCTGGCTGAAGTGAGGGTAGTGTAAGTAGCCCAGTTCCCTCCCCAAGACTATCTGATCCTCTCTTGGTCCAAAATAGTTTCTAAACAGGCAGCACCCCTGCCTACCCAGACTGTAGGCTGCAGTCAGTTGAGAAACATAGGGAAGTGGAGCTTCCTTGTCGCATGTGCAAAATGATGTCAGGCTGCGGGATCACCATCACTGCCCCTGGGTTGTAGAGCTCACCCATGTGCCTCCTGAATGGCTCACCAAAGAGCTTGCTCGAGCATCTGCTGAAGCTCTCACTTCTTCTACAGGCACATGAATGGAAAGGAGGAGATCCAATGAGGGGATCTGCTTTTTTGCTTCAGAACAGGGAAGAACATTATTTGCTCTCTGTATTTAGTTTGTACTATCTGTACTATCATACTCACTGCGGGTATTTTTTTTCTATTTTAATAAATAAATCTGTAGAGACATTTTTGCCCTTCACAAAGGTAAATATTTTCTGTTCTTGAATGCTTTGTGTTGCTTGTGTAGGAACTCCAAAAGTTTCAGATATCATTGGCATCCCCCATGAGGTCTCTTGTGAGAGCTTTTGTCTGTGTTGCAGTATATAGCAATGAGAAGTTGTGTCTTACACATAGGGACCTTCCTGTTACTTCTTACTCACAGAAGTCACAGAAATATTTTCTTTTTTTTTCTTCTTCTTCATTTATTTCAGTTGTTCTGTTCCTGCCTTGCCTACCTTTTTATCAGAGCTCATGTTTGTATGAATGAGATCTGGATGATCTACAATTTGCCATCTCCCAAACATTTGCTGTAGATATTGCCAAGTATTTGGCAACATCTTCAAAGTTGAGAGTTATGAAATTAAACTATAGACTAAGATTCGCAAAGATTTTAATTTAGGTCTTCACAGAGAATTTCAGCAACCAGCTTAGTGTTTTCCATGCCTCCAGTTTCAGAGTCCACTTTCAACTGAAAAAGTGTGTGGTTTTCAATAGTGAGACAGAAATGCTTTGAAGTAATGAAAAGCTTTTATTTATCCTCACTCCGTGGTAACAGTGTAAGAATTAATAAAGACAAAAAACCAGTGGAGGTATGAGGTCTTATTAAAAAATAAACCTTTATAAAATCACCTAACCACTGCAAGCATATATGTAGTTAAAAGTCAGCGGGCCCTTTATGTATTTGGTTGATCAGTTCATTCAGGCCAGTTCTCCCTGTGACACTGAAGCACATGCTGTTTCATTTTTACAGATCAGCCGAGAACCATGAAATATTAAAAAAACACAGCAGGGCAGGAATGTCCCACTGTGTCCATTAAAACTACAGGGATAAACATATCCTCCCTCCCAAAAACAAACAGCTCCAAACCCATCTTATCATCTGCAGAGTTTCTTATTTAATTTGGATATATTATACCTTGACACCAGCTTTATAGAATACTTTCTTATGTGAATATTACATATGTGAAGAGAATTTTTTTCTCACCAAGACCCTGCAGTACAAAGAGACAGAGAAGAAATTTTTATGCTTCATATCAAGTTGAAATCCATAAAGTGGGCAAAAAAATGCACAACTACTGAAATTGGTGGTGTCTGTATGAGATGAATCTGCTTGTAATTGCTAGAGGCGTATGTCTGTGTGTGCCTGTGTGCACACATGTGTATGTGTGTGTGTGTGTATTCCTGCAGCTCAGTCAACCTGGCTTGTTCTCTTGCTTCCTATCTGATAGGAGGGAAATCAGTTAATTAATGTTTATAAGACAACCTGAGAACCATAGATTCGGATTTGAAAATCAGTATTTTGTTACAGGGACGATAGAACGTTTGATTTTGGTTTAATATGAGATCAGTTGCAGAAATGACAGGGACATTGTGAGACTTCTGAAAAAAGAGAAATTACCATGGCATAATGAGTCTAATGTCTTGTTTCTTTTTTCTCCTTCTCTCCTACCTGCACCCCTATCTGTATATACAGGGGCTAACGCATCTGCTCCCGACCAGCTGAGCCTAGCACTAGCCTGGAACAGAGTAGACATCGCTCGCAGTCAGATCTTTATTTACGGGCAACAGTGGCCGGTACAGTATATACCTATATACAGCATCTTCTACTGGAAACGCTTTAAACCCTACACTACATTAAATCCATTCTGTTGGCAGTGGTGGTTTTAACACAATTTAAAATATGCTGGGTCGTGCTCCCAGCCAAACACGCAGTTCCCATTCACAGATGCTGAAGGCAGGCACGGTAATAGAGACGTTAATGTGTTTTTTCTTGTCCAAGGAAATGGTGACATCTAGCGATACCTCAACAGTGGGAAACCATATCTTTGAAAAAAAAAATGAAAAGTACCAGATTTATACCACCATGCAATGATTCTGCAAGCTGAGAAAAACTGATGTCTTTGTACAGCCATTTTTCAGTGCTAGGCTATAAACTAAAGGAAAGGCAAAACTTTTTACTTTTCCACCAGTATGGTTTTGTATGCAAATACTGAATTCTAGGATGATTTGATGCCAAAAATAAGCTGCATGAATGTTGGAGGTCAGATCAATCACAGGAGCCGATCAGCTCCTGAGTGTCACCAGAGATGGGCTGTTAATTCTGTGCTCGCTGCTGCTCTGCATCAATCTGTCTACTTCACATCTGTGCTCCAGTGTCAGGGTCCCTGGCCAGCACCATTCCCAGGGAAGACAGGGCAAGAGATTCTCTGCAGGAGTCACAGGGCTGTAAATAAATATTCCTCTGCGTGGGGAACAGGAGTACTCAACTCCCAAACTATGCTGCAGTTTTTACAGTGGTAGAAGTCACCCAGAAAAAAACAGAAGGACTCTATTTCTACCTTTATCTCCTTAAAGCCCACCTTATCTTCACTCAGAGGGTGCAATTGAATCAGAATATTCACTACTGTAACACTTATTTCATCATAGTCATTAACATTATCATTACATGAGCATTCACAACTCCCCATGGAAAAATTTTAACAATAGGAAAAGCTTATGTTTAAATATCCTTGCTTTAAATGTAGCTTCTGAAATTTGCTGCCCCTTAAAGCTAGTTTCAAAAATTCTTGATTTTCAGTTTTGGAGTGAATAGAACTATTTATGTTGGCTAACATATTGGACATAAGTATGCATCAAAACATAGGAGGGATTTTAATGGCACTAAACTGCTCTTATTTTTATCTCTTCATCATCACATCACAGCAAAAATTTTCATAAATGCAGCAAGCTGCAGTCATTTTGCAAGCTAAAAGCTGGAAGTATGAGATAATTTCTCATCATTCTGACACCTTCTGACCTACAAGAGATAAAAAGAAGAGTTTTTGTGTAAGAAGACCTCTTGCATTTGGCCTTTCAAAGAAATGCAAATTGTGAAGTTATTTCTGTTTCCTGGGTGTCCGAGTTTCCCCACATTTTCACACCACAAACAGAAGAAAATACTAGTAAAGACAGAATTAAAGGGTGTCTGTGTACACATAATGAATATTTCCAATATAAATAAAATGTTTGACAGGAAAACAAGAAATAAAGTAAATAATGAGACAGTGCATAGGGTGGAGGTGTGGTCACAAGTTTTCTGAGCTCCTGTTCCTTGATCCTACTCTTGTTTTCCTAAAGTATTCTCATCTTAGCACTCTGACATTCATTTTTGAAGTGCAGCCCCCAGCCAGGGAAAACTTTATAGACTAAAACTGTGGTTATCCCATTTTAAGTGTAGCAGAGCAACCCTCAGAATTTTGTCAGTGTTACTTGCCTGCGCCAGGGTGACTGAATCAGCTGGATATAGGCCTGCCATGCCGAGGAACTGCTTCAAGTAATCGCTTGCTTTGCAGGTGGGCTCCCTTGAGCAAGCAATGCTGGATGCACTGGTGTTGGACAGAGTGGATTTTGTGAAATTGCTCATAGAAAATGGAGTAAGCATGCATCGATTTCTCACCATCTCCCGGCTAGAGGAACTGTACAATACGGTAGGGCCAACCTAAGGTGAATTTTCTGTCTCTGTATTCATTGTTCTAGCTCCCACTTGTTTTATAATTACATGATCATGCACAAGGCAAAAATTTTCCAAAAGTCCCCATTATCACTTAGCTTTTTCTCTCAAATAATGTAATATGCCCACCTAATCTACTGTGAGCCACCAACGGTGGGAGCAGAGGTCCTGAGTGCAGGAAGGCTGACACTAAAGCAGCTGTTTTCCTTCCACTCCTTCCCAGAGGTTGTACATGTTGTGCTGTGCTCCTGCTTTTTCTAAACCTGGAGCCTAATCTGGTATATAGGTCCTTAATTTTCATCCAGTATGGCAGTATTAGGGCTTTCTTATGGAAGGGTTTTGTACAAAAGAGAATTCAGCTGAAATTGAACCTTATAATTGATTTTTTTTTTTTTAATTGGTAACACTGTACAACTGAAGTGTTCTCAACTCCTTGATTTCTAAACTACTAAATCTCCATTTACATTTTGTGGGGTTTTGGACAATGCAAAATTATTTTTTTCTTCTTCATTTTTTTCTTTGCAGAGACATGGACCATCCAACACTCTGCATCATCTAGTCAGGGACGTCAAAAAGGTAAGAGTCCAATAGACGGTAGGTTGAAAATAATGTTGTTATTGCTTTTTTGTAGCTAGATACTATGTCTGCTTTGCATGAGCTTTAAGTCAGAGCCTTCTCCTTTGCCTGTCAGTACAGAATGTCCTATTTGTATGCACCAAATATGAACTTTTTGCATAAAAAGCACAATTAGCAAGTTATTTGCCTTGCTTTCTCTGTGGTTTTAGATGCCTGAGTAATAGTGCTTCTGTTAGCATAATTGTAGGCTCTTACATATATATGGATTTATGCTGTTATTTCTGTTTTTTCATACCTGCAACTGTTGTCAAAGCTACTTTTTATGTTGTAGTTTACTTCCAAGCCTGTAAAATAGTCCTTATCCTTGTGCTGGATCCTGCTTTGTTGAAACAGTTCCTCATTCTCTATTGTGTGGTACACTGTAGCCATCTTCCTCGGCAGAAATATAAAAACGGAGTAGTGCAGCTTTCCCCTGCTCCTTAGCACGTTGATTTCAATCATCTTGAATTACAAAGATCCATTAGAAGGGCAGGACAGAAACACTGAAAGGGATAGTGGCAGGAAGGAGATATCAAATACCTTTACCAATATGTTCAGGATTAAAAGTGTTACAGCAGCAGCAATGAATAAAAATCCTTTATCCTTTAAATATATAGATCAAGTAAGGAGACTGAGTCTGCAACTGACCTCATCAGCTTGAATATTCTCCCAAAACATGTACAGATTACAACCTTGCACATCATGTAATCGGGACCTCAAGGGTAGCATATTGAGAAAGGATGTTTCTGTATATGGGACTAGATAGAAAACTGAAAAAGGAAAGAACATTTTTTTCTAAGAGTATAGGTTTTAGTGGTTTCTTCCATCAGTGACAGCTGAATAGAAGTGAAGTGAAGTAGGGGAGGAGGGTGGCAGTGTGTCCTATAGCATCTTTCTATTAAATAACTCTACAGAATAATCCCTAACTATGTTTAGGGAGTTTCTGGTGGTTTTCTTTGATCAGTGTGTTGTGTGACGTCTTCGTTGTCCAATGATATATATTATATAAAGTCACCTTTGAAAAGTGTGAAATGCCTACAAAGAAACTGAAAGTGTTCTTAAGCACAAATCCTCTTGGATGGAGTAGAGTAAAACTGGAATGCATTTAGACTAGATACTACTCCTGAAGCCCAAGTTGCCAGAATATTTTTTTACTAACTATGCAGTTATTTATATGCCTATAAGAGTTAGAAAGAGGCCTCATCTCTCTTATACTTTAAAATACATACTTTTCCAAACTCCTTCTCTCCCCTAGAATAACCTTTCCAAGACCTTCTTCAAAGGCACAGTAATTTTTGTGCTGAGTAACTAAACAATATAAATCTCTTTTTCCTGAGTCCCTAAAAAAAAATATGTATTTTTAAGGGAAAAAAAATCATCAAAAAAGGCATCAAAGTAGGCAAAGACAATTGGTACTCACAGCCATATATGGATAAACATTAAATAGACTTTCAAAGTCTATTCAAAGACATTATTTTTTCCACAATGACTGATAGATGTTACATGATAGTCTTCTTTCCATAAATTCATCTTTCTTTCCTCTGTCCATAACTAAAATCTTCAGTAATTCCCACTACATGAAGTCAGTGTGTGCTCTCATAAACATACTCAAGAGCTTTAAGAACAAGATAGCCTGGTGCAGCTTTTCAGCACCTTCATCAGAAAACTGCTCCACTGGGGCTGTATTTTTCATTCTGTCAGTGATGAGGAACAAGTGTGGTTCACGGAGAGAAGTGATAGCTTACCATAGCCCTGCCAAATGAGCCGATCCCGTACCAGTCAACCAAGCCATAAATCAGTCAGCAGATTGGACAACAGCTTAAATGAAAACGCCTACTTGGAAATAACTTCTTAATGGAAACATCACTATTTGACAGTTAAATGGCCAACCATGTGTGAGAGACAGACCACACTGCTGATGCTAGTTTTTTGAGTTTGTGTGTATTTTGATGCCAGACACCTAACCTCTTCAATTTAATTACAGCATCACAAAATATAAATACAAAAATAAGTAATATGTCACCTTGAGACTACACTTAAAGTATATGAAATACACTGTGCTTTTATGCATACATCTCAGTACACATACTGAGACTGCACTATTAGAATTAGTTAGAACCTGCACTGTTTAATGCAGCTATGTATGCCAATGCAGTGTATGCTAAAAAAATTATTTACATTTGCATCTTTGTGGATTCTCACATAAAAAATGGATGTTTAAAAGTCATAGAAGCAGTATTTAATTTGCTGCAATTTTACTATGTAACTGTATAAATAAGTAGGAGGGGGGTTGTTTTGTTTTGTTTTGCTTGCAAGACTACTTTGCCTACTTAATAAATCAAATAATTAGAACAACAGAAGTCACATTACCACATCCTGTTTGTGGCAGCTTCATATTCACACACATGTATGAGAGTGGACAAACATAATACAACAATTTATTTTCCCCTTGTGTTTCCAAATATTGCAGTGAGGACTGTTAGCCTGGGCAGCATATTGTAAAGGCCTGGATTCGGAGTCTCAAAGGATTTACAGTAATCAAAACATGCATAAATTCTTCATGTATTAACAAGACAAAATACATCATAATGACTCTGCTTTAGAGACAACTGTGCTCATATCACCTTTCAGTCCTCGCAATTCCATAAATACATACAGGGACAAATTTACCTGCATCTTTCTCATCATGGCCTTTTTGACATCCCCTGTCAAGTGTCAAGAATTTCACATACAGGGTTGGCTGCCTTCCATAGATGGTACATGCTGATGCACCCATGCTAAGCAGAAAGAAACAGGCAGTGGCTGTACTGGACACCCTGTCTGTAAGTGGAGGTTGCCCTCTACATTTTTTTATTTTTTTTAAATCCTTCCCTGCCTCAGCTAGCTGATGAAGATCAGTGGAAGGATTTTTTTCTCTTCTCCAAAAATTGGAGAGGCAGAAAAACACTTTGGAGAAAAAACAAACAAAAGTAGCAGAATTTATTTTTTTAAAACTGAATTTTTACATTTATCTTTCATTTAAATTTCAGATGTTATTTTTCTTTAAATGGTTCATTATGAAAATTTTTTAGTCCAAATTAGCTAAGATAATACACATTCTTGCAAAGCGTAGTAATTCCCCCACCCATCAAATTAGACAAAATTAGGAAGATTGCAAAAGGATTTGCTAAGGGACATTACTTAAAAATGATTAGCAGCTCAATTTTTGGCAGCAAATTTGCCTGATTTTCTGAACCTTGGAATCCCAGCTGATTGCTAGGCATGGTACACCACAGCACCACCTCCCTCTCTCCTTCCTCAGCCTTTTCAGCATGCTGGTTGTACTGTGGCAGCAGGGCAGGAAATAAGAATCGCACTTCCTGGCTGAAGTAGAAGAGGAAGGAGGATCTTAGCATCCATTTTATGTCTTTTTCAGAACCAGTTACCATCTGCTTTCCATTAGTGATTCTCTGCTCTGAATCTAATAAGCACATCTGCAGAGAAGCCAAGCAGATATCTCCAGACACGCAGATATTTCCAGCAAGACATGACAGTCATAAAATTGCTCCATGTGAATTACTAGCCTTCTAATGAACACATAAAAAGAGCTACAGGCTCACTGTAATCTGTGCTGTATATCATTATAGAAAATTAGATTACTTTATTACAGTGCACTGAAAAATTTTGAAGCTAACTATTACAGTTTTCTGGTCCTTCTGCAGTGTTGACTATACAAAATAATTTTTTTATTAGGGTAATATTCGCCTTTTCCAAGGCTACCACTCACAATATACAGAAGAATAATTTGCCGCTCTTTGCACCTTTATTTTGTAGTCCCATCTTTTGCACAGTGACATCCAGAAGAGAGGGTTCTGTAAATCTGCAGGGTTCTTAGTGAGGTCTGTAGATCCAGGTGAGCTATTTACAATTTGCTGAATCATGCCTTCTTTTCTGGTAGAGAACTGCTCACTGAACTGTCATCCAATCAACTCAGAAGCAGTGAGTTCGAGAAGAAGGCAACTTTCATTTGTGTTCATTCCGTTCCCATTAGTCCTCTCCTCCAATAAAGGCATCAGAGTTTTCCTTGTGAAATTCCATGGGGAGGAACAGAAGAGCAGGTGTGCCCATTCTGGGGATTTGTTTCTTCATTGCCAGAGAACGCCAGGAGACTTCACCAGCACATCGTGAGTGCAGTTCAGCCTGAAATTGTTTTAGCCTACCAGGTGTCCCATTGGGCTTACTGCAGCTAGAGAATAGCATTGCCCCATTAACTCAAAGGCAGAGTCAGATCCATATGCAGAAAAAGACAATCTGTTGCTGAAATCTTTGTTTGTAGTTTTGCAAGCTGTAAGTACCAGAGAATTCATAACCTCAGTGGTGCCATTTTCAGGCTTGACAGTGAAGAGAAGAAAGATATCTGCAAGGGAGTTTGCATAGTGGGCAGTAAAATGTGGACATACTCATTCTTTTTCCATTCAAAATGAAAGGTACATGCTGAAGATATCATATATGTATTTTAACAAAGGAGAAGAAAGAAAAATAAATGGAAGGGCAGTTATGTAGACATCTTCTCCAGGATCCGGCTAATGACTCTTGCCACAAGAAAAGTTCATCTCTTGGGAGACAATCTCCATGGCTCTGCTGGAAGTTAGGTAGCAAGACTATATGTTTTAAGGGGATTTCAATAAGATATATCAGGTGTTCAAGTAGGAACAATCTAGGAAAATTGCTATGACTGTAGTTTTCTTCATAAAGAAAACCCAAAATAATTAAGGACAGTTTTATTGCAACTTTCATACATACAGGTGCTTTTCTCATTCTTGGTCTGGAATTTAAGCTAGAATAAGTGTTCTTTGAACATCACTTCGAGAATAAATACTGATAGACTCTGATTTTATCTAGCAACTAGATAATAATAGCTCGTGAGCTGTGTAAGTCTTCTAGAGATGGTAACACCACTCTTGCCTCCTGCCCTTCCTTTCCTGCAACACGGGAAGGAAACACTGCAGAATGGGAAAATCACACACAGGAACTGGTTCCATGTGACCAAAAGATGTTGCATGATGTCACTTTACCATAACTTTTCTGTTCCAATGAGGCAGTCCAATGAGATGCCAGAAGAGATGTGAGATGCCAAGATGATTGTGGGTGACAGGTGATGCAGATAAGGTGTTATCTTGCAGAACTAGAGTCCAGCAACTGTGCCTGACCTTTCAAGTGTGTCAATCCTCATGCTTTTTGTTCTGCAGCTATGTTCCTTGTTTCCCCAGCTGAAGAGTATGAGTACTGTGCACTGTTATTTTTTGTTACTTACAAAAAGTTCTTCACCTTCTTATTTAACCTATGTCTTCTTTCCAAGCGAGAATATCCAGGTTTCGGTTGGATCTATTTTAAGGTGAATTAATTAACCAGCATAACATTCCTGCTTTTAACTATTTCATTTTATTTTTTTTATTCTAACATCATTATAAAGTACATTTAAAAATTCCAGTAACAAGCATTTCTTCTTCTTCCACCATCTTTTTTTTAATTGCAGGGAAACTTACCTCCTGATTATCGAATAAGTCTGATTGATATTGGTTTGGTGATAGAGTACCTGATGGGAGGAGCATATCGCTGTAATTACACCCGAAAGCGGTTCAGAACATTGTATCACAATTTATTTGGTCCCAAGAGGGTAAGAAATAAGTTATTTGCCATCTGGATGACTGTACCCATGGCAGGGATTACCATATCTTCTTATATGATTTTAGATAGGGAGGAATCCACATACACACAGTATGCAGCCTACAGATTCATTTCCATTATGTAGGTAGCAGTTATCTCACTGTAATGCATCCCAAACCAGACACTGATACAAACTATGGGTATTATTAATTTAATGAAAAAATTATTGGGTTCTGCTGCCCTGGTCAGACCAGCATATAAAACTGTCTCCACTGACTCTAAAATCTGTAATTATGAGTATTAACAGCTTTTAAAAGACCAGTCTTTTGACCTGCACAAATAATAGTATAGGACATCTGAGTTACACTTGAAAAACTTGTGCATTGTTAGATGCATCTCCTATCTCATGGCTCATCTTCTAATGTAGCCTAAGGTCTCAGGACAAATGAATCCCTAACTCAAAACTGGTTTTATTGTTTGGATGTGTCTCCAACAGTCAGTGAGTCCATGTCCAAGCCATTGTTCAGTATTTCGGTGGGTTTCGTGTTCAATAGATTACAGCACTGTGAATCCAAAGTAAGTTTACTGCCTCTCCAAAGCACGGAAGGTGTTTATTGTGATCCATATTGCCACTGATGCAATCCAGTATGAAAAAAAATCTGTTCAACTCCTCCGAGTAAGATTTGTAGTTCCTTCGTGTATTTTTACCTCACATTTTAATTTTCTATCTCAGTTCATATTTTAGCAATACACACCATTGGATGTAGTAGTAAGTGGCTATAAATAGCAACAGCTCTGTGAAATGATTGCAGACAACCATATGAACTGGGGTTGTTTCTTTCTCTAAACTTTTATTCTTCACATTTGAAAGAAAAGACAGTAATTGTAGTTGCTGGAAGGGAGTTCTTTCCCATAGTCACTCCATCAAGAAAAGCATTTGGGTAGTGATTTCACAAACATTGAACCAACTCCCAGAGCAGCTCCACAAAAGCCAATAGGAGTGTGCCAGGGCAATGGCCAAAACACTGATATACTCCAGAGAAACCCCTGCATATCTTATCAGTAATTCCTCTCTCTTTCCCACTAGAGCAGCCCCTAACCAGATGCAATTTGTACCTGAATCCAAATGTATATCTTGTGTTGTGTTTTTGGTGAAATAGGATCAAACTCAAGCTTGATATAACTGTATATGTGCAATTATTTGATCATTATATTTATGTTTATTATATTACATTGCATTACATTACATATATATTATGTTCTATTATCTGCATCACAATATATGTGTGTACATATGTATGCACAAATAGCTGTAACTTTTTATTACTATTCTGGGAGAAATAACGTTTTTCCAACTTTTTTTTGTACAGCCAAAAGCCCTGAAACTGTTGGGAATGGAGGTAGGCAACCTGTGATAAATCTTGATATCTTTTCCTTCTTTGACAAATATAAGCTATATCCAGAAAATGCTTAAATTCACTGTAATGAAGGCATGAATTATATTTTTCACCAAGATAACTAGTTTACACAAGGGCTAGATTAAGAAACATTTCTTAATAAAAGTCCAGCAGATAGACAAAGGAAAAGAGGGCTCTACCCCCTCTAGGGATCTTTTTTTTTCATAAGGATTAAACAAAATATTTCAATCTGTCAGGCCAAGGAGAATTTCAGTGAGATATTTATATAATGTCAAAACACGTCCAGGAAAATTAAATACTTGTGAAGAATGATGCAGATATCTTTATATAGGCCAAAGTTCTCTGGGTTTTATTGGCACTTTTGGCTACCTCAATGCTTCAAGGAGATAGTAGTGTTTTCAGAATAGGTCCGCTCATCTGAAAAAAGCAATATGCTAAAATGAGAAAGAAACTAAAGGTGATAGAAACGATAAGGAGATGGAGAAAGAAGGAATGAATGTGCAGAGTAGGAGTGAAGAAGGGAGATTGTTGTATTTGTAAGAGGATAAAGGGAGAAAATGCAAGAATAAGCATGGAGGGCATCTTCAGCAGACCAGAATATTCTCTGGATATATACTTTCTAGAGGTGGAATGAGGCAGGTGGATTACAACAGATGTTATATTTGGAATAAACTCTTAACTTTTATTGTAATGGTGGCTTTTCCAAAATGATTCTGAATACTGTGAGATTGTGCTCTGTGTTATTAGGGTGCATGAACAACTCAGAGTAACAATTCAAGGCTTTTTTTCCTGTTACTGACTTTTTAATTACATTGCATCCCCAATACTTTTTTTGTTTACCTATGTTAAATATTTTGTCCAAAAAAAAGATGAAGGGCATGGCCTGCAGAAAATGCATTTGACATCTCAGGTACTGACTTCATTTAATTGTGTGAATTGATTCAGTTCCTTCATGAAAAAAAATTCTCTACAATTTTCACAGGACGATGTTCCTCTGCGTCGAGGGAGAAAAACAACAAAGAAAAAAGAAGAAGAAGTTGATATTGATATGGATGACCCTGAGATCAATCACTTTCCCTTCCCATTCCATGAGCTGATGGTATGGGCTGTGCTGATGAAACGTCAAAAGATGGCCCTCTTCTTTTGGCAACATGGGGAAGAGGCTATGGCTAAAGCACTGGTGGCCTGTAAACTCTGCAAAGCCATGGCCCATGAAGCATCGGAAAATGACATGGTGGATGACATATCCCAAGAGCTGAACCATAATTCCAGGTGAATTTCCTTTCCTGTACACTTTCCCAAGGGAAAAAAAGAAGAGCGAAGAGAGTCTGGGGAACCTGCCTAAAATGTTCTTATCTGTACCTGGCTGTCTTTTCTAACTTGTAGGGAAAATGAAGTCCCTTTAGAGAAAATCTGAATGGCCTTTAAACAATCAGTCTACCAGAGTAGCAAAGTGTCTTGCAGTGTTACTTCTGAAAGTGAAGGTGTCAAGAAGGCAATGAAATATCTATATTGTTTATGTGTTCTCCCTGTGGGCTCAAGAGTCAGGCCGCAATATTTCTCTGAGCTTTTTCAACACACTTGGTACATACCAAGCAGAACAGTTATTGAAATCCTGAGGAACATACTAGTCAGGCAAAAGTGTTATTTAATCAAGAACTCATGCTTAAATGAGCAAGGCAAGATACTAGATTCCATAAGAATCTTTCCTGAGGTTCAAAGTCTGAGGCACAGAATTTAAAAAGGGATATTGGATGCTCCTTTTTCCATGGTCCCTTCACCATGAAGCCATGGACAAACAGCACAGAAACAATACTTTAGGCTGCAGATAACCAGAGGATTTCAGCTAGAAAATGTGAGGGAGGTGGGCAGGTAGGTGGAAGTAGACAGCTGGTAGGTGTGGGTGTTCATCACAGCTAAGTCAGGGCACTTATTTATATGCCTAACATTAGCCACTCACATTTGAAAATGTGTGTTTCCATATGTACAGTTGACATCACAATTTGCATGATGGAAGGTGATGTGCCCCTTGCAGAGGCTGTCAGTTGCAGAGAGGTGTTTTCTGCATAGGCCTACACAGGCTAATGGGAGTGAACGGATGTCCCTCTGTTACAGGGACTTCGGCCAGTTGGCAGTGGAGCTGTTGGACCAGTCGTACAAGCAGGATGAACAACTGGCAATGAAATTGCTGACCTATGAGCTGAAGAACTGGAGCAATGCCACATGCCTGCAGCTTGCAGTGGCAGCCAAGCACAGGGACTTCATTGCTCACACTTGCAGCCAAATGCTGCTCACAGATATGTGGATGGGTCGTCTCCGGATGCGCAAAAATTCTGGCCTAAAGGTGATTCTTGCTTTAAAATAAAATAAACACTCAGAGAAGTTCTAATAAACAGTAATAACTGTCTCATTTAACAATATTTCAGGTTCTTTTTAGCAATGACATTGAGCAGGGTATATTCTTCCTGTGTTCAGTTTTTCAGCAGGAAGCTTGTCTCAAACTTAAGTTCAAAGCACATTACTTAATTTTTTCATTCCCTTTCTCAAAGCCCCCTCTGGCACTGGTTATCAGAATAAGAACTGAGCCAGAAGGTCGTTGTGTCATCCTGCCTGTATACTTGAGGAGTTAGCTACGTGTTCTAGAGATAAATAAAGGAAAGGATGTGTAAGTGAATTAACCACTAGTTAAAGGTGCTGATCTAACAACCTTCCCCATAGCAGACAAAAGCAAGCAGCACACATTTCCTTGCAATCCCTTGCCAATCTTCCTGATGACTGACCTGAAAGGACTGCCTTAGAGGATCTAGAGGACAATTCAATTTTCAAAGCTGTTAAAGTTTTACTTCCACAGTTGACAAAACTGCTAACAGAGCAAGGTGAATTCTGGGAGATTAATCTGTGTCCATGGGTTATCATGTTTCACCTTCACCAAAGTATTTACCAATCAGAACATAACCAGGAATTGTCTCTTCCTCCTAGATCACTGAGAATTATTTTCAGTATGAAGATTGTCTCTCCTGCACTAGTTGGGTGTGTGAAAAGTAGTAATTGCTCAGCTGCTTTGCTGTGTGAAAAGATGTTTAGTAATGTCAAGAATGGTTAGGAGTACATGTATCATTATCATACTCTGTCTAATCTAGTGACAGCGACAAATTAGAACAAGTAACTGATAGCATTCTCATCATCCTCCTTCAGGACCTCTACATGGTGTTGTTCTGCTACAGATAGAAAACATTCTCACATTTGGAGACATTTCTACTACCTATTTTCTATGGCTTTACTCACAGGCCTATTGCCCTTCAGAGGGACAGCTGCTTTGTTCCCTGTTTGGTTTTGCAGATATTCAACCTGAGTGCACAGGGTACAGTGCAGCAACTAATTTCCTACTTTTCAGCATTCCTCTTTTCAGCATACGTATCTTAAGCCATAAAATGGACCTTTCTTTCATAGTGAATAACTGAAGATAACAGGCTCTTTCCTTTCAGCTTCTTGAAACATCAGAGCTTCACAAGAGTCTTTTATTCAGTTTCTAGGCTGTGTTTTACTCCACTGAAGCTCCTTAGCAGGGCATGTTTAAAGCAGGCTACAAGCTACATGAGCAAGAGGCAACCAAGGCAGAGAAATAAATTTGCAAGCATAAGTCATGGTTTATTTCCCAAGAACAAGTTTCTTCTAAACTGACAAATGGTAGGAAGACTGAATGTAATCCTTTAGAATTTTGTTAGAGATGTATGGCACCAATGGAAGGGGCAGAGGCAATTGTTAATCCTGCCTGTTTTTAAAAATAGCCTCTCTGTGAAGCCAGGTCTGCCTGTAACCCCCTCTCCCTGGACACATGCTTTTGTGAGTGCAGGAGCAGTGTAAGTAACTGTTCTGAGACAGGGCATGGCATTCATTAGCTGCTCCTAATTGCATATTTGAATGGTTTCAACAACACACAGGCTGTCTGCTAATATGATGAGCACAAGCAGTCATCCTCCCTGACCAACAAGCTAAATATCTGGTTACACTGTCTTTAGGGAGGGATTTATGACAAAATCGTTCTCCAAAAGATTACAGCATGACCTGGAGATTTCTTGTGCATGTGAATACAGACAAGCTACTTCTCTTTGTGTTATTATGATATCTATTCAGTTATACTAAGGATTTAACCCCAACCATTGTTCATTACCTATATATCTACACAAGGTAATTTCTGCATCATAAGAGGGGGAAGGCAGAAAAGAATGAACTGGTATTAACATGACCATTACACAGCTGCCTGGTTACTGAAGCAAAATTTAAGGGAACCACATATCTAAGCACATCAGCACACACACTTTGACTACCTGTGTGCATTAAGCTTGGACACAGAAAGCTTGAGACCTGTTAATCCTCTATATAGAAATTAATACTGCTTGTTTGCAATTTACGCTTATATTTTCTATTTTGTAAAATCCAGAAATTTGCAGGTCCAAGGTCTAAACACCTGCATGGTCCCACCTTACACTGACCTTATATAATATTTTGTAAATATATTCTGGTATGTAGCGATATGCAATAAGGCACAAACAGATAAAATATTCAAGAGCATTCACAATAACACTAGTAGAAGTTGTATGCTTTTTTCACTACCCTGATAGCATTACCCCAAATGACAAATGCTATGTTGTTGTAGAAACTCACATGCACACATATCTTTCTTTTCCTAAATGTCCTAGGGGAGTTGTTCCATTTGACACTAAGTAACCATTATGACCGTATCTACTTTCTGTGATGATTATTGTTATCATTATTATTGCTTTAGGTAATTCTAGGAATTCTACTTCCTCCTTCAATCCTCAGCTTGGAGTTCAAGAACAAAGATGATATGCCCTACATGTCCCAGGCCAATGAGATCCATCTTCAAGAAAAAGAGCCAGAAGAACCAGAGAAGCCAGTGAAAGAAAAAGATGAGGAAGACATGGAACTCACTGTAAGTGCTGACAATAAATCATCAGTCTCAGCGCTGTCAATTCGCTATTCCTACCTCTGTAGGCATGGCATACTGTCTGATGGCTAAATTTAGGAGATGATAGGATACCACTCTTCACACTCCCCTCTCCTCCATGGGTACTCAAATCACACAAGTTGGCATCATTTTGTCTTGATGTTGCAGCAGTGCATGGTGATGTTGATGAATCATGTTGTGGTATAATGTCTCGTAATTTGACTCAGTTTGATGCCACATTGTCTGAAATAAATGAATGAGATTTCAGAAGCATTCAATTATGATGTGTGGTCCTCTCTGGTGGAAAAGGAACTTGTAAAGTCTATCTTTTGTTGGAAATGTCCAGTGATTCATAGAAGCCAGAAGTTTTTTTTTCCTTTAGTTAACTTCATTAGAGGGCAAGTAAGTGTGCAAAAAGGGCAGATAAATGATGAAAACTTTTTTCAAAATTCTTTTTGTATTTGTGGTCATTACCTTTCACACAAACACATCCAGTTTTTCATCCATGGAAGACATTAACAAGCACCTAGACAGCTCAGCTTCTGCAGCTCAGCAGATTTATTTAAGAAGAGACTTGTCTGTATTAACAACATAGCCTCAGAGGAATAATTTGCACCACAAAGGGAATCAAACAGCTAAAGCTTTGAAAATTATACAAGTCATCTACTTCCAGTCTCTTGTTCTCAGAGTTGTTTGACAGTTTTAATTTGGGCAATTAACAGACAGGCTATCAGATCTGCCTTAGCTTAGTTTGTTTTGCGTTTGTTTGAGTTTGATTGTGATGTCTTTGAAAAGGCTTAAAACTCAGTCCCAGCTGGTCAGAATAGAGGCATAGAAGTAAAAGGGATTTTCCTGGCTACGTTTTTTTTGTTTTGTTTTGTTTTGTTTTTTAATAAAAAAAGGCAAAAACCCAGACTGTTTCCCACAGGCAAACAGCAGGAGCTGCCCACAGGATACTGACTGCAGGCAGGCAGAAGGACCTGCCTACAGGACCCAATATGCAGGCAAGCCGAAGGAGCAGCCCACAAGACCCACCTACAGGACCTGTTTGCAGGCAAGAACCTGACGGTTGGGAAGGACCAGAAGTCAGAATAGCAGCAATGGAAGCAATGGGGCATTCTCTGCTCATTAGCTTTTGATGGCATTTTACTATCCCTGGCTTCTGATCCACTTATAAAGTGCCTATTCAAATCAAATAAGCACTTTGCAAGCTGCCATTTTCTTGGCAATGGGGAGAAATTTGGGGAAGATGTCTTTTCCATCTCTCTGTTGTTATCCCAGCTCCTGGTTTCTTGTCTACAATATTGCTTCTTTTATCCCTTCTGACTTCTGCTGCAAAGGAGTGATCTGTGCACTGGATCTGCTTTTCCAGATGAATCTTAGATGTTCCCTCTCTTCTCCCTTCCATGTGCTGACAGTCTTATTGCTCCTTTCTGTCACTGACTCTACCCTTAACTCCTTCAAATTTGGTGCATCATTCTAATGAAGTTTCAGACACTTACAGGCTTTTCTGTAAATAAGACCTGTTCCTGTGGAGTCCAGCACCACTGAAACCTATCTTTGGTACACCACTGCTGACTTATATTTCTGTGTATAATCTATACCACGCTATAGAGCTTCTAACACTGCTTCTTTGCATAGGTGTTCCTCAGTGGTGAGGAGAAAATAATTGCTGGCAAAGAGATCTTTGAATGTCTGTGGTTAGATACCATAGGCGGTTTTATTTAGTCACCTGACATGTTTTAAATATTAGAAAATATTTTGGATTGAAGTTTTGTGTTGTTCCAGCCTTAGTCAAATGGTCTGGGATGTTAGATCAGGTTTCTCCTCTACTGATGAGAGGATGCCTGAAAGACTGGGAAGTCCTTTGTGAACTTTCCCTTTACCCACAATATCCCTTAGTATATTAAAGGTACCTTATTCGTAGTTCATTAAGAATAATAATTCATTGTGATGTTATATCATAAACATTTACTCCATATCTGAACTCTGGTTTAACAGATCAGTCACTCACCCTAACCATAGCCTGCAACTATTGTAGTCAAAATGACCTGTGTATTTTTTTTCAATTTTTTTCTTTTCAGGACAACCAAACATTTTTTTTACAGTTTTCTTTTATTCATTTACTTAATTGGTGAATGATTGTCTAAAATATTTTCAAAATTTTTCCATGGTTTGGGTTTCTGACCTTTGTTCAAGATTGACAAACAAAATGATTGTACTAAAATCATTTAATCACCTCAAAAGCCCTTCTCTGGCAAATGAGGTATTATTGAAACAATTTGCCTCTCTTTCTAGTCATCACCAATGAATACTTCTCAGGTCTTTATTCCTATTATATTACACTCATATTCTCTCTGCTAAACTGAAGATAAATAGATCTCATCTAGTCAAGTCTATTCACTGATTTCTTGTGAAGGCTTGTGCGTCTTGCACTGTTAAGCCCAGGTGATTAAAGACTGACTGAAGAGTCGGTTTCTTCCTCTGGACTGCACTTGTGCAGACTGCATGAGTTACAGACCTACAGTGATCTTTTCACTGTTTTACACCTCATATGCACAGAATAATGTGATCACACAGCAGCAAGCAAGTCTCCACATGGGTGCATCTGCATGCAAGTATGTATTTGCTTTGTGCTCCTCTCAAAGGGTCTACTGGGTGGCTGAACATATGGATATACTATGAAGATGTTGTGTTTATTCACTGTAAGCTCCTTGTTATTCACACCTGCTTTAAACTTTAAAACAAATATATGAGAGTGCTAGGCCCACATTTCTTTAACACCTAGATGCTAAGCAACAGACTGTAGTGGCTAGTCACAAAGATACACTCGAATACTGCTTTCATCAATGCTTCTCAGCACCAAGGAATTTATTCATGGAACTGCCAGTCATTAATCCTAAATATTAAACACAGAGGAATAAAAGGGAACTGAAGTCTAAAGGCCAGGGATATTTTCTGTTTGTAAAATGTCCTAATCAGGGCCTGATAACCACTGATGTTTTTAGGTTAGTCAGAAACCCCAGCAGTCTACCTATTTCCCAAAATAACCCTGATTCAGTGCCTTATTGTTTGTGTATTAGAGTTCCCCAGTAAATGGTTTTACTTCAGAACACAAATAACTCACCTAAGTCCTTTAGAAGATGTTTCGGTTGTTCTTTTGCTCATTTTGCTCTAATTTTCCACAATAAATAGAGAGTTTGGACTTCCATGGGCATGTCTCAGTGTCTGAATTAGGACTTTTCCGCAGCAGCAAAGCTAATTCTGTTGGCCTGTGGGATCACATTGTTCACCTCTAGTATGTATGCTTAGCCTTTGCTCCATGACGAGAAATAACCAAATATTATATCAATTATATCACTAAAAATACAGTTCTTAACATAGGAAAGGCTGAGAACTAATGTCCTAGTACCCCTAGCCAAGCTCACCCTTCCCAGTGGAAGGTGAGTCTCATAGTATTTCACATGCCAGCAGCAAGGCACCCATTCAGCTCATCTGGAAAATGGAATAGGGAGACACTTCTGGTCGTCACTAGGCAGAAGAGCTGACTCTCTGCACAAGGAGAGATTCCTCTCTTTCTCCAAGGATTTTGGAAACCTCCCACTCTATACCACCACCACACAACAGCCCTGGCACTGTCTATGTTCTTTGACCTGTTCAGTAGCCAGGAAGACAGCTTCTTGCACTTTAGCCCTGCTTCTCTGTATTCACCTTAAAGAACCATCAAGCACATGGAAAATCCAATTTTACACATCTTTAAATCAAAGGCATTGAATTTTTTTTTTCTACTGATATTTCAAAGCAGAGAACATTAATCCCAGAACAACTGCCGTGGAGGCAGCACTTTCATACGTAGTGTAGGATACAGCAGAGTGTGCTGAGAGAGGTATAGCTACTCAACTATGTACCAGTTCTGTGTGAATAGGGGATAATTCTCTATATAGCTTCTAGATTTTGCTCAGAATGAAATTGGAAGAGCCTATAATTGTTCTAGCAGGACTGAAATTCCTGTTATTTAATTATAGAACAAATAAACATAGCTTAGGATATTAACATATATTAATGCAAAAAATGCACAATCCCAAACTATCCTGGTTCCCTATCAGCAAATGGTCCTCAATTACATAAAACAAAAGCTGGCCCAACAACAAATAACCCTGATTAGAAAAACCTCCATTTAAAACTCCATGCACATCAATCCCCTCAGGCTGAAATGATGCAGTTGTACTGTACTTCACAATGAGGCAGAGCTGCAGTCGAGCTTACCTTGCATGACTCATTGGTGAATCATAGACAAAATCGTGTATTAGAGAGAGAGAGAGGCCGCCCACACAGAGCAGTGTGTTGAGTTATTCCCACCCTATTGCATCCTGCTCCAAGGAAAACATTTGTTCACATTTGGCACTGCAGTTATTCTGTTGACACATTTATTTCTGAATGTTTCTAATGGGGAAGCTTTTCGGTTTGTTAATACTGAGGTATAATTAACAGTCAGGAAGATCAGGTCAAATCTAATCCACAGCCATCTCAGAGAAATTCCCCATCTGTAGCATGGGGGAGGGGAGAAGATAGTATTATATGATACAATTAATTAAAAAGTAACTATAATGAGATAAAATTACAGCATCATTATCAACAAGAAAGCAGTAGCAAACAGGAAATCAGAATTCATGAGCTAAAACATAAATCCAGATACTGAAAGAGCATTAACATAAAAACATCCACAACTCTCTGATTCCATTGAGAACTAAGTCTGTCTCAGAATTAGTAAATTTGTAAAATTGTGAACGATTTGAACTCTGTAAAATAATCCCTTTCACTAAAGCACAGCATTGCTCATTTGTTAAAGTAGCCAGCATTCATTTTCACTCTGCTGCAAAATTCCTGAGCACCAGAGGACAGCAGAGACAAAGCCTTGGGAAAATGTACAGAAACTCTGTAGCTCCAGATGGCAGCTTTCCCTGAACAGCATCAGGAGGTAGGGAGAAGAAAAGAAATTAGTACCTTCTTAGGCTATAATTTTCCTAAATTCAGATCTTATTCCACTTCTCCTCTCCCCACACCCATATAAACAATCCATAATATAGATCAAAGAATCACTTTGGTTTTGTAGTGTTCAGGTAATGATACCTTCTGTAGAGGTTGTATAACTTCTACTGTTGTAGTTATATTCAGTAAGTCTCATATTCTTGCAAGCTATATGCTTAACTACCAGAACCCTTCTCCTCTGCTTAACAGCCACTTTGTCCTTTTACATTTCATAAAAATCTTGATGGACTTTTAAGGGGTTTTATGTTCTGTATGAGAGCCAACATGAGGATTTTTAATATTAATTGGTTTATCTACACTTATGGATGTGAACTTAAAAGTCTTCAGTCATTAAAAGGTAAAGGAAATATATAACTACATCAAAACAAGCTATAGTTTTGCAAGGGTCCCAGCAGGTTAGTTTCTATCTTGAATCTTTGTTGTAAAATTTGCAGGGTAACATCCATGTGTAGTCAAATAGAAAAGTAGAAGGGTCCACTTAAGTAGTAGTAATACTAGAGGAAAAACTTACTGCATAAATTAAGTGAAAGAGAAATATTAGGCAGGAGCCATATGGTACCAAACACAGTCCTAATAATATTAAATAATAATAATGGCCAGTCTTCATGAGTGAAGATCCGGGGAAGGTCTTTACACCTTCCAGCCTGCGCATTGGATTTTTTAGGTGAGACACAGTGTGCGCGGAACTGAGCCCACCCTTTAATCCTAAGGTTCATCTGCCGGGGCCAAGCGAACTTGGACGGTGGCAGCGAGGTCCTTAGGACGTAGGTGGGTTGCCTTTTTAAGGGTTAACGAGCCCCACCTGCCCGGGAGTGGCCCTGACCAGGAATCGAACCCGGGCCTCCGTGGTGACAGCGCCGCGCCCTTACCACTAGACCACCAGGGGCTCCTCCTAATAATATTACAAATACCTGTACTGACTGGAAGAAAGGAAAACATACTCATCAGTTTGTCTTTATTATTATTATTATTACAAATTACTATTTCACAGGAACAAGATGTATATGTGCAGCTTCATATGGGGTAGAAAAAGGAAGAAAAGGTTAGATGGTGATTCTTCCTTTTGAATATGTGAGAAGTGCATCACCAGTTCCTGCAGGGGTCTAGAACATGAAATAGCTCCTATGAAACTGATTAGTTAAGTATGTGCTGAACACCCTGTTGAATCAGGGAGCGCAGAGATAGATAAAAGAAGGACCTTTTTATTGAAAGGCGTTACATATGGCATCTAATTGTTCTCTTAGTTTTCCACATATTTAAGTTGCAGATGAGAACAATGCTATCTTCACAGAAGGTGAAAGTTTGCTTCAGTTAACATAAGTAGGAAGTACTTCCATCACTTGTAGAAAAACATTATAGAATCATTTAAATAAAAGCATCATCATGCAACCGCTGCATACTTAGGACAGTCATGTCTCAATTCTTGCAAATGCTTCCATGTGCAGGAGGGCTACATTCCAGAGGTGCATCCACAAACTAAATAGTAAGAACTTGCTCAGGGCACAGTGACCTAAAATCCACTCTTAGTCTATTGTTAGCTGAATAATTGCTTAAGAATTAGCATTTATTAGATCACATTACATTCCAAATACAAAGGATTGCCTTCTTTTAAGCATTAACTTCTGTGATTATATAGTTTGGTTCTTCCACCTCCCTACAGTGGATCATGAAATTAAGAGTAAACAAAATACTACCTTCTTTTGACTGTTAAGTTTGTACTTACAGATGAGGACCTCTTAAGCCCGTGTTCCTGCAGCTCAGCATAGCTCTTCAGTTTGTCTGAATTGCAGTGGTAACAGTGAGATCAAGCCTAACAGAGTCACTGAATGAGCAGTCTGAAACTTCACTATAGAACAAGCTACAACCATGTACATGGATATTTCAATCCAAGACCTCAATGCTGTGAGCTGTACTAGTCACTCCTCTTACATCCATGTGAAGTTCACTGTGGGATCATAACTTGTGCCAGATCCAGTGATCAGCATAAAAAGAGATACTGGCTTTGTTATCAAGCAAACTGCCAACTCATCTTTTCCCCTGTTTTCTCAGTCTCTTATGAACTTCTCTTTGTTTAAAACCAAACCTTAAGTGTTTTCTGTCTGCTTCTATTTATTATGTAGAAGTACACCACAAAAAGCTGTTGTCAGGTAAAAATGTTTCTGTCCATACTAGAAAAAAGGATAAATGTTCTCCACATCTTTTTTTTAGTTCACCATTCAGGAATTTTACTCTGAAGCTGAGAGTTGAGCCCGAAGCATGGCTTTTTCAGTTTTCAATGTATCAAAGAACAGCTTTCCTCCAAAAAAAGATAGTCTGAGAACAAAGCATTTTACACCCAGCTGTGGTCACCTGGTTTTATCTCAAGATCAAGAAATCAGAAAAGTTTTGAACTGTTTTCTGTTGACATTTCAAAAAATAGTTTAACTTGTCTTTCACAGAGAAATGAACACAAATATATCCTTTCCTCTTAGGCAATGCTGGGACGAGGAAATGGAGAGTCCTCAAGAAAGAAGGAGGAAGAGGAAGTTCAGAGCAGGCACAGAATGATCCCTATTGGAAGGAAGATTTATGAGTTTTACAATGCTCCCATAGTTAAATTTTGGTTTTACACGGTAAGAAATCTTTCCTGTTATATTACTAATATTTGTACAATACTGGAATTGGATTCATCTTTCGTGTTTCATTGAAGTCTACATCTGCATGTATTAGAGGGCTTGCCCGTAAATAGTTTAATAAAAATATTTGGTGAAAGTCTACTAGCACTTACAAACCTTTCTAAGACATTTAAAGACTACCATTTCAATCAGGAAGTTAGTGGCTAAAGTTTGAATGACTGTGTATGTTTTTCTTTAAATAAAACAAGAAGTGGCAGTTTGCTGCAGTCAGTGCTCCCAAGGAATTTCCTATAGGAGAATTCACAATATGATTACACCCAACAGTAAGCCCGGGAGGAGCAGGGCTGAATCAAGATATTGAATTATATAATAGTTTCTGGAGGGGAAAAAAAAAAAATGGAGATAGAGCACATCTTTCCTTGGAACATTTTTCTACTTTTTCTGTTTTGACTAGTCTGCAGAGTGTTTCTCAGAGAAAATGTGCATATAAATACCCACAAGATATCAAAGACGTGAGCAACAACTTATGTACATTTTTCAGGAAAAAATTATGTGAAATCAGTATGATCTCCCTGTAAACACACTTTGCAGATGGAGCAGAAAAAAAATGTTATGTATTTTAACTATAGTAAAAGAGTACCAAAAACTTTGCGGGGTTTTCTCACAGCTAAATTACTAACTGCTATATTAAAGTTATTATATGGATAAAAATCTTTTTGATGATTAGTTGTCAAATGTATATAATAATCATTCATTATCAAGCTGGAAGCAGGGATTAGAAAATTATTCCATTCGGTTCTCTCCTACATCAGGTGCTGATATTTTCATTCACAACTTGGATGATGCAAACTTGAAGTTTGCAAATTGCACTAGAATGTAGAAGAATGAGGTAAAAAAGTAAAAAGATCACAGAAAGTAATACTTTCAGTCTTCTTGTCGAGAATATTCTATCCCAGTTCAGCTACTGCATTGTGTGACAAGTATGGAGGGGTTTGAATGACACAAGAAAAGAGCAAGAAAAATGTTTCAAGAGGTCTATAATGCATGACTTAAGGGAAAAGACTTAAGGAAGTGAGATTTTTTCTCTGTAAAAAAAAAGAAAAGATGTCTGCAGAAGGAATATAATAGTTTTCAAATACATGTAAGTAGCTCCAAATCCTTGCTGAATAGAACAAGAAATAACATCTTAAATTGCAGCAAGACAGTAAGACAGTTCTCCATAACAAGTTAGGAAACAGGTTCTAACTGCTCTGAGAAGGAGCAGTGGGAGGACATGGTAGATTTACCATTACTAGTGATTTCTAACCTGTCTTATCAAAACATATGTCCATTATGATACACTGGAATTAGTCCTCCCTCAGCCCAACAGAATTGGCCAGATGACTTCACATAGTCCTTCCCAGTTATATATTCCATTATTCTGCTGAAAGCTCAACAAATCAAAAGAATGGATCCTTCTGTACTTGACTTCTTATAAGAAAAATTGCTTTTCTGAGATCCAGGCGATACACACATTGGGAACAACTCACATCAATTGAGTTTGAACTGTGGTGGACACCCTACTTGCTGAACTCTGTGGCCATTGAATGTTAATCAGGCCAACAAGTGTAGAAACTACTCATGAGCAACCTTGTCTCAGTATGAATTCTAGTGCATATTAGGCACAACCAGAAAAGTCTTTACACTGCAAACAGAAAGAAGCATCCTGTCTTTCCCTGTTAGTTCAGTTTCTAAATGGGAGATAGAGATCAATAGTGCATTTTCATTTAGACTTGTTCTTACAATTTTATGTCCTGAGGCAGATCTCAGTCGAGGTCATTTATTAAAACTGGATCTTGCCTACACTGAAGTTAAGGAGGAAGTTAAGGTGGATTCTGGCTGCAGTGCTTGAGCAGTTGGTTACACTGGGAAATTCCTGGAGACTAAAAGCAAAAAAACTTTCAGAGAAGGGTTAAAATTGCATAGCCTACCATACTTTTACAAGCCCACAAGTACAAATATTAATCATAGATTTCAAAATAAATCCTCCCAATTTTACATTCCGTGGTTCAAAATGCAAGTTAAAGAACTCTACCTATGGCTATTTTATACCATTTAAAATAATTTGATAATTTTACATTTACCTATCTCTATTACTTTATATATATTACTATATAGCTGTATTTACCTTCATTCTTAAAATACACAAGAGTGAGTTAAATGGGATGTTTGAGTAGGTATCGTTTTGGCTCAGCAGATGCTAAACAACCTTTTCTCAAAAAAAAACCCACAAAATAAAACAAAATCAAACACACACACACAAAAAAAAAAAAAAAAAAAAAAAAAAAACAAAACAACTGCACCCTTTCTCTCTGGACATGCAGCAATTTCAGAAGTCAGCTACTCAGTTCTGTTTCATGGTTGTTGCACTGGAAACCATGACACAAATGTTTCATCTCACAGATTGCTCGATGAGAAGAGGAAGGCCTTGCCCTTTTAATTACCCCTACTACTAGCATTAACTGAAATGGTAGCAGGAAGTAAGGCCACATTTCTACCTCTTCTGAGGAGGAAAACTGCAGAGGGAATTGAGTCCTGAGTATGAGTCATCTTCTAAACATCAGAAGAACTTTGTCCTAAGTTTTGCATTTGGAGATCAATTCAATTTATTATCATTGATTTATTGCAATGAGTCAGAAAAAGGGAGGATGATCTCCCTCTTGAAGCACTAACCTATTAGTACAGTTTCCAGGTTTGTCCCTCACCATAATGAGTATTCGAGTATTTTCTATAGAATGGGACTGCATCCACAGAAGGGCAGGGAGCAACCCTAGAAACTTCTTAGAGGGCATTCCTTTCCTTAGTTTCTTCAGGTTCTGCCCTCAAGGGTGACAATGACAGCTCCTAGTCTTTATCAAGCCATGTAAAAGCAAAAAAAAAAAAAAAAAAGGCTTCAGTTACTTGTGTAGTAGCATTTTCAAAGAATCTTGAGGCACCTGAGCTGAAGTTTGACCACAGTCTGGGATAAGGATAGCCTCCCAGAAGGCAGGAGCAAGTTACAGGTCTGGGGAGGGAGAAGGAGCATGTCACTCCCTATCTGAAGGCTTTGTTTCTTGTTTAAAGTGGAGAAGATTCAGAATCATTCTATTCACAGATCAAGATCTTGTTTTTCTTTTGCCAAGCAAAAACTTTTCTCAATTTTGAGTGAGTTTGAATTGATATTAAAAAAAAAAAAAACCAAACCCAAAGCCAAGAAATGCCAACATTTCAAAAGAAAACCAAGAAGAAACAAAACCCCCTAGTTATTGTCACCTTTGTAACCTTAATGTCCCTATTCTTTTGCCATACTCGCTGCTAATGCTCACCAAAGGCTGCTGAATCAGACTAAATTAGATTGCCTGATAATTAGTAATCAATAAGGTCTAAAAGGAGGAGTGTTAGGTAATGGCATCACCTGGCTTTATGTGCTATATTAGAAGGTGTTATTTCAGCTAGGGAGGTGTGTGTCCAGTTCTGCCTGCTCAGACAGTTTCTACTCTGCTGGCTCAGGTGTCACCCTAGGTGCTGACTAAATCAACACTGATCTCCATTTCTTTTAGGAGTGTTAAGGGAAGACCAGTCTGTAGACCTGAGTGTTGCAATCCAACATCTTTCATAAAAGACAAGTGAGATCATTTCCCCTCCTGTTTTATGTAGACAAGAAGTAATGCTTCAACTATCTGGCTTCTCTATACTGATAGTTATGGCCAATAGAAAGAATTCTCTTGAGTGTCCTCAACCAGTCACTGGAACAAAAGCCAGAATCCTGTGACTTTTACAGAGAACAGAAGTGCTATTCTCTAACTAGTACAGTAGGACTATAAATTCCATTCTGTGATGTGCTGAACACTGAAATAAACCTACTCAAAAGTCTCAAGGCCCTTGATGGTTGTTTCGTTTTACATTTGACCCCAAGTAGGCAATAGATGTAAGTAACATGCAGTTCAGAGAGAAGAACTGAATTAAAATACAAATGTATGGAATACAGATTTCTTCCACAATGACAAAATGTTCATGCACAGAACTGAGTCCTCTTTTGTATGATTTAAATTTGGCTTCAGATATCTTCTTGTAAGGCTACTGTTTGAAAGAAAATGTAGACAGGTCGATTCCAGCCACCCCAGACCCCAGCCACACTCATGCTACATGCTCCATTGTGACACTTGGGTTTCTCTGAGTTTGATGAAGTTGGTGATTCCAGTTGCCTGTCTTCTCTTTTTTTGACTGACCAGTTCATTGCATGCAGCATGTTGAAAGAAAGGCAAAAGAAACTGAAATTTAATTCACGCTTTCCACTGAATCAAAGGTGGATATATTAGAGGAGGAAAAACAAAACATTCACACTTTAAAACTTGAACTAATACAAGGTAAATGAATGCATGGCTATGCCTGGGTGTCTAAGGGAGGAAATATGGCACAAATTAGGTCAGTACTACACTGGAATGGAAAACCTCTAAACCTTAGGCAGAAAGGATTTGGAATGCCAAAGTCAGCCTAAGCTAGGTGAACAGAGGGAAAAAACAGAGAGGAGGGGTATTAGAGGAGTAAAGGCTGTTAGAGACAGATGAAGAAGAAATCTTCATGTAAGTAACTTAATTTGGTAGTTGACATAGTGTTATTAGAATTCCCATCAAACTGTGGATGATCCAGGGTAACTACATTAATGCAGTTTTATCGAGGAGACAGATGCAGGTAGAGGAGAGTACATGTGTGCATGTATTTTGGAGATCCTACATGGTATGTGATTTAATGTGAGCTTTTTGGGACAACCCAGAACACTGTCATATTGATCTTTTGTCTTTTTAACTCTAGTTACAATAGAATCAGGAATATCAAATCAAGAAACTGACTCACTTGTATAAATATAGTGACTATTGATATTCTTTTTGTTTCTTTACAGCTGGCTTACATAGGCTACTTGATGCTGTTCAATTATATAGTGTTAGTGAAGATGGATCGCTGGCCATCTATACAGGAATGGATTGTCATCTCATATATTTTCACTCTGGGAATAGAGAAAATGAGAGAGGTAAAATCACCCTGACCAAGAGAGAATAAAAAAGGAAAAAAACATGGGGTTTGGTTTGTTGGTTGTTGGGTTTTTTCATTTTAGTATCTAGTTTTATTATTTTTCTCAGGATATTTTTTATGAATGAGCTTATTATACAATTGTCTTTTTTTTCTTAGAAAGGCAGATGGATTGTTAAAAAAACAGTAGTAAAAATAATTTATCTTCATCCATTTTAAAATGAACAAAGGCTTTCTTTTCTCTTTCTCTCCTTCCTTCCTTGCTTCCTTCCTTCCTTGCTTCCTTCCTTTCTCTCCCACAGAATTTCCATGTTCATATTTCAGTGTGATGCATATTTAATAGCAGCCACAAGTACAGGGTGGTCTTCTGAAAAATCTTAAAGGTCAGCTAAACTCCTTGAAATGTGGCTCAGAAACTGATGTACGTTTCAGGGAGAGGAAAAGTGGATATGGTTAAACAGAATAGATGCAGAGACACGGTGATAGGATGACAACTGAAAAGCCTATGTTCAATTGCCCACCCCACCACAAATAGATTTCATTCAAAATTTCAGCTATTCTGTCCATCCAAGTAACTTATGCAAAGGCTTTAAATAAAATGAGCCATAGTTGAGAGAAAAGTTAGGCCTGGGAGGAAAGCTAGGTCCACACTGAATGTTGCAGCACACTTCTAATAGTATTTTTCTCTTTTAATATTGAAAATTTTTTGCTATTTGCTTCAAGCAATAACATACATCTCCCTAAAGATGCAAACACGGACACATAGAGTAGAGACAGAACATTTAAGGCAGAACTCAGCTTACAGACAGAGTGAAGTAGGTCTGCTGTCCCTGCCCCTCACGGTCTCTCCCTCTTGCAACTGATGCTGTGCCCTTTCACTTGGCCAAATACGCATTTATGCCACAGTGACAACAGAGGCCCAGTTCAGCCCTAATGGAAGTGGGTGCAAGTCCCACTGACATCAGCTGAAACAGCACATTTGTACCCTTGGGCTGAATCTGTTACCAGCTATGTTCCTGTTTTCTGAAGTAAATGCTTTTGAGCATTTACTAAAATGCTCAAAAGACTAAAAATGGACTTCCAACAGCCACTTAGGCTTCAAAGATCGATTTCAGACACTGAATTGGAAACTCTACTTTACAAAAAAAAAGAATAGAGAAAAAGAAACTGCTTGAGAGGCCTATGAATATACTTCACTAACCAAAAGAAAAAGGAAAACAGAGGCAATAGCCACACGAGGACTCTGCAACACTATGGAGAAAATCCTCCACTGGCTCAGTAGGTGGGAGGCTGAAGATAGGAATTGTGTGTGCCATGTTTTCATCTAATCATTCACCCCAAATTGTCCTTTCTACAGAAGTTTTTCCAGAACTTTTGTCACAATGGATTTCGAAGCAGATGTTGGAGATTGTTCACAGATGAGCCTAAAATTCATTCTGAAAATTAATTATAAGAAAGTTGTAAGGATGGCATTCATAGTTTTTAAAGAACTATTGTCTCAAATGTTTGCTCAAATGTTCTTGGGCTAAATATAGAAAATTAAAACCATCAGCTTGTTAACTCACTAAAAGCTAGGACTTATTCATAGAGATCACTTGAGGAATAGTTTTACGAGGAATTCAGGAAAACAATCAAGTTTCACTACTGATCTTGCAGATAGAATGGCGATAAGTTCATAAGGTAAGATTAAATATTTTTGTGAACTATGTTGCTGGCTGTGGAACTTAATTTCCAAAAACAGGCCCAAGTAATAGCTATTATCTCTGTAGATTGAATTTCTCATGCAGATCTTTATGGTTATTATTGGCCATTTTTGAATAATTTTCTTTGAATCTACAGCTTCTTTAAATGTGAATTTTCTGACGAACTATCCTTCTATATTTCTCCCTCTATGCCAAGACTCTAAGTACAGTTAATAAATTTGAGAAAGAAAAATATAAACATATATTTCTTCCAATTTCATGAGAGTTTAAGGCCAAGTGAGCACTTCCTCCTTTAAAGTGTCTTGCACATAGATACATGCTAGCAGTTGTTGAAATGGAAAATTATTGATAAAGAAATCAGAGAATACATTAAATATTGGCCTGTGTGGCATATCTACCTGTTTACTACAGATTTCCTCAAGCTTAAATTCAAATTGCTCATCTCCTTTCTTCTCCATTTCCTCTGTTCTTCAGATATTGATGTCTGAGCCTGGGAAGCTGTTACAAAAAGTAAAAGTTTGGCTCCAGGAGTACTGGAATGTTACTGACCTTATTGCTATCCTCCTGTTCTCTGTTGGGATGGTGCTCCGTCTGCAAGATCTGCCACTCCGGAGCGATGGGCGAGTGATATACTGTGTTAACATCATTTACTGGTATATACGATTATTAGACATCTTCGGAGTAAACAAGTATTTGGGACCATATGTTATGATGATTGGGAAAATGGTAAGAGAAGTTGGTGTACTTCTTCTCTGTTTTACCAGCATGTTCTTGATTCAGTATCTGTGACCAATGACATTGCTGCAGTTTTACCTGTATTTTTTTTAAATAATTAATGTTTTAATTTAAGATAAAACTCAGTTTCTTATTGAATCAAAACCTCAGCACAGAACCCCAGAATGGGGTATTAGAGTCTTTCTTTCCTGATAAACGATGTATTGTTTGTCTTTCTCTGAGATCTCTCTTCAACAACAGAGCCATCCATCCTATACCTCTGTGCCTCATTTGCAGAAAGTGCAGAGAGAGATTGGTAGTTATAAAGGAAAGTGGTTTGTTAAAGTTAAAAAAAAAGTGTTCAGATGTTTTGTACCTTAAGACTCTCAAAGACAATGTGTTGTAATTGTGGTGGTGTCTTCAAAACCATAATGGTTATGGTTAAGACTAACCTTTTTATAGTTTGCTCCACATCCATATGCTCTCCATCTTTCAAGTTCAGGTGTGTCCTTGTGAGATTTGCATAAGTCCATTTGCATAAGTGCAGCCTCTGCCCCTGGCCATACCACATGTTTACACCTTGGCAGGAGTATGAATAGCTTATGTAATAGTGATTGCATACAGGAGGAACCAAGAGATATTTCACAGAATCACAGAATTAAAGAAGCTTCTGAGTTGGATGGGACCCACAAGGATCATCGAGTCCAACTCTTGAGTGAATGGCTCATACGGAGATCAAACCCACAACCTTGATGTTATTCGCACCATGCTTTAACCAACTGGGCTTTCCTGCCACATGCATAACTTTTGACCTTTTGGCTTTTTATGTTCAATGGAAGTGTTGCATTAAAGCATTTTGCTCATTTGAATTAAAGAAAATGGCTGAATTTACAGAGTCACAAGCATGTATCCCTGATATTTGAGTACCTGCTCATGTAGTTAATATGTTTTATATTAGCTATATATATATATAAGAAATATATATTTTATATATGCTCATGTTTTATATGCAGTTATCCAATTTTTGTTTGTGTAAATCATGTCTGTTTCATGCATTTCGGAGTTTAAGATTAATTTTTTTAAATAGAATAAAAGCCCCTTGTTTTTTGAGTTAAAAAAGTAAACAGACTGTTAGGTCTTCCAAATGGAAATGCTACTGCTGTCTGAGTGCTATGTGGGCAATAACCAGAAAGTCCAGACAGGCTGCCTGTTTTGTCTTACAATGGTCATTGAAGAAAAGATTCATCCATCCTCACCATCGTAGGAAAAAGGTGTATTATGAGTACATGGACTACAGTCCTTCCTTGGTATGACATTAGTCACAACAAGCTCAGTGAGCAGATCTAAAACTAAAATGCAAATTATGTGTCCAGTTACATTCCCTACTCAACAGGTGACCAGAGAATCATTCTCATATCCCCTCAATTTTCCAGCTTTCGACTGCAAACCCACTGTAGTGGGTGCGAGAAAGAAAGAAAAGCTTACTGAAAAAAAAAAATAGAGTGATAGGAGCAGAATGAAAAATACAAAAGAAAGTGATTGTTGAAATATTATATCCTGTAAACAGGATTTTGAAGTGTCCTTCCTTCAAGGAAGCAATAGGATGTTGACCTGAGGTTTTCCAGAGCTCCAGAATACAAAGGTCAAAACACTCAACAATTTTTGTTGGGGGTTATTGTAAAAGGACGGGAGGACCCAAGAAAGGAACAAAAAACAAAGGAAAATCACTGTCTTACCATGTTGCTTCCCTGCCCCATTTGGACTATGTCTCTCCATCAGTGGTTCTGATGGCCACTGGGGCTTACACAATACACCGTGTATAAAACTTCTAAAAAAGACTACCCTTCCATTCTGTTTCAGTTTTCACAGCTACTTGCACTAGAAGTTTAAGAGCTGGGGTGCTAACACAGACAATGTGAGTTTAATAATAAAGAGTGGCCATGAACAACAAACTTCTAGTAGTCAGTGTTATAATGGCTTATAGGAGCCCAACTCTACCAGACTGGTTTATTTTTCTCCTGGGGTCAACACAGAAAGGAAGTGATTGAAATAAATAGAATTTTCATTCCTTTGTCGTTCTTACATATGACAACAAATCAAACCTCACTCCACTTTTTGTGGAAAACAAATGCAGGAAAATCATTAGCCTCTGTAGGCTCAGGACACACTTAAAGGGTATTGAATTTAGCTGTCGACATATTCTGAAGATGTGGAAAACTGTTAAAGTATTGCCTTCCTGTTATTTGATTTTCATATTTCGTCCAACTTTCCGTGCACTCAGCATCTTTGACACATCCTCTTTGCCCACACATGTAATGCCCAGTTGGCTTGCATTACACAAATTAGCCTGTCACATCTATTTTCTGACCCACTTATTCTCTTGTGTAATGTCCAGCTCATGCACAGACTTCCCTGGGAGTTGCAGTTGCTGAATCCAGGCTGCAATGGGCTCCCTTGTGTTCTTAAACCACGTGCCTGTTTACTTCCTTGGGTTCTGCCTTCTGAATGGTCTTTCACGTTCCACTCACTACTGTGAAGAACATCAAGCTGGCTTATACATATTTCTGCAGAGTAAGCCCATCACAGTGCTGAGGTCCTCAACAGACCATATTTAACACCTGAGCTTTTTTCTAGAGCTTCTGTTTTATGTTTTAGACTCCAAAGGAAAGGGATGGCTCTTTCTGTCTTTCCAGTGTTAAGGAACTTTCTCTTCATCAGCCTCTACATTGCAGCTGACAAAATAACTGTAATAACTTTTACCTCTGGGCACTGTGAACAATATGTAAGTCATTTATAGTAATAGGTTAAAGCAAAGTTGAAGTTACGAGGAGGAAACTGAATGGCCAAGTTTATTATTATCTACTAGTTTTAGTAACAATGTTTGTTATAATGTGCAGGTTTGTTATAATGCCCTGCAGGTACCTTTCTCCTACAGCCTCTCAGTAAACATGAGAATACCTTTTTCTCTTTGCTACCCTGTAACACTCTCTTTCCACTATTAGATACTTTCACAGCGCTACTTTGACCTCAGATCTCTCTCTTTTTGTTTAAAATCAAAAAGCCCCTGCAGCAGTGCCAGATCCATCTGCTGCAGCTAGATCCCTCTTCCACCAGCTCTTGTCATGAGCAGCCCTGCTCTGGAGCTGCAACAGGTCGCACATGGAGCAATAAGGCCACCAGCTGAGGTGCAGGTTGGCTGCACACCTCTCTTGTAAGGCTTAATTCAGCTGAGCCAGAAAATACAGAGATTGAAGGGATTAAAACTCATAAGGTTTAGAGGAGTTTTGTCTGGAGACAAAAGTTATGTCCAAAGCTGTGAAAAATAGTTCTATCATAACAAGTCTAAAGAGCAAAGCTTTATAAGTAAGCCTGTAAGTAAAAGTATTAAAACGATCTTACCGGGGACTTTACAGGACTCCTGATTTTTTTCGCATTTACTTTTAGGTTATAAAGCGTGTCTGGTGTACCTGCTGGATGCCCAATGTTCTGCTCTTTTGAGGGTCCTTCTAGCACAGTGCCTCTTCTAATCCTCAGACTCTATTCAGCAACTAGTGGAATTGCTGTCCCACTTTTTTCAGGAACAATTTGAATGGATGGGCACTGTGTTTTTTGGGTTTTTTTTTAATATGGCATTTGTCAGACTCCCCCACCGAGCTGATTTCTAGCCCAGCCAGTATCACAGATTTCCTTTGTCATTGGTTACCACCATGGTGTCCCTTACGTTGCAGTAACAGGCTGTTCTGCCACCCGTTACTCCTTATGTTAGTTGCAGCTCCCTTTGTTCCAAGACAATGACTACCAGTGAATAAAATTATCCATGTCACTCCTTTTGCCTCTCGGTGCCTCTGAACAATATATCATCTCACCACCCTTGCCCAGACCAGGCTACTGATCCCACTGAACCTATATACTTGTTGAGGCAACTGATGTGACCAGACGGTATCTTGCATTTTCAAACCGATTTGTAACATTTGAATTGCAACATTTGAAAGCAACACAGGTAAAACCAAGGATACAATAATACCACTTCATTTCTTTGCAGAAGAAATTTTTTATGTGTAAAAGTGAGAATGGCTTTTCAGAATTTGTTTTTGAAAATTTTGTTTTAAGATTCACAGACTTTTTTTTTTTTTTTGCAGAGTATAATAATGGGAATATGGGCAAATAAATTTCTCTAATTCTTGTCCCTTCTCTCTCTTTCTCTCTCTTTTCTTGTTATTGAATTCAGATGATAGACATGATGTACTTTGTCATCATCATGTTGGTGGTTCTGATGAGCTTTGGTGTGGCAAGACAGGCTATTCTCTTCCCCAATGAGGAGCCTTCGTGGAAGCTGGCGAAAAATATTTTTTACATGCCTTATTGGATGATCTATGGGGAAGTGTTTGCAGACCAGATAGACCGTAAGCAAGTTTATGATTCTCATACTCCAAAGTCAGGTATCCAACTTTGATCAGATGATGTCCTGTTAGATCATATGTGTTTGCTCAATAAATGGCTCCAGACAGAGGAACTCCTTCAACACAGAGAATGGTCACAAAAATATTTCTTCAACTAATATTGGGGTGTCAGTTTCAGAACATGCTTCTGGCATCACTTTGCAATCATTTAACTGGAAATCTGTAATGCTAAATTATCTTGCATATAAAGGATGTTTTAAATGGGTCCTTTAACCAGCTTGGTGACAGAGACCCCCTTCCAAGTATCCACAGTGGGTTTGGTGGCATACCTGGAACAAAAAAAGTCACTCCTTTTTTCTCATCCATTAGTTTGATTTCAGACCTAATGTCATGCTGAACATCATGTCTAATAACAGACATTTTAGTTCCTATACTTCATGAGGATGGAATCTGATAAGTTTTCCTTTCTCTGTTCCCTACTCACTGCCACCACCTTTACACTAAACCATGTGATGCAATTCTTTGGGGACAGTAGATTCACTATTAGAATATTGTTATATTTATTTATGAGAAGGCAAGACTGTGCTTACACCAGTGCAGACAGAACAGGAGCCAATATTTAATATATCGTCTCTTCAGGATTCACCTGATCAGAAAAACGACAATTTTCTATTTAGATAAACCTTCTGGTGCCACTCTGTTCATTACACCAAAGGAGAAGGCTGGTCATGAGAAATGATGTAGTGGATAAACAAACTGAGAATCACAAACAATGTATCTTTTGCAAAAACTGTCATGAAACTGATGTTCATCATTCCTGCTTAACTATGTGCAAGCCTTGGAAGCATTTGAAAGTCATTATCTTTTCCAGTGGCAGATGACAATCATTAAAGCTCGGTTTGGGATATTTCCTTTTATCATATGTACCACCTTAGGAAAAGGCAGTGCTTTCAAAATTTATTTGCTGCTGGTTCAGTATTGATAAAGTTTGAATGGAAAAAAACCGTTGATTTTTCCTGAGCTTTTTAAAGGTAATAAATGTATTTATATCATAAATAATCCACTCACCTTAATATAGTCTCAGATGGTCAGATGTATACATATCACATGGCAGATATTTACAGTCATTCCATGTTCATTTCTTCTTCCCGGCTAGCACAGAATCATTATTGTGGATACAAATGATGCCTCCCTTTTATGTTTACTTCCCCACTTCGTTTTCAGAGGCAGCATGGCCTGCAAGGAAGTAAACAAATACCTAAAATCACTGTGTTTCTTTACACATTTCCCTCATTTTTAGCCTTTTCCCTTTCATTTTGAAAAATTCATTTAATTACAAAGGCATAACTGCTGGGAATATAAAACTTCATCTTGCTCTGAAAGCATAATAGAGAGATAAAGGTTTGTACCATTAAACTATGACTTCCTTCCACAAACAGAATTCCGTCTGTCCCTCTACAAGTGGCCATTTATTGATACTGTACCAAGTAATTACCATAGTGCAACAAACATGGTGGTTGGCTGAATAAAGTGTTCTTGGTTTTGTTTATTTTTAATGAAGGGCTGATTACAGTTTAGAACCTGGAAACTTAAGAAACTAAAGGGTCTTGAATGAAGTATTGTATTTAAGTAAGAAAAGGGAACAGCAAGCTTCACAGCCTTGCATGAGAATTTGCGGATAGTCTTGTGTGTTATTCAGATGCTCAGCACTTAAACTATGCAAAAAGATGCAGAGTAATGATTTCTGAAGCTTAGGGAAAGCAAAATTCCTGGCAGCTTCAACTCCAGTTCTAAATGTAGGTAAGTCGTTTTCTGGTGTCAAGGAAACTTGGAGTTGCAGCAAAAGTGATCATGTCAAAATGAAAAGCAGCATCTGGTTCCTCCTTCCTGAGGGGCAGATGACAGAGAGAATTAGAACCCGCCACTCTTTCAGCACAAAATAATATAACATGTCATGTCTGTCTCAGGCTCAGTTGTCTCAGAAATGTTAACTGTTGAATAGACTGGGAACATGAGCGATGGTTGGCCATGTTGCTGTAAAATTCAAAATGGCCCGATTAACACCCAGAAGGTTCTACTAGTATATTCACATTTTTTCACTATTTGAAAATTTCCTATTATATGTATTTTCCAAGTTGTTCTAAGCTAAATCAGCCACTGTACTCATGTTAGAGTGTTACAGTGTTTGTACTTTGTCAAATAAGACAAATGTTCTAAAATTGTTATGCTACATCTAAATTACAATTTAACTTTATAGCTTGGAGCACATTTTTTTTTAATCAGTATTATTTTAACAAAATAAAAAGGTTGCATTGTGAGTTTTTTATATTTTGGTGTTTAATATTGCTACATGATTTGCAAGTTTAGGATTCAGCAAAAGTGCTCATATTGATTTGAGACATGCTCCTGGAAATTATCTGAAGTTGTCTGAAATTGTCTGAGAAATGTAAAAAAAAAAAGTGTGCTACTCTAAAATTTCTAGTTCACTTTTTAAATTTTTTTTATGTAAATTTTTATTTTATTTGTGAAGCATGCCATGAAGGTTGACCAGATATTTTGTCTGGATCCATCTCAATAGCTGGCAGCCTGTTCATCCAGTGGATCTACTCTGATTTTTTTTTACCCATAATTTATGTATTCATAGAATCATAGAATCAACCAGGTTGGAAAAGACCTCCGAGATCATAAAGTCCAACCCTTAATCCAACACTGCTGTGGTTACTAGACCATGGCATTAAGTGCCATATCTAGTCTCATCTTAAAAATCTCTAGGGATGGTGAATCCACCACATCCCTGAGCAGCCCATTCCAGTGTCTCATTACTCTCTCTATAAAAAATTTCTTCCTGATATCCAACCTAAACTTCCCCTGGTAGAGCTTAAGATCATGCCCGCTTGTCCTAAGACATTTCATTTCATTTTGTAATGAAATGTTAACTGAAGTATGTGTTAGTGTCCTGTTGGCTTTTGATCTTCAACTCAAAAGTGAGGACAGATTATGTCCTCACTTCTGGGAATATGAATATGAATAAACACCACTATTCAGTGGTGTTTATTATCAGTGATGTACAAAAATACTACATGCCTACAAATTCCTGACTATGAACCAGGTGTAGAAGGGGAGGGGGGGGGGAGTGGGGAGCGAAAGGAGAATACATCTTTTACCACTGTGTTCAAATTTCCAGGTAAATTCAACAAAAACAGCAAAATCAGTCCCAAAGTAGTTCCTCTTGGACTGACAGTTCATCACACACAGGACCACCACTTTCCAAAAATCTTGTCATATTAAGTAATGCGTCATAAAAAAAAGATGCAGAACTAGAATGGCCAGCTTAAGCAATTCTTGAATGAAGTTTGTGAAAAGTTAAGAACTTCTGAGTATGCCTAAAATAGTGCTGGGGAGCAACCACAGACAGTAACACATGGAAGAGTGACTGCTGCTAATGACGGAGACATCCTGAATTCCTGGTGCCCTTTCAGCCCCAGCTACCCAGGAGGTCCACAACCCAGCACCATAAGGACTTGGGAATGGGGAACTAGAAAAGACAGACTTTACTGTCACAGTACAATCATAATGGTCTTATTCCAGATTTTGAGCAGGAAATGAGTAGTATGTGGTCTGCAAACAAAGGAGGCACAGTTGAGATTTATTAGCTCATATTGTTCCTCCAACTATGTCAACCTATTCTGCTCATTCTTTTTAGCTGATCTGGCACAGACAGAAGGTTACACATACCATGTTGTCTACTCAGCAACTTCTAGCAATTACACAAAACAACTTCTGGAAGTATATAAAGACCAGGGATTAGTAAAACTACTTCATGGAAAAGTGCAACCCATCAAAACATCAATAATAACTGGAGCCACCTTGGGCTATTGAGGGTTGACTTGAGCCTAGAAAATCCCAGTTAGCAACTCCTGGGATTCAGATAAAGGCTTAGACTGGAGAATTGAAAGGAGGCAGTAAGCTATAAAATTTATGAATTATTTAAAGGTTGAGAAATGAAACAATATATTTCAGGAAAGGTATAATGATAAGAGCTTCATAAATTGAATAAAAAGTAGACTGATATCAATTACATAGTTGAATAAAGATGTATTATTATCCACTGATAGCTGGGGAAGGAAGGAGGATCTGGGTCAGGGGACTAGTGATTGGACATACTACTCTGTTGTCTTCATGCTGCCTTTCCTTGTGCTACCCAATGGGATCCATGGGGCAGCAGCCAACCACTTAGCTGCTTTAGTGAATGCCTGCCCAGAAGGAATTCCACAAACACTGTAAAATCTCTGCCTCAATTCACCTCACATTGGCACTATTGCTGGCAGTTCTAGCCAGAAAAATTCATAACACAGTTCTCACATGCGAAGAACATTGTTTTCACCTTCCAAAACTATCTGCTCCTCTGGGATACTATGGATACAGAAGTATATAAGAAATACTGAAGAGGAAAGGTGAGTTTGCTTGGTAAAAAAAATGTAGATAGATGACATAAATGGTGGTCATGTCTAGAAAATTAGCATCAGACCTCACATTTTCCTATATTCAGAAGACAAAGCAACTGAGCCTACTATTAGCCTACATACATTTGGGTTTTTGCATCAGATCTCATGTATCAGACCTATATGCAGAAGTCAAAGCCACTGAACCTGCAGTTAGCCAACATGGGTTTGAATTTTTTGTTCTGGTAATTTATCAGATTTACCTGGTGTCTCACATGTCAGATTTCCGTCTCTATTATTTTACCAGCTGACAGCACTTCCAATGCCTGCTTGAATATGAATTACATTTATTTCTTGTATGTACTCCCTTTCTGGAAAAACCTACCTAGTTTAAGAGAAAAAGGTGGGGCCTCCTTCTCTTTTGGTTCTATTGAAAAAATATCAAGTAACCAGAATGCAGTTGTTTCAGAAGATAAGAGACAATTATACACAATGTTTTAACTATCCAATGAATTTCAGAGGAAAGTATAATAACTACAAAGGCTTTTTAAAAATTCTTTTAATTTCTTAGTCTGATAAGTGTATTTATTTTTTATAGTTCTCAAGGTTTTTGTAGTATAAATTAAAATCATATACTAAACTCCTTATGATCTTACAGGTTATATGATTTTCATTACTTGATAGAAGCTTCCTGTGAAGCCTGTCATTTACATGAATGATTCTGGAATTAGAACAAACAAAGCAGCTTTGCACAAAACAGAATAAATGATACCCGTGGCAATATTTTTAACGTTTTTAGACAAAGGTAGTGGATAAAATTTTTGCACATCCTACAAATCATTTTGAAACTTTTTCTGGCCAGAGTTGCAGCAGTATTTCATTCCTAGAACTTCTGAGGTTATAATTTGGGTTCTGTTTGGTTGACTATTTTTAATGGGGGGAATAGGGGAGTAGGAGGAAGAAAAAAGTGCCAAAGTGAACAAGAAAAATACAAGGATTTACTATAAATTGTGTTTAAAATACAAGCAGATTGAAGAGAACTTTCTGATTCACTTTTAATATGGCCTAGGGCAAGAAGCAACATATAAGGTTGGGATGCTGTAGCTAAAGAAACTTTTTTGAAGTAATAAGACACTGTTCAGCTCCCTGGGTGTTTCTACTGATGAACAGAGTAATTGTGCGAAATTCAGAGTTCACAGATTTCAGTACTTTCTCTGTAGTGAAGAAGTGGATAGCTCTAGGCAGCTTACTTAACATTTGTTGGGTTTTTTTCAATATTTACCAGCTTGGCAAGCTAGTAAGGTTGCTTAGACATTTGATTCAAAAATTATAAAATGCTTTCACATCCTTTGAGTTAATTGTGGATCAAAATTAGAAGGTGCATTTATTTGTTTCCATATTATTTTAGATTGTGATCATAGGAAAACATTCAGCAGTTTCTTGTGATTTCAAACAAATCAACTTGTAGAAGTTGTATCCATTCGTGTCTGAAAAGTTTTGCATCAAAGCCAAAAAGCTATTCAGTGACAAATCTGTTTTATGCACTTGCCTCTCTTCATTATTCCCCACAACTATTTTGGAAGGGTGCAGCTTAGGGAAGAGTCATGACACAGAAATCCACAAGCATCATTTCCCAAGCCCTCCACCCAATACACAGTAAAAATGAGCAGTGCCCACGTCATGACAGTTATTCCATCAGGGAAACAAATTCTTCCTGAGTTCTATCTCTTCTAAGACCCACAAAGACTTGGGTTAATGTTGGATTTTCTGACCTCTTTCCTGAAAGGGTTAGGTATGTAGCAGGAAAAACCCATACAGGAAACTGTAAATGAGAGTCAGGAAGGAGAAAATAAGTAAAGGAAGAGATTGTGAAAAAAGGAAACAAAATGCAAAAATTACATACCTTTACAGGTATCTGGATACACTATTTGAAAGCTGAGTGAAGTTAATGCATGTAATTGAAATTAAAACTCCAACCATTTATAATTTTCTAACACCTGAGCTCAGGACTTAATGTCCAACCTTATAGGTTGGACATAGGCAATGGCCTATAGGTATCAAAGTGGGTGGATTTTTCAGTTACATGAGATTGGCATATTGTTATGCTAACAGAGTTTCCTGCAGTAAAGCTTTTCTTTAGAGTTAAGTACTCTGTGTTTTTTGTTAAAACTAGGCTATAATTTAAAACAGATAACTAAGTTTTGCTAAATATTAATTTGTGCTTTGAGAAAGTTTATAACAGTATGTTAGTGCTCATACCCCAAAAATTACTTCATTTCTCAAAAAATAATTAAAATGGTAAAATGGTATTACATGAGAAAGGCAGGTGCAGATTCCTCAGGGATGAGGCACAGCATTCAGCAAGTGAAAGCTTTGGCTTTAGGGAAAGTGTAGCAGTACCACAGTGGGAGCCCTGCGACACAGGCACTGATCCAATGGAGACCCAGGGCAGTGGAGCCCTGCTCGGGAGTGGGGCTCAAAGGAAAGCACCGCAGGGGTGGATCACGAAACTGGTGCCGATTAACGAACCCTGAGTATGCAGCGTTCTGTTCTGCTCCTCAGGGACCTGCGGGTGTGATGCAGGTGCTGCTGCCTGGATTGTGGGATCCGCAGCTGGGCACCACGCTGGCCCCAGTGCGGGTGTACCCGCAGAGGTGGTGTGGGGAGTGACCCACCCCAGGTAACTGTAACAGGGAGACAAGATGTGCCTGGGACTCTACATCTTCGGGTGGGGGAGGCCAAGAGTCCCAAGTTACCATAACAGAGTCTTCTCACACCATACATACAGCATTTTAATTTCTTAAATGTAAACAAGGATCTTCGTTATCTAAAAATAGTATCCTTGCTATTTTTAGCCTCCTGCCCCAGTACTCTCTCCTTTTTCACAGAGAGAGAAGTTTCTGATTTCCTGGGAGTAATTGTTTTAAACAAACTTTTAATTAATAGTTGGGGGAAACAATACTTTAAAATAAATGTTATAGTTTAAAAATAGATTAAGATGTTCAACGATGTGTCATGGAACGTAGGCTTCTGCCTTTTGGACACAGAAATCATACATTATCTTATGCAGCTGAAAATGTGATGATTAAGTGGTGGCTTAATTCTCCATTAAGTAAGGCAAGAGGTGGGTGTTCCCATGTTATTTAAAAACTGTACCCACAACAGAACATGCGAAAGAGAAAAACTTTTGCAAACCTTCAGGACAAGCTGAACAGCAATGGATGCATAGAATAGACTGTGGGAACTTGTCTGCATAGGAAGTCTAATTTGGCCATCACTGGGTGTCATAAACCAACAGGGCAAGTAGAGCTGTTGTTGGCAAGTAGAGCTAGAGAAATATTTTTTTGTCGTGTTAGCTGTTGAGGCTGTTTGGTTTTTTTTCAGATTAAATTCCAGTATGTTTTAGGGGGAAAAATAAAAAAAAAAAGAGGGGGAATAGAATTGTAACCAGTCTTGGAGCTGCATTTTTTATCTCATTGCTCTAAGGTTTAAAATACGTTTTTCATAAATTTCTCTCATTATTGAAGACATTATTTCTTCTATTTTCAGCACACAAAAGGACAACAGGTTTCTTCAGCTGATATAGTGATTGTTCCATGACTGGTAAAATCATGCTGGGTTTTGATATTGTGTTGTGTGTTGGATTTTGTAGATCTGACTCAAGATGTGAGCAAGTTACTGTTTCCAGACAAACAGAGATGTAAGTCTCACACTGAGTGCTAATAGCAAGAGGTATTGAACATCCCAATTTCTGCTGGATGAAGGCTAAGGGCACATAGTCCCTCACTCACAACAGCTCACGGATGGCATTTTCAGTGTCTAAATGGAACTGCTGCTTGGAGCAGTGTGGGAAGCATGAAATTAGCACTGCCTTAAAATGATTTGCAAAGTGATGCTTATTGAGAATAAAGAAATGCATACTCTCAGCCTGTTCCAGTAATAAAATGTATTTTTGTAAGAAGGAAGGACTAGTGACACCACATGTCCAGACCCAACAGAGCTGCTTGTAAAAGTTAGTATTGCTTCTTTGACTTTGTAATTTCTTTTGCTGTGACTAGAATATTTTTTGAGAGTCAATGCTCAAAGCAGATTTATCCTGTAGTCTTCCATCCCATATGGCTATAATAACTCTGAACATAATAACCTTACATTTATGTGTAGTGCCCATAAACCAAGTACCCAAATCACACACAGTGTAATGTGATTGCCAGTACGGACATCACATCATCTGTGAACCAAGTTCAGAAGAACATTTTTGAGAAGGTGCAGTAGTTGGTATTGGAAATATGGATTTATTGCCATATGATGAAATTTTAGAAAACATACAGCATCATCAAACTTTGTTTTTCATGAAGTCAGTGGAAAACTGTCATTGATATCAGTAGGAACTGTGTCAGTATTGAGCACTTTGAAAATTCCTCAGTTAAACTTCTTTTTGATGGAGATGAGAGGAAAGTAGCTGTAGTGTTGTGCAAAATTTCCCATTTAAAATGGTTCGTATATGTAAGGTGCTGCTTCAGTTATTTTCTTGAAGAGCTTATTAGAGAGATACATAGGACTACTAGAACTGAAGCTAAAAAGACACAAACTGAACCCATGCTTGCAAATGGAGATCACCTACTATAGCACATATGGGCATATTAAAAAACAAGCAGGGAAAACTCTTTCACCATATTTTCTCTCCCCTTGCTTCAGTTCTACAACATTAATACTGAGAACATTTTGATTCCAACACATTTGTGGAAGAAACAGGTGGCATCTCTGCTGCCTACATGTCCCTTTACCTGGTACAGTAAAGACTTGATCATCTCCCCCACTGTTTCTAGGCATGCAGTCAAAAGTCCTTAATAGCAGAAAGTCATTATGACTATATCCTAGAGGGGTTTGGGCAGCAGAGTGCACAGCAATAAATGGCTACTCTTTAATTTACTTTCATGTTACTGCCTTTTCCTTATTTATCACATCCCTCTCAATCCATTAAAAAAGACCATCTTTTCACCATTAAAGAAATAATACGCAAGTTTTTTTTCAGGATTAAACATTTTGATCATTTCATTTGCAGAGCCACTAATTACCACCAGAGTACCATGGTATTTTAGCTGTATGCAAACAGGCAGCTTACTCACACCAAGCATGTCTCCTGCAAGTTCTGCTGGGAATATCTTGACATTCACAGTGAATAACACACAACAAATAACAAAAACTGCAGCCTGTAAAATCTGTGATAGCAAGCACGAATTTCTTGGGGGAAGTGTCAATGCTACTGTTATTTGGAAGATGTTGTCTTGGCAGGCAGGCCTTTATAAATATTTAAATATTTCTGTAAAAAGCACTGAATAAGATTCATTCCCTTTTTTTTTTTTGTTCGCAGCTCCTTGTGGTCAAAACGAAACCAGAGAAGATGGCAAAATAATCCAGTTACCTCCCTGCAAGACAGGAGCATGGATCGTTCCTGCCATCATGGCCTGTTACCTTTTGGTAGCAAACATCCTTTTGGTGAACCTCCTCATTGCTGTTTTTAAGTGAGTGACGCATTGCAAAGTACGGGCTTGGGGAGGATGCACATTGTTCACACCCTGTGAAGGCTGCTGAGCTGAAAGCTTTGGCTAAGAGATGTTTTCAGAAGAGTGAGGGTGGGAAGGAAAGAGGCAGTACTTTGTCTCCAGGGGATGAGGGAAACAACAGGTTCTTCTCATTGTGCTCCTTTCTGAGGACGAACACCTGTTGGGAATCAGGGTAAATAAGCCAAAAATATGTAAAATTCAGTTATGGTATCATTCACTCCCAATATGGAAAACAAGAATAAAAAGATTTTATCTCAGTGGATTGTTGTTAGGACTCAGTGGTTGTTCACAATAGACATACACAGTAACAAGATACTTTGAAAAGGTACCACTGTGCTTTGCTGAAGCACAAACTTATTCTTTTGTTCTGTTTCCCATTTCTGTGACAAGGAAACATTTGCCAATATTAGTGAAATGTGTCTAGTTAAGATATTTTCATATCCTCTTTGGTGAAGTACTCAAAACCATTTCAATCTGATGTTATTTCTGCTTCTTGCCTTCTAGCAACACATTTTTTGAAGTCAAATCTATATCTAACCAAGTATGGAAGTTTCAAAGATACCAGCTAATCATGACATTCCATGAAAGACCTGTTCTCCCACCACCTCTGATCATTTTCAGCCACATGACTATGATATTCCAACACCTCTGCTGCAGATGGCGCAAGCATGAAAGTGACCCAGATGAGAGAGACTACGGATTAAGTAAGCCTTCGACAATTCACAGAGTGGACTGTCCAGTGCCTTTGGTAATGTCTAGCATTTGACAGGCGTGAAGTCAAAGTCCAGCACCTTGATAACCTTTCCAGCAAAAGAACAACTTTGACCTGCAAAAATCTTCCCCGGAGAATTTAGTTCCACCTGCACTTTGTTCTCTCTGGAGCGGTAATGAGGCTGTGTGCTTCCGGAATTTTCTGGGGTGTTACCCAGTTGGTTCCTTCAAATCAAAGGTGTTTATTTTGCCATTACTAGAGATCTGTTGTTGCTGGAATTCTTCTTACAGTCCATCACACTTCCAGTTTTATTTTTGAAAATACAGAGAGAACATTCCTACTTTTTGAGCAAACAGCACATACTTTCCCCCAACACACTTTTTGCCTAGATAAGATGAGAGATGGTGAAAAGAAATTTTGTATACACATTGTCTCCTTGACACTGACTCAAACTGGAGGAGTAATTTCTCCACACACTTTAATATGTACTCCCATAGCTATGATGGAAAACCTGTCAGATTATTTTGATAACACTTTCTGTTTTCTTCTCTATCTAATTCTTCAAAGCAGAAGATCTCCACCTCCCCCCCCATTTTACATGCCAGCGGCAGGGAGCTCAGGTTGTGCATCTCTTCCCAACATTAGTCCATGCCATAGTCCGCTTCTTTACGAGGAAGGATCAGGAGACACGTGTGGTGCTGGAGATTCAAGTGCAACCAGACTGCTCTCCTCCCACTCCCATGATGCTGCTACCTGCAGATATCAGTTCTTGCCATGTCAAACATGTACCCACAGACTCCTGTCCTAGTAGTCTGCTAATGTAATTATATTTGTATTAGATTGCAGGTGGGCTTTGGCTTCCACATCTCTCCAGGACCAGACAGCAGCTGTGTTTAGACCCCACGCAATCAAAATGTATTCATATTTGCTCACCATTTACCTTCTTAAGTGTTCCTATCTCCAGAATCATAAATAACTGAAACCACTAATTTGGCAATTAGCAGTATCTATATAATTCCATATCAAAATGCCACATAAATTTTGAAACCTGCTTTTGAAAGTTCCGTCCATGAATTTCACAATAAATATGTAGTTAATTTCACATGTTAATATTTACCAAATTCACATTTCTCAACTGTTTCCACAGAGCTTTTCATAACTGAGGATGAACTGAAAAAGGTCCACGATTTTGAAGAGCAGTGCATAGAAGAATATTTTAGAGAAAAGGATGACAGATTCAATTCCTCCAATGATGAAAGAATCCGTGTGACTTCAGAAAGGTGCACTTTTTTTGTTTGTTCTCATAAATTGATCTGGAAATATGTGTCTGTTGCCATTCTTACTTTTTTTTCCTTTTTCTTGAAAAGGGAAAAATCTGACGTATTTTCGATGTCTTAACTAAAAAGTAGAGTGATAAAAGGCGGTGAATTTATTTTCTCTTTTTTTTGCTAAAACAAATATGTTCAAGGCTAGGTTGGATGGGACTCTGAGGAACCTAATCTACTGGAAGGTTTCCCTGGCAGAGGCAGGAGGCTTGGAACTAGATGAAGTTTAAGGTCCCTTCCAACCCAAACTATTGCATAATAAGTTTTGAAAAAGTGAATCTTTTAACCAGTTGTGTTAGGAAATATCTCATGTAGTGAGAGACACCACTTATTCTTGCATTTCAGTTCATAAAGCAGAACTTAAGTGGTCAGAACACAATGGGAAAGTAAATTAGAGTTCCTCAATAAAAATAGTACTTTAGCTCTCACTCAGTAGCTGTTCAGATAAGGAGGAAGCCTTGTTTCAGGAGGGCCTTGCTAGGTAAGTTAGTTTTGTTGACACCAACAGCGATCTTGACATGGATTTTAAATGGAGCAGGACATTTCATTTACAACAATATACAGAGGATGAAAGTACTACCTTAATTTAGTAGAAGTTGCCAGTCTTCAAATTCATCGGTGCTAAAAAACTCTGCTGATCTACTGTGGTGCTTATATTCTTTCATAAACTACTGCTGAGCTCGGATTTTGAGGACAGAGTTTGTGTTTGATTCTTAGCACTTTTGCCAATAAATATTTTAGGGCAATATCCTGTCAGATATTTAAAAACTTATGAACCATTAAATACTCCACTAGCTGAAAACTTCACTTAATTTGAATAACAGAGGTCAGATGAGTTATCATTTTCATTGATTACACAGATATAACACTCTTCTCCTTATACTTAATCTTCTAGCGCTGCCCCTAATTCAGCTATGCCTAAACTATGCTTTCTGTAGGCAAGGAAACATGCTGTTAATTTGATTTTGAAATAAATCTGTCCCAGAGCAAGATTGGAAGATATAATATCCTTTAATCATCTGCATTACTGAAAATCAAAGAACTCCTAAAACATGTATTTTAGAAAAGGATATTAGAGGGGAAGTTAGTAAGGCATGGAATGATTTCTTCGTCATGGCCAAGGAATCCAGCTTTACTGGTCTGGAAGAGATAAATGACAGATGAAATTATAGAGGTCTATAAATTATGAGTGCAAAAAGAGGGTGAGTAGAAATCAATTGTTTGCTGTCACTCCCAGAACACTCCCAAAACAAAGTATAGGGGAGCAACAGAATAATTTAGCAGCATCCCAGATTCAAAATGAACAAAAAATAGGTGATTTTTTCATGCAGTAAGCAGTGGAACAGAACAACTTCTTAAAAGTTTGTGAGATCTAAAAGAAGGTGATGGTGTCACCTAAAAGTCTGCGTGCATTCAAGCAGAGACTAAACAAGCTTACAGGAAAAGAAATCCAGTTAGGACTGCTAAATACATAGAGGTTATATTGAGCCTATAAAGTTTTTGAGCAAAAAATGCTTAGAAACTAGAGAATATAAGGAGGAAAGAATTACATATACTTCGAAGTAAGATAGTGGGCTAAATTGGTCTCTGGTCCAACTGAGTAGTTTTTTTCTTGTGTTCTGATAGTCCAGTGGTCACAAACTGACCTGAAAATCATAGATGTGGGTCCAATTCTCTGGACATAGCTTTCCTTTTGGAGGGCAAGGAAGGAAGAGGTATGTTTGAAGACCTGTAAATAGAACTAAATGAGGCTGGGTCCTCCCCTACATCATGCAAATGCTATAAGTCCTTGAAAATTAATAAATAACAGCTACCTTTGCACTATGTGCTGGCCCTATTTTACAGGAAAAGAGTCCTTATCTCTAATTTAAATGAAAAGCTTATAGCACCTTTTTCCAGAATAGGTTTTGTGAATATGAATCCTGAATAAAAACAACCACCTGAGCCCCAGAGAGAAATATTTGTCTTAAAAATCCATTTACCTTAGCCAAAAGTGGAACATGGAAACTAGCCAGTTCTAACTTTATAAGAGAGACCCAGAAAGTGAGCCCTGTGAGGTACAGAGGCCATTCCCAGGCCCAAGCACACTACTAGGAATGAAATCCCAGCTGAATGCAGTTCATAAAAGCCCTGAGGTATACTTTAAAGATGCTTGAGGAATCAGGGCTATCTAAGTATCTTACATAACACACATTTTAAAAACTGCATACCTGAGTCTGTTATTTTGCCTGCAGTCATGGCCAGGGAAGTATCAATTGAAGTGCTATTAATCTAAACCACTAAACTTATTTTTTCTAACCTGTGGAACATTCACGTAATCACAGAATATGCCAGTTTGGAAAGGATCCAGAGGGATCATAGAGTCCAGCTCCTGACCCTACACAGGAGTCTCCCCAGCAGTCACACCATGTGCCCAAGAGTATCATCCAAACACTTTGTATATCTACAAAGCCCTTGAAAGAGGAAGGAGGGAGCTAGCACTGGAAGGCAAATAGGAGATGGGAACAGAGTCTTCTTTTGAGTCCCAGAGGCAGGTTAGGGACTAAGGAAAACAAAACAAGAGATCCAGTTTCTTGATTACCATGGTTTAAGAACCCCAATTTAGTGTTTCCACTGAAACACCCTGAACCACATACCACTTGCTCACTCCCCTCTAACCCTTCCGGTGCAATGGGAGGGAGAGGAGAATTGGAGGCACAAAAGGTAAAGATCATGGTTTGAGATAAGAACAGTTTGAGACAAGAAAATGAACAGTAACAGCAAGAATAATAATTACAGAGCGTACAAGAGATGTGAATGATTCTGTATGAGTGCTCACAATGTGAAATCCATCACTACCCCGACCACTCACTTCACCCCTGGGCTGGCCAAAAGGGACCCAACCTCCCACTGTCCTCTGTGTCTGGCATAGGATAACCTCTGAGTCCTGGCCATACCCCTCCTGGCTACTGCAAAAATTAACCCTGTCCTGGCCAGAACCAGGACATTAATGCATTGACCTGGGTGTAAATGAATTATTTCATCTACGCAGACAGTGACTGTGCTTGGTCAGGTCCCCAGTGTGACTCACCTTACAATAAGCTGCAGTAACAGCACTTAAAAAAGATATTCTTGCCTGAGAATAGTCCCCTCTGGCATCCTGCGGGGCCTGTCTCAGTTCAGGAATTACCTTACTTAGTGTCGTGGTTTTGCTCTGGGTCAATTTTGCTCACGCATCCCCTACACAATTACTATAAATTGAGAGACTTTATTGGGGAAAAACAATGTTAGCACTTATTACTAGCAAAATAAAACTGAAGAACTACATCTACAATAATTCTACTCAAGTAAAAGTACTATGTATTTACAGAAATATTTCTCCCCCCTTTATATCAGTCCAAGGAGGAGAAGCAGTCTCTTTCGCCATTCTCGGAGCTCCAGGTCTTTTCAATAACTGCAGCACTTTAAAGCTCTTCTTCTGTTATCTCAGGACAACTCCTTTTCGTCGCAACTGGAACTCTTTATCTCTCTTTCTTCTATGTTGACCCCAAGGCAGGGCTGGCCCTACCCCCCTCCTGGGCTAAGACCAGAGGCTGGGGGTTACCCAGGCCCTGTAGGGTCTTCCATGGGCTTACAAGGGGATACTTGCCTACCATAGATCTTCACCACAGAGTCACAGGGGATAATGGCTTTTGAGTCCACTCCTGTTTCCTGTGGAGGTCCCTCCCCATGGGAGAACAGTCCTTGAATAGACCTCTCCAGCATGGGTCTAGCATGGATCACTCACACAGATCCCAACTCCCTACCCAAGCCGTTCTTGCTCCAGCATAGGTTCTTTCAGGGTTACAGATCTCCAGCACCAGCAGCATGTATCCCACACACAGATCCCAGCGTCTCACCCAGGCCATCCTCGCTCTGGCGTAAGTCTCGTCTCTCTCAGGGTCACAAATTTCCAGCACCAGCAGTGTGGATCTCTCACTGAGATCCCAAGCTTACCCGAGCCATTCTCACTCTGGCGTAAGCCTCATCCCTCTCAGGATCATAAATCTTCAGCAGCAGCATGGATCCCACACACAGATCCCAACACCCCACCTGAGCCATTCTTGCTCCAGCATAGGTTCTCTAAAGGGTCACAGCTCTTCAACAAGACTCTGCCTCACCTCAGGTCTCTCATAAAGTCTCGGCTTTCTCATGCATCAGCTTACTCAAATGTAGGCTCCTCCACGAGCAGCATGGGGGTCTCCTCACTCCAACAATCTTCCAAAGGTAGCAGGGTGTGATGGTTTTGGTCTAGGCCTTCATGGTGACCAGTTTGTAACCAAGGAAGTGGCCAAGTACCCAGTATTCCATACGATTTTTACGTAAACCAGGGTATAAATAAGTTAGAGATTAGAGACCTTGCTCTCTTCTCTTCTGGCGAGGTTTGGGAACAGTGGGTCCTTGTGTTGGTCTCACTTATCTAAGGCTGAGGCCTGCAGCATCCACTGTCCTGCCACGTGGAAGTTTCAGGGAGTGCTGGCCATGTCTGCCAATCCTGCTTTTCTAAGGGACGTGGTGAGATCTGTTTTGCTAGTTATTACTATAATTCTTGAGTTTGATAGCGTATACCTGTTCAGTGTCCCTTTTTGTCCCCTTTTATCCTGTTTTTCCCCTTTCCCTATCCCTCTGGGGGGGGAATTCCCTTTTACTGTGTACCAACCTGATCTCCTTTTACGATCAGGTGACCCACCTGGTGGATGAGGGGAAGGCTGTGGATGTGTCTATCTGGACTTCAGCAAAGCCTTTGACACTGTCTCCCATAATATACTCCTGAAAGAGCTGCAGCCCATGGCTTGGACAGGGGCACTCTGTGCTGGGTTAAGAACTGGCTGGAGGGCCGGGCCCAGAGAGTGCTGGTGAACGGGGCTGCATCCAGCTGGCGGCCGGTCACCAGTGGTGTCCCCCAGGGATCAGTGCTGGGCCCAGTCCTGTTTAACATCTTTATCGATGATCTAGATGAGGGGATTGAGTCCATCATCAGCAAATTTGCTGATGACACCAAGTTGGGAGGGAGTGTCAACCTACCAGAAGGCAGGAGGGCTCTGCAGAGGGACCTGGATAGACTGGAGAGTTGGGCTGACTCCAATGGGATGAAGTTCAACAAGGCCAAGTGCCGGGCCCTGCACTTTGGCCACAACAACCCCTGCAGCGCTACAGGCTGGGCACAGAGTGGCTGGAGAGCAGCCAGGTGGAAAGGGACCTGGGGGTGCTGATTGACAGGAAGCTGAACATGAGCCAGCAGTGTGCCCAGGTGGCCAAGAAGGCCAATGGCATCCTGGCCGGGATCAGGAACAGTGTGGTCAGCAGGAGCAGGGAAGTGATTCTGCCCCTGTACTCAGCGCTGGTGAGGCCACACCTTGAGTATTGTGTTCAGCTCTGGGCCCCTCAGTTCAGGAAGGACATTGAGGTGCTGGAGCAGGTCCAGAGAAGAGCAACGAGGCTGGTGAAGGGACTTGAGCACAAGTCCTATGAGGAGAGGCTGAGGGAGCTGGGGTTGTTTAGTCTAGAGAAGAGAAGGCTTAGAGGTGACCTCATCACTCTCTTCAACTACATGAAGGGAAGTTATAGCCAGGTGGGGGTTGGTCTCTTCTCCCAGGCAACCAACAACAGGACAAGGGGACATGGGCTCAAGCTCTGCCAGGGGAAGTTTAGGTTAGATGTTAGGAAGAAATTCTTTACAGAGAGGGTAATCAGGCATTGGAATGGCCTGCCCAGAGAGGTGGTGGATTCACCATCCCTGGAAGTTTTTAAAAAGAGATTGGACATGGCCCTTAGTGCCATGATATAGTAATTAGAGTTGGATCAGGGGTTGGACTTGATGATCTTGGAGGTCTTTTCCAACCCAGTTAATTCTATGATTCTATGATTCTATGATTCTATAGCATCTTAACTGTATATAACTGTAATTTACGTAAATATATATACTTTTATATAAGCAGCTTGACTTTAATTTTTATAGTTTTTTGGGGGTTTTTCCCTTTGCCCTAAGGGAAGAAGGGGGGGGGAAGGGGGCTGCTGCTGTGACTTTCGGGCATTTGACAGAAAACCAAGTCCAAACTATCACACAGGGATTTATTTTTCAGTCTTTTCCCTGCTGAAGGGAGAGAGTGAAAGGAGGGAGAAACAGCCCCCCCTTCGAACTTCTCTCTCCTCCAGCTGCCAGCTTTGACCTTGGACACTTCGTTATCTCTCTGCCGGAATTCTTCTGCAGTGGTTTCTGTCCAAGCAGTCAGTCCTCTAAAGTTTTTTTTTCTCCACTCTCTTACAAGAGAGAAGGGGGGCTTCAGTGCCACACCTGCCCCTGGCGCAGGCTGGGGGATGAGGGGTCTGTGGCCCACTCGGGGCCTGCCTCCTCTCCTACATGGCTACTGCTACTAATTTCAACTGCTACTAATTCCAACTGCACCACCAACCTTCTCTTCTGTTTTCTTAAATATGTAATTAGCAAAGGCATTACTGAGAGTTTTGATTGGCTTTTTGTCCGGAAATCCACCTGGACAAAACCATCCTCAGCCCCAGGGGCTGACCGGTGGACAAAACCATGACACTTAGTAACAAGGAATACCTCAGATATGTCCAGATTTGACATCACGACACAGAATTTCTCCTTTGTCTGATGGTTTCACTAAAAGCGTAAAACAGCACTTGGTATTTGTCTTTCCCTGACCCCAAGTACTAAGTAACTTGGAGGAGTAGCCCACTAGCTAGGATCTCACACAAGCACATAGAAGTAGCATCAGGTTACTGACACACATCAGAGGAAGCGATTGACTAAGTGGAAAAATATAAAGCAGTACCAGGCTGTAAGGTGTTTCCCTTGAAGGCATTTATCAAAGCAAGAACATCTTGGTGAATCTCCTGGAGATCTGTGAGGAAAGCGAAATTGGACAAATTCACTTCATTGCAGCAGAAGAATCACAACCTTTCCTGGAGCATCTTCCTTTATAATCATTGTGTTAGCATCTTGACCAGGGCCATATGTAATATGATCAAAAAAGGCTGCACTATTTTTCTTTATCTGGCATGGAGCCACAGAAACAACCTCTTTAGAAACATTTGCTCTGTATGGATAGATCTCGACTGTTTCAAAGCTCATGCAAAACCTCTTGTTGATTTCAAAGGGAGCAGGTCACATCATAACAGTATTTGAAAAGCAAAAATGCTGGCTAGAGTAGATATTATTATGTCATCTTTGGTACTCTATAGTATCCATTAGTACAGCACTTTACAGTCTCCAATGCAATTACACTTACAGCATCCATGTGGATGATGGCATAGCTATTACCTTGATTTCAGAGCTGGCAGGCTGAAGTGCACAGAAATAGCTTTGTCTTGATAAAAGGGACTGAGCCTGCACGATCCACCCATATATAAAGAGTAACAGCAGGAAGGGTCTGTGAATTTGGTGACATCTCTCTTTGGTCATAAAGAGTTAAGTGGTCTTAGGCTCCAATGGGAATGCAGCCAGGACAACCCAACTTCCTTAGCCCGCAGAAACTACTACACCTGGGAAAACAGGCTGCTTGCATATGCGCTGCTTTACCAAAAGAGGTCTGGTAAAGTACCAATACCCTGTTACAGTCTTGGGAATTGCTATCTATGTTTTATTTAAATAAAACCATTCAGCAGTCACCTATCAAAAGCACTGCAAGTGACTTTCAGTGTCCATGGTCCTTGTGGGAGTTGAAAAGTATAAATGATGACTTAAAAATGGACATAGTTAGACAAAGGGACTTGTGAGCCTAATTCTAGCATTCAGTTAAGAGGTCCACATCATAAAGAAGTGCCTTACTCCCATTAAAGAATGATTTTAATTAAATTACTAATGAACTTATGTTCAAAGGTTAAAAATAAATAAACCAAAACGAATGCCAGCAAAAGTCATCATCTCTCAGACTGTAATCAAAAAGGCTCACCACAGGTAATGTAAAATCTGAGTTCTGATCTCTTATTTTTTTCCTGGTTACTGAGTATTGTTCTCATATAGTCCATGTTTGTTTCATTATTTAAAAATTTTGAGCTTCAGCAGCACACCTTAATGCACATTTTATATGTAGCCTCCACTTTTTGTCTTCTCATTCTGTTAGGATGGCTTGGCACCTTCTAATAGGTTGACTAAATCTTGCTGTAAGGAAAAGCACAGGTGTAAAGGAGGCATCATACATGGATACTGTGAGATTTGCTAAAAGGTTTATATATTCTCCTGAATATACATGGAGAAAAAAATCCAAAACAAAACTCGGATATCCTTATTTTGAAATAGCATTTTATTTCAAAACTGTTCCTCAAGCTGTCTATTCACTGAGTGAAAGTATATTTTCCCAAGAATATGGGAAAATAGAAAAAATCACTTACTCAAAAATTTTAAGAACCAGATTGTGGCTGTATTTCTCCAGAACACATTCTCCTACATTCAGAGTGTTTGGCTAATGTGATTTTATCATGTTTCTGATAGGTTTATTCCCAGACCATGGTGCAGTTATGCGTCATGAATTAGTACAGAACTGAACATGAAATTAATACAAGAGAATATCACTAAAAGAAATCATATTTGTTTAAAATTCTGGAGTGGCCATATGCAAGCTAAAAATTACTAAATTCAACTAACAGTTTAAGGTTTGAAGGAAATCATCATCTCTCAAGCTTTCTTTTTGTGAATAAAATTATGTAGTCAGAGCTCATCAAGTGTAAACACATGTATTTGTTTCTCAGTTATCTACGCACATCTCTGGTTAACTCTGGTTTCTCAACCTAGACTGCACTACCCTTATCTTGTTTTATTTCTGTATAAATTTACCCCTACTATCAATGCAGTTGCGTCTGTGATCACTTCCATAGCAACCAACGGACCACATAGCACAAAAGCCTCTCTTCACCTTAACTGTGACAATACCACCAGGTTTGTGCTCCGTGCCTCTGACAGCAGGTGATAGATCATGTTTGGGGAAGGCAGAACTAGTGCATGAATATGTGCCAGCAAGGTACATTAGTTGTGTTCAGTGGCATTGCATAGCCCTCACATGAATGCAGGGTGCAAAACTTTTCTCACAGTTCTACTCATATGCAAACTGGCTGTGTTTTTATGAAAATTATTTTGCTTGTGTACAGCTGTCAAAGCAAGAAAAATAAACAAACAAACAACACCAAAACCAGATTATCCAGTTAGCTTCACAGAACATTATAAATTCATTGAAGTTCTTAGTAACTGTTGCTGCAGTCAAAGAGGTGCTTTTTATTGTAATCTGAGCATTCTCCAGTAAAATCCAGAGGTTTCTCCAATTGTTTCTTATTTCTCTCAGCCCTAAAATTGTGATATTTTATCTGTTCATCATCTTAGAGCAGTTGTAGAATCTGAATAGGGGATGAAGGACTCAATTGTTGGCTGATAAATATTTCAGAAGTATATTTGCTTTCATAAAAAAGCAGTTCACATAAGTAATAGATGAGGGAAAATTCAACTGCTTCCCATATAAATTGCTCTCACTGTGGAATTATACCCTGTGCTTGCAATAACATTAATCTGTTTTGTTACAGAAACTGGTTAGAAACAGACTGGTGTCTAAATGATAACGAGTGGAAAGAGACTCCTTGGAGCTACCAGTTGATTTCTTAACAGTGATTACCTGATCGTTCATCTCTTGAAGTCTAATGATGACAATACAGTTACTGCTGTACATTTGATTTGCTGTGCTTGTGCTTTCAAAACTCATGAACTTCAATAGAAAAAACCTGTATCTCACAGGCATGTGCAACTTGCTGTAGGAAGTAGTCACACTCTTACCTGTCCTCTCTTATGTGGGCAGGTTGCTGTAGGTCATCACTCCAATGTAGTCAGATTTGGCAGATAGTGGAAGTCCCAGTCTGCCACAGGGACTACAACCAGAGAAAAATAATTATGCAAAGGAAATTCATATGTGCTGAAGGAATTTCATTGTTTAAAATTGTCAGACTCCATGTCAATCCTTCACTTGAGACATTTTAGAAGCCAGAGAGTTTAAATGGTTGGAGGCCACTGGCATAGATTAGTACACAATTCACCTTAAAGTTGAAAACGTTTTAAAATGAGACAGATCAACAATGTAGAAAAGATATACTGAAGTTTAATTAAATTAAATATATTGAATCTTGCATTCAATTAGTACCTCTTAATATTTTAACCTAATTTTATATATATATCAAGAGAGCAGCTAAAAAATTACTTTAAAATCAATCATTTCAATCCCTATGCTATTACTGGAGACTACCCAAAGCACTATCATTTTGGGTGATGGAGCAATCTTAGTGTGTACATCCTGTTGTAGGCTGTATTTGCTCTGATCAGTGTTCTTTTCCTGCAGTGTTCATGCATATTTAACTTGATATAATCTATATTCAGTAAAGTAACTGATATTTTTTTCTATAAATCTGAGTTAAAAATTAATCAGCAAATAAAGAAACTATCTCTTTAGGTCCACGTACCACTAGCTGGTGTAAATCTGGGGTGAACACCAGAAAAAAATACAGTGTTGTCCACCTTCTATGGCATATTGCCTGTTTTCCCTACTTCATTTAGTTCTGCAGTTAGCTGCAGTGGTCCTGCCTGTGGCACAACTGGTAACATGTGTCATCTGCTATAAGTATTATTCATTTATAACAACCTAAGTAGAAGCTTTGGCAGAAGAGAGGCAGTAATTCACAGTAACGTTTATGTAATACGTCCTGTTCCTGGGATAAGTCACACCCAATCCCCCTCTGCATTATGCTGCAGGCGTCACTTATTCAACCCATTGGACCAGTTTCCTGAGCTGGTGATACTTGTTTGTGGAACCTCTTCTAGCAGGGTTTTGAAGCAGATGAGGTGGTGTAGATTGCCTTGGGGTTTTGAGACCTATTTGTTGCCAACAGTTTTTGTGACCTATTAGCTGAACATCACTGCTTTGTAGAAATTAACCTGTTTAATTCTTCCCTTTTTAAGGGTAGAGAATATGGCCATGCGACTGGAAGAAGTAAATGAGCGGGAGCACTGCATGAAGGCTTCTCTGCAGACCGTTGACATCAGGCTTGCTCAGTTGGAAGACATGATGGGACGGATGGTGACTGCCTTAGAAAAAATGACTGGCATAGAGAGAGGTGAGACAACTAAGATACGATCCAGGACCTCATCCGACTGCACAGATGCAGCCTACATTGTGAGACAGAGTAGCTTCAACAGTCAGGAAGGAAACGCCTACAAGCTTCAGGAGAGCATAGATCCCACAGGAGAGGAGTCCATGTCTCCAACATCGCCTACGATCACACCCCGCATGCGAAGCCACTCCTTCTATGCAACAAATATGAAGGACAAGTGTGGGTTGGAAAAACTGGAAAGCATTTTTAAGGAAAGATCTCCAAGCCTGCATCGGGCAATCAGTTCCCACTCAATAGCAAAAGAAGGAAAGACTCCATTAGCTCCTGCCAGCACTTTGTCAATCGCCCCAGACTCCAGAAGACCTTCATCTTGTATAGACATCTATGTTTCTGCCATGGATGAGATACATTCTGACACAGAACCTCTGGAGAGCTCCATAAATATTCTTGGTCCCGGAGATGCAGCTCTTCAGGCTCACATAGCCTCTTCCCTTTTAGCTAGCAGTGCATACATTAGCAGTACACCTGGTGAAAAAATTTCTGGCAGGAGTCTTGATTATGAGGAAACCTCTGGAATAGAAACAAGGGCATTTTCTTCAGACTACTCACAAATCACTGACTGTCAAATCCCCTGGGATTCAGACCCTCCCTTGTATCACACTTTAGAGAGATCTAAAAGCAGTCGTTACCTGGCTACAACTCCATTTATACTGGAGGAAACGCCCATTGTGAAATCTCACAGCTTTATGTTCTCTCCATCTCGAAGCTACTTCAGCAGCCTTGGGGTCCCAGTCAAAACAGCAGAGTACACAAGTATTACAGACTGTATAGACACAAGGTGTGTGAGTGCTCCCCAGGCTATCGCGGAGAGGGCCAGTTTCCCTGGAAGTCTTGGGGGCAAAGTGGAAGACTTGGGATGCTGCCACCCAGAGAGAGAAGCTGAACTAAGCCACCCAAGCTCTGATCATGAAGACACTGAGGCCAAAGAAAAGAAGGGAATCCCTTTATCTCCTCAAGACAGCAATGCTGCAAGAACTCTGGCCAACAGCATTCCACTTCCAAAAATAGAGCGAGCCAACAGCTACTCTGCAGAGGAGTCCAACATGTTGTATGCTCAGCACACACGGAAGAGCTACTCTATCAGTGACAAACTTGACAGGCAGCGAAATGCAACAGGCCTGCGGAACCCCTTTGAGCGGAGTAAGCCCTCCAGGCCAGAGAGCAGAGGGGACAACCTGTCCATGAGGAGACTGTCAAGAACAGGAGCCTTCTGCAGCTTTGAAAGCAAACACAGCTAGGCTTAGACAAAGCTCACCAGCAGTCAAAAGGGTCATCTGTTCTCCAGTCCATTTTCTCAGCGGAATTAAAACCAAAAACCTTCATGTTACCTAAGGTCAACTCCAGTTGGCATTAGCCACCGGTCAAGGGAGCGCATTGTCAATCTCAGCATCACCCACTGAGGTACTGCATCTCAACCCAGTTGACATTTGCACTTAAGGAAAAAGGGAGGGATGAAAGCTTTACAAAGACTTCAGTAAATAAGAGGAATAACAAGCCCCCTTTTTGAAGTCAGAAGAAATAAATTAAGAGGTATAAATAAATTAATAAATACCTGCCTTTTATTAGAAGGCATCCTAAAATCTTTGATCCTTATTCAAGTTTTTAAGATGCAGGAATTAACTGGCAAAAAGAGATGTACAAATTAAATGTTCCAAACTTCAATCACAACCTCTTTTTCATCTATTTCACCATTGTGATGACTGATGAAAAGCATTTGTTATTTCTGTAGGAACTGGCAGCAAACAAGACTCCCAAGTCCCTTGCATCTCCACTTGTGGAAATGAAGAAAGGTGAACACAGTAACAACCATAATGTTCACTTGTCTCCTTTTGTATCAACTTCTTGTGCCACAGAAAGTTTATATTTTCAAGAGCAGAAAGGGAAATGAAATGGTTTTTGTACTGCAACTTAAATGGAAGGAGAATTTATGCTAAAATATCAGGTGATTTCCTGTATAAAACAGGCGTTCTAGATTCTAGCACAGCTGAGTAAGCTCAGGATGAATGTAATTAAGCGGAATAGTATATATTTATTTTTTTACCACATCTGTCATCAATATGTTGTCTCACTAAATCAAAGGATGTGATGGAAGAGTAAGAGGGTGATCAGAGCAGAGCACGGTAGTATTGTCAGGTTCTTTCTGCTCCATTTAATTATGTACACTAATTGGGGAGATTTGTGCACCATGCTGCTACCGGGTTCTACTTACTGTTCCATTTGAGCTGCCAACTTTTCACATCATTCCCTCATCTAAAAATATACCCTTTTTTTTTTCATGTGTACATAGTTGTATTTGAACATTTCAGAGTATACAAGAATTATCAAACAATCTGAATCCAGATTCATGTAATTAGACTGAAGTTGCTTAAAGGAAAATATTTTTGTCAGAGGACTGGAAAACACTAAAATTTCTATATGCTTCTAAGGTAAGTTAAAGAATCAAAGTGAAACTGCAAGTGTCTATAAAGAGCAAAAGCCATCAGTTGTGACTAGGCTTTCACCGTTCAGCAGCATATGACACAATGAGCATTTTTATAGGAGAAAGTGTGTATGAATGGTAGTGCAGTGATGGGTTTTGGTTGAAGACAGTTGTAACTCCACTGAGCTGACCTAAGGGTCCACAGTGTCAACCAGACTTTCAAACTTCTCATGAGAAGGTGTCCCAGGTCACAGGTGGAAAGGTATGCAGAAGATTGGAAAAGGGGAGAGAAGCATAAACTGCAACTGGATCAAAATTTCACATACTTTATGAAGGCAAAACATTTAAGCTTTTAAAGAGTTGAAGCTAGTTAAAAAGCTATTAAAAATGAAAATATCTCTACAATTACCAACATCTGTGTAGAAGCAGCTCCTTTTTGTTATTAAAAATTAACACATGTGAGTGGGGTACATACTTCCCATTATTTAAATGGGAATTATCTTTCAAAGGCACCTTTGAGAATGCAGGCTGACATTTTCTCACAGAGTCCTCACACTGGGAGACTCAGAGCACCATTTGAGAGCTAAGTCTGAAAGGCAACAAATCCAGACAGAAAATAATCATCAGCCTCAGGAAAAGAGACAAAGGCGGCGAAAACATTTAGTTAACAAGTCACTGCGTTGGAAAGTTCAGGAAACAAAGAAATGCAGCAAGGGGATGTTAAGAACAGTGTGTTTCATACTTCCTGCACCAACGTGTTCCTTGCTTTCTTCTATTTGTTCAGGCTTTCAATGAGCTAAACTCCACCAAGACAGCGTGTTTATGCAATTGCCTTTCAGCCCATGTGCAGCATTATGGTCACATGGCAATACCAAGAAAGGTCAGAAACCTTTCTGTGCATTATGAAGCATGCTTGTGGCAGGCTGATTGTTGAACAATAGCAAAATGCCCAAGGGCAAAGGAACTTGTATTTAACAATATGCTTCAAATGTGCCAACTTCTGTTAGCAGCCTTTTCCTAAGGCTTCTCCAAATATATCTATCCTTGGTGAGTAGAGGGGGATATTCTCACGTTGTTTTCTTTGTTACTTTTATGAATGTCTGCTAAAATTGTTGTGGACTCTTTCATTTTCACCATATTACTAGCCTACTCTAGAGGAATTTCAGATTCATTAGAAATTCCTTATATGTGCTTAGTGAACTATTTCAAGGTATTGGGTTCTCCTCTGCAGTAGATTTCATTGCTTAGTTTGTCAGGGTAAAAGAATTTGCCAAACCTAGAAGCTGTATAAGTGTTTAGGATACAGCACCTTATTGATCTGGAGCACACATTCCAGGTAAAATGAAACAGGACACTTTATTTACCTCTTAAAATTTGCCATTATGTATAAAATGTAAATTCAGATGTTAGAAGTGTGATTGCAAGATGTCAGTACACCATTTTTCCTGAATGTTTCCCATTTATTCTATGATGTGGTTTCTATAGGATGTATTATGATGGATGTTAGATTATTTTATTTTCACCCACTTTTACACATTGCATCAAACTGCTGCTTTTTGAATTTGATGCTAAAACACCTATTCCTTGCAGTGGGACCAGACTTCCCATTCCTAATATTATGATCATTTAGTGAGAGTGGAAGTCTTATCATCCATCATCATGTAGCTATATAGCATGGGCCATGACATATTTTGTATCAAAGGATAGCTTATGAAGTAGACACATATATAGTTGTGACATGTGGTAATATTAGTGAACGTTACAGGACAGTTTTAATATCGCATTATATGGTCTTGCTTGTAAATCTGTAACATTCAATAAAATAGCACATGTTGCATCAAGCATTAAGTTCCACTATCCAATTATTAGCTTACATATGGAATATGCATTTCTTTTCACAGTGTGTAAGTTTGGTATGTTTCACACATTTCTTTGTATAGCTCCACTTAAATGTCTGTATGAGCTGATGTATAAACGTCTAATGAGCTGCTGTGGGCTGTGACAGATGAGTTGTGATGGTGTGAAAGATGAACTGGCATGTTATGCAAAAGATTATAAGATAAATGAACTTTAATAATATTTTGAAACTCAACTGAGCTTAGCTGTTTGTTTACATATGCTGGTTGACTGAGGAAGCTGTGTGCAGTATTTTATAAATATTTTCCTATAGTAATCTGTTCTGTTGTTTCCAGTTAAGTGATTCTATTCTACAGTTGGGGTATACACTTGTCCTAGGTATTGTATTATAGCACATTATTCTTTCACAATAACAGTGTGATATAACTGAAGTAGTTTCTATTCCTTACAGTCCAGTCTTTTTTTGTGTCAAAGAAAATGCATGCATTGTTCCATGAGTTTCTTTGGACTACTAGGAGACTTAACATTTTACTATTGCCTGCCTGTAAAGATGAATCCAGTTAGGAATGAATTCAAACTTTTGGATGTTTACATTATTTCCATTATGTTTGATCTTTAGCAAAGTAAGTGATTTTTTTATTATTTTTAAATGACAATTGTATTTTATGAAATTTGAATACTCAATACAAAATGCGAACCTACAGCAGTGCTCAGACATTTGGCTCTCTCTCTTTTTGGAAGAGATAAGGTGCTACATTATTGTTCTTAGCACAAGTGCCAGTTAACAAATGGCAGTGAGGGGATAATTTGAAATATAATGAAAAACCAAAACATCCACTCATCTACATATGGAAATCCCTCTGGGTTCCAAGGCATAGATTACTTTTTTCTTTAATTTTCCATTTATAGATTTTTTGGTAAAAAAAAAAAGAAAAACAACAAAACTGATTTGTACCTTTTGTGGAATGGATAGCCTTTTGTCAGGGGATAAATATCTTAGTTAGGTATATTTTTTGTATGAGAAGACAATGATTTGTTTCTTAGAAACTGTCAGTGCATGGAAAATGCAACTACATGAATAACTGCTCAAAAAAATGTGCTGGTAGCAGCACACAGCCTTAGTCCAATGACTGCAGTCAGAGCAAACAAGTATCTGTCCTGAGAGCATTAGTTATCAAAGGTATTAGAGTGAACCAGTGAAACAAAATGCTCTGTAAACTCGTGGTGCAGATTTTCAAAACAAGCATAAATGTCTTGTTATGTTGCTCAGGTTAAACACTTAAGAGGATCTGATAATCACCAGAAGGGAAGATGTGAGCTGGTCATTCGTGGATTTCCCTGGGAATGCTTAAGTAGTTGTGATGTCTCTCCCCTGTTTAAAAATAATATATTTGCATTTTTGCACAAATACACATAACTGATTTAAGGAAAGCCACATTTTCAGTTCTGCTGAAAGATAGCAAGTATAGATCATCTTCTTCAAAAGAGATGGGAAGGATTCCTAAAATAGATTTTTCCTTCAGCCACCTCAGATAAAAACACAGTCCAAGCTGGGACGAAGCAAAGCATTGGGGGTGTCTGCTCACCTAGTGAAACCCTTCATTACTGTAGATGATATTCACTGTCCTTGCCATACATTGACACAAAAGCAGTAGTATTGAATACAGAGGGACTTTGTTTCTGCACCCCAGTGAGAGTTACCCTGCTTTATAGCCAGTCATACGGTGAACACTACAGGTCACACAGGCTTCTCTTCTCCAAGACTGACTACAAACTATGGTCTTACCAATGCTGGTGCAAATCTGCAGAAAATCCACTGATTTGAATGGCATACTCTGGCTTTTGTCAGAAGATGGATTTATTCTGCACTTCTAACTCTATATTACTTTGAGCCATGGCATGGATTACACTAAATCATCTTCATGCTGGAAGTCTAGTGACAGAGCCTTTGAGCCAAACTGGTTGTGAAACAGTCTCTGACCTTTTAATTTCTGCTGTATGCGTTCAGATCTGTTGTACCCACACATTACTTATTTCAAAGAGCTATTAGGAAAAAATGTTTGATTATTAAATTGCTGCTGTTTCTGCTGCAGGGAAGTGATAACTCTTGTTTATTTTAGTATTTGGGAGGAAGGGGGAAGGGACAGAAGAGGGAATTGGATGTGAAATAGAGTTTTATGGCTGTACAAGAGTAAATTGTATTAAAGTTATATCCTTTTTCCACCACTGCAGTTGTTGTACATGAGGAGAGTCTATTTGCTGCTACTGCTGTCTGGAACAGTGTTTGCAATATACTATACTAATAGCTATTTAATCGTTTATTATTTGGGCTATCATTTGTAAGTGTATAACAATCATTTATAAAGGGATAAAAATTATTAAAATGTCATTTTAAACAAATTGCTACTAATACAAAGCTTTTCAAGTATGATTTGTCTAAATGTACATAACTAGGGAAAATGGTCCTTTCCAAAGGTCTACTGGATTCACAATGCACTTTTAGACTGTGTTTAGATGCGTAATAAAGAGCAGAAGTTGGCAATTACTACAGTAGAACTTTCTGAAATTTCTGTAACAATTGTTTTGCAATAAAAAAGAGATGTAGATCAAAACATCTGTTCTTACTGGAGCATTTATTTAGGCTCACTTACTTTCAAAGCAATAAAGCAATGATGCAATGGCAGCTGCTTTTCTCTAAGATCTCTCACTGCTTTAGTTCTAACTTTACAACTTTAAAGGAAACCAAAGTATTTACTCTGTTATGCACAGGGATTCTGAATGCTGTAAGTTATTTCCACCTCTGAGATCAGGTTTCATTCTCGTGTCCCTTCTTCTGGCCAATATGAGAACCAAGATGTACTTCTCAGTGTGTTTATTTAGAAAGAAGAAATTATTTCTTTTCTTTGTAGATACTATTTCAGAAAAGGGGTAACATAAACATTGTTTGCAGATCTTCTCTAAATTGCATCCACATAGACTGTGTATATGACAGATGGATGGTATCTCTGGCTCTTGTAGCTAAAGAAGGTTCAGTAAAAGAGGGCACCAAGTAATCCACTGCCAATGTCCTCCTCTGAACTGATAACTCACTTTGCTCAAAAATGAAATCATTGTCTCTCTCCTCATGCAGCTACAACCAGCTTTGATACTTCCTCACAAAAATGCTGAAAAAAGCTGACACAAAATCTGACAAGTTCAGAACCTTCTGCTTCCACAAATAATGAGATAATAATGTGTTTTAGCTAAATGCAAAAGCAGCACAGGAAACAAACATCCAATTGAATAAGAAGGATATCAGATACTCAAAACAGTTCTGCACAGATCAGTCACACTTCAGGAGAGAAATGATTCAGAGGAGTGTTCTTTATTTCAGATATCTGAGAAGGCAAGGCTAAATTTCTTAATCAGATTTTATTTCATCCTTTCTCTGGATTTCTCTTCCTTTCACTGCCATTCAGTGAACACTGGGAGTTTGAAGCTTTCAAAACCAAAATTAAAAAATAAATCTGTGCCAGGCAGTTGTTGTTATGCCTCTTTCCAGGTAACACTCTATCTCTGGTCTCCCTGGGATTTTTCACAGTAACAAATTCCACCTAAATTCAGCCAGGTAGTAAGTGCTGGGGAAAAAAGCAACATCACTAGCCTTGATTTCATTCCCTTGAGCTGTAGTCTGGTAGCCTTTAGGGCAGTGGTCTATTCCCTTTTAATCTCATTAGCACATAATGGAAAAGAATGCTATTTAACATACACCATGGCAGCCAACCTGATTCATTATCCCCGTGACTGAGTACAGCAACAGCTCACAGTTACACTACCCCTCACTGTCTTTGCATACAAAGCCCAAATTTCACCTTGTTACACTTTCGGAACAAGAAACATAAACCCCCAGGATTCCATTATTTGAGCGTTTCAAATAACTTATTGAAGGCATAAATAGTATAATATTTGGATTATATTTTTGGGAGTCAATAATGACAAGCAGTATCTGAGAGAGGACTATAGCGTACTCATGTGAAATAGTGGTAGTCTGTGGACACTTACAGACATCTAACTGCAGATGATACAGGCTACTTTTGTAGGGAACTGTGGGTGGAACTGCCTTTGCTAGTTGGATTCCAAACCAAGAAGTTTGACAGCTGTACAGATGGTTGGCTCCTACCACCTTCTAAAACTGAAACTTTATAGCTACATTTTTCCTTAATTAAACATGTAGCCAGAGGTTGAACAGCCACATGTACACCCTAGAATCAGTCTATGAAGGTGATAGAATTATCCCCAAAAAATATTCCAGTCTTTTTTTGTTCACAGGATGCAAGATGAGAATTTTCCTAACAAGCTTGGGAAAATAACATACCAGGACTCTAAGAACATTACAGAAAATGTTAATACATAATCTTTTCTTTATTTGAGAGAGGACCAAAAAAATCAACTACCCATGTAGCATTTCTCTACTCACTAAATAAAGTCTTGAAATTAAAAATGCATCTTTAGCAAAAAAAAATAAATAAATCCTCTGCAAATATCAGGAAAAAACACTAAATCTGATTGAAGAATTACATTCTGCAAAAACTCCTAAGAAATACTACTCACAAACCTGAATTATAACCCACAACTGCTGAACCACAGTAACTGCACTGTAATTTGTGGAGGAGGGGGAGTAGACGAAGGGTGTGTGCAAATGGAAAACAGGGAAAATTAATTTACTTAAAGGAAAATATGGACAATCAACTCTAAAATTCATATTCTTCTTACACTGTATGGCCAGATCCTACTTTTTTCCTGAGTAGACATCTGGGGAACAAACTCAGCAAATGTCAGTAGTGTCAGTTTAGAATTAATCCACTTCTACCATGTTATCTATTTTGCTAAGACTGTATTAAGTCCCTCAGAGAATCATAATTTAGACAAAAAATTAAAGCAACAGTTGCTAATCAGTGCTTATTGTAGAATAAATAGTCCACATCTCAGAGGATCTATGGATTGTTTTTTGATGAATATCTAAAAGAACATTCTCTTTGCTGCGATCTTATCTGAGGGACGGTGAATAGCTGCCCTGTTGCAAGAATGGGCCAAAGATTCATAAAATGTGGCCTGGTCCTCTGTTCCCCAGAGATCATTTTCTCCCTGAAGCATTTTGGCTTTCTAACAAGAGCAGATGGCCTGCATCTCCACCCCGGTTCAGGTATGTCAGAGAGGAACAGCAGGCACAGTGGGAAGTACACAGAAATGCAGGGACATTACTTTCCTCACTGAGAAGAGTCACACCTAGGGACTACATTAATTTTTGTGTACTTATGTAGATTATTAATAAGATTCATCCAAAAGTAATGCAAGGTTGCTTCCTTTCTATGAAACAGGGATAAGCCACTTTTTATAGGCTGTGGGGATGGTTTTAGGAACAGAAATTCACCAGGATGGGGAGGCAGACAGGTCCAGCAAAACTGGAGTGCTGCAGTGGATGACTGTAAGCTCTTCAGAAGGAATAGGCAAGGAAGGAGATGTGGTGGGGTAGCCCTGTGTGTTTTGACTGGCTGGAGACCGACAGTGGAGATGATAGGCTTGAGTGTTTATGGGTAAGAAACAGATATAGTGGTAGGAGTCTATTCTAGATCACCCAACCAGGATGAACACACAGATAAAATATTCTATGAGCAGCTTGGTAAAGTCTCACAATCACTGGCCCTTGTTCTTGAGGGGGTCTTCAACTTTCCAGATGTCATCTGGAAACACAGAAAAGGGGAAACAGTCCAGGAGGCTGCTGGAGACTGTGACAGATAAGTTCCTGGCATAACTGGTGAGAGAGCCAACTAAGGAAGGTGCCTGCTGGACCTGCTGTTTGTGAACAGAGAAGTACTGGTGGGTAAGGGGATGGCTGGAGATCATCTTGGGCTCAGAAATCATTAAATTATTTTTAATTCTTGGAGAAATAAGAAAGGACGTCAGCAGAACCACCACTGTGGAATCCCAGGGGCAGACTTTGGCCTGTGTATCTGCCTGGTTGATAGAGTCTTCAGGAGAAAGTTCTGAAGGGCAAAGTGGCCCAGGAATGCTGGACATTCTTTAAGAAATCTTAAAGGTACGGAGGTAGGCTGTCCTACAGTGAGGAAAGATGAGCTGTCAGGGTAGAAAACTGGTCTGACTGAACAGAGAGCTTTGGTGGGAACTCAAAGGAAAACAGAACAAACATGTATCACCTTTGGAAGAAGAGGCAGACAAGTTAGGAACACTACTGTCATAGTTCGTATTTTTAGCAAAGAATTTTTCTTTCCTTTCCTCCTGCCTGTGTGTGTGCTCTGTGATGGGCCATTTTAGTTGAACAAAAGAATCACCCGGAGCCCTTAACGATGGAGATTTGTCTCCTTGACAACGAAGGGGGGAG